>NC_133328.1:479208235-479573860 GCF_042186555.1 Aquarana catesbeiana
CTGAAGTGTAGCACAGAATTATTTCTGTACAACTGACAATGACATCAGTATAAGGCAGAAAAAGAACTTTATTTGTCTTACTTAAAATGATATATGGAGCACTTGTCTGTTTATTCCACAGCAAACAGCTCTGCAAAAACAGCATCAATACCCCAGAGAGCTGCAAGTGATAGCAATAAGTTTCTTAAGTAGATCTCTCAAGTGAGTTAATGCCTACCAGGTATCCATTATTCTAAATTCAAAGAGCTTTCTTTAAATAATGTTACACAGAGTACTGCTCATTCTAACATAAATTGTGTCACAATAATGGCATTTTTGAAATAGGTAAGCATGTATTCCTAATACAAAAGGAAACTTTGTGAAGGAAAGGACGATCTCTAAATTGGCTTCATAATCAAATGGGCCCCAGTTAAGAGGAACTTTGATAGATTCAGCAGAGATCAAGCAAATCCCATTGTTAAGAGTAACTTGGATAATAATGCCGGACTGAAATCACTATCCCTAAAGTAGCAATTACCTTGGCTTCTAAGAGAAGTTTGGCTTATGTAGTGTCAATTTATGTATTACAGTGTGATACTCTAAAAAGAAAAAAAAACTTAGGGTTTTACAGTATGGTCATTTTCTTTATAAATAAATGTTAAACTATTAAATATATGTGACTTAAAATGAAGTCCCAGTGGAATGATCTGAAATAAATGGTAGAAATCATTTCTTCTGGAACTTAAGGGCACCATACAGTTTAATAGTGTCAAAAAGAAAGTTGGGTAAATTGATGTGTAAATGTGTGAATCCATGACGGAGATATATGAATTTATCTGATGTAAAGTAATAATGACTATCTCCTATTAAATATGTTTTCTGTCTTTTATCATTTTCTTCCCGCAGGCAGCCTTGTTAATGCCTTGACATTCAGAGAAAAGATTACCAGTACATGTAATCTTGACTCCACAGGCAATACTTGAGGTGACTTAGCAAAATAGGTCTTGGGAAGGTGAGGAAGGGGATGGAGAGGAGGAGAGGGTACATGCAGTGATGCCAACATCCAAGGGACGATAATACTTAAGTCCTTATATCAAACCTATTGGGTCAGAGCTATATGTGGAGCGGGGAGGTAGGGGGACATAACCAGAAATATTCCTTTGTTGCTTTGAACTTACTCCAGCATGCCCTTATCGCAGTGTATTTATGGGAAGTATTATGCAAGTCATGTATCAGTTCCTCCATTAGCCAAATTTAGTCAAATCGGGTGCTTTTGCCGCATGGCGTAGAATGGGTAGAACACTTGTTCTATACTGTTGGACTGGAAGGGTCATACAGTGAAAGAAAAAAGCCCATGGGCCAGTCCCATATATTTTATATATTAGTTTGGCAATTCAATTCCAATAAATTTGAATTATAGGACAAGTCCACTATGTATGTACGAAAGTCACCTCCTCACCTAATCCTCTCCAGAACTATGATGTTTGCCTTGGTTATATTGCATAAAGTTTAGATGGCATTTTGCACCATTGGGTTAAAAGTTTATAGTCTGTTACTTCCACTTTGATACAGATATATAGAATGAGTTATGGTTTGAGGTGAAAAATTTAGTTTTTTGGTCTTCTGTTAAAATCAAACAGATGAAGGATACAGAAAAATGTATGTCTAGTTAGGGGCATCAATATAGACATTTGTAAAATTTGTGGAAGGAGTCCAAGTAGGACAAAGTAGAGGAGATTAGCAGAGAAGTATGCAGAGAGAGGTCTCTATAAGAATGTGGAATCAATAATATGATAGACGGTCTTGAGTTGCTTAAGGATTCTTCAAGCAAGGCCCATTTTATGAGGCAAATTAATTAATACATGCTAAAGTATGACACAACATGGGCATTACATTCACTACCAGTCCCACACTTCTCATTTAGGTCATTTTGGGTTGAGGTTTTCTTATGTAATTTGTTCCTTACTCTTATGATACTCTTTAAAATTCTATAATTTTGCACTTAGATTTACAGGGGAAACACCATGTAAACTAGTTACTCCACTCTCTAAACCAATAAAACTGAAAACACGTTTGTCTTTAAATAAAACTAAAGGCCAAACTTATTTTTTAGATGTGGCCACCAAACCAGGAATAGAGAAAAAATCTTCCAATGTCTAGATTCCGCTGACAACTGTCTAAGAGTGAATATATTTCCATTGGAAAAGTATTCTCCTACTTCCTGATGAGTCTTGAGGACAGGAAGTTAAAGGAAAGCTCCCTATTGAGACACAGTTGGCAATAAAAAACTGACAGCGGTTTTAAACTTTCCCTACTCTATCCAAAACTAAAAGTAAAAAAAGTTTGCCTTTAGGTACAGTTTTTAAGCATTTTTATTTATATTTGAGAGTAATCTGAGCAAACACAGTGGATTAACAATTCCATTTTAGGCTATTACAGAGCTTAATGTTAAGGACAGTAGTACACATGTTGACAGCCAATAGAATGCTTATTTACTTCCAGTACATGTTTGGGAATATATTGAAATCTGAAAATTGTTCTCCTGGAAGAGAAAGTGCAAGTTGGTATATATAGCCCTTGGCTATTGCTTTGACAAACTTGTGTATTTTTTGAAAAAAGAATGTTCATAGGAAGGAGTGGGAAGGTGATAGCACTCCATAAAGTTATGGGGGGTAGGAACAATTTGACAGGTGGATGTGTACCTGACCGGGGATATCCACTAATCTCACTGTAGTATGTAAGGTTGTATATGGGGAAGATAATGAGATACAGGAACAAAGAGTACGGGATAGGTTAAGAGGAGAAATAGGTAAACTAATATGCAAATTATTTTAAACAAATGTGCAGCGCTTATCAAAATCCAGCAAAAAATAAAAATAAAAAATAAGTGATTACAGATAGTGATAAAATGAGTTTGCAAAGCAACCCATAGATATATAATGATGTGCAAAAAACAGATGGTGCTTCCCGAAGTGACTCCAAGAAAGATAGACAAACAGGTAAAGGCTCCCCCAAACGTCCAGTAGAAGTGAAGGAAAAAATGGCTGCTTAAAGGTTGTTGTCTTTCAAATGAATGAAAAGTAAAAAAACACTTTTAAGGGGTAAACCCCAAAATGGATCCACACTGATTGGAACAGCCCCAGACACGGCTCCTCGACTTCACTCACAGTATAAGGGGGCATATATGACATAAAGACTCATAGCGTAGTATGTAATAGTAAAAATGTATTTAAAAACAACATATTACACTCACATGTCTGAAGATAAAGGCAAACGTTTCTGTGTAAAAGCTACAGCTTAGCAGAGAACTCGGCGAAACAGTCCTTCCGGCTCGCAGCCACTGTATGTGGTGACGTTACATTAGGCACCGCCCCTAATATGCAAGAACAGGAAAAAAGTGTGGATATCAGTGATGGGCACAGGAGATCCTTAGGCAGCTGTTTGTACATTGGGAAAACAAAGGGACATAGTATAATTTGCTTAACACATCAGAAGTTGTGTAAATGTGTTTGTTAAAAGGAATTCTATCTTGTAGAACCAAGTATTGCAGAACCTGTTTCCAGTGTCTTTAAGAGTGTCAAGTCCTCCATGAGTCTGCAAGTATAGGTTTAAACAGAAAAGATATTCTCCTGCGTGAAAGGTGGAAGTGATGGTGTAGGGAACAGTATGAAATTGACTGGTTGCATGATGCCATAGTGACACAAAGTTGTGAATACTGATACACCGTAAAAGAATTACTTGGTTTACTTTGTAAAGTGTGCCCGCTTCAAGTGAACAGGATGTCAAAGAAACTCCATACTACCATTTTCCATACTACCAGATTCTTTGACATCCTGTTCACTTGAAGCGGGCACTTCTTTTATGGTGTATCAGTATTCACAACTTTGTGTCACTATGGCATCATGCAGCCAGTCAATGTCGTAATGTTCCCTACACCATCACCTCCACCTACACCACCAATTTAACTCATTCATCTTTTCTCATTGCATGAGTCTGTGTGTTCATTTTATGTTCATAAAAATTTGGTTAACTCTGCATTTGCATATACATGTGAGTGTATATATATATATATATATATATATATATATATATATATATATATATATATGTTACATAGTTACATAGTAGGTGAGGTCGAAAAAAGTCACAAGTCCATCAAGTCCAACCTATGTGTGTGATTATATGTCAGTATTACATTGTATATCCCTGTATGTTGCAGTCATTCAGGTGCTTATCTAATAGTTTCTTGAAACTATCGACCACCGCCTGTGGAAGGGAATTCCACATCCTTGCCGCTCTTACAGTAAAGAACCCTCTACGTAGTTTGAGTTAAACCTCTTTTCTTCCAATTTTATTGAGTGGCCACGAGTCTTGTTAAACTCCCTTCTGCGAAAAAGTTGTATCCCTTTTGTGGGTTCACCAGTATGGTATTTGTATATTGAAATCATATCCCCTCTCAAGTGTCTCTTCTCCAGAGAGAATAAGTTCAGTGCTCGCAACCTTTCCTCATAACTAATTTCCTCCAGACCCTTTATTAGCTTTTTTGCCCTTCTTTTTACTCGCTCCATTTCCAGTACATCCTTCCTGAGGACTGGTGCCCAGAACTGGACAGCATACTCTAGGTGCGGCAGGACCAGAGTCTTGTAGAGTGGGAGAATTATCGTTTTATCTCTGGAATTAATCCCCTTTTTAATGCATGCCAATATTCTGTTTGCTTTGTTAGCAGCAGCTTGGCATTGCATGCCATTGCTGAGCCTATCTACTAGGACCCCCAGGTCCTTTTCCATCCTAGAATCCCCCAGAGGTTCTCCCCCCAATGTATGGATTGCATTCATATTTTTGCCACCCAAATGCATCATTTTAGATTTTTCTACATTGAACCTCGTTTGTCATTTAGTTGCCCACCCCATTAATTTGTTCAGATCTTTTTGCAAGGTTTCCATATCCTGCGGGGAAGTTATTGCCCTGCTAAGCTTATACAGAGATTGAACTGTTTACCCCATTCTCCAGGTCATTTATGAACAAATTAAACAGGATTTGTCCCAGCACAGAAATCTGGGGGACCCCACTACCCACCTTTGACCATTCTGAGTACTCCCCATTTATCACCACCCTCTGAACTCGCCCTTGTAGCTAGTTTTCAATCCATGTGCTCACACTATGGTCCATGCCAACGGACCTTATTTTGTACAGTAAACGTTTATGGGGAACTGTGTCAAATGCTTTTGCAAAATCCAGATACACCACATCTACGGGCCTTCCTTTAGCTAGATGGCAACTCACCTCCTCCAGAGAAGGCAGCCATGAGAGCCTCATTGTTCCAAGCAACCTCTGCTGCTAGAGTACGGAATTCAATGGCATAATCGGCAACAGTTCTCGTACTCTGTTTGATCGACATGAGGCTCTTGGCAGCAGAAGCGGAGTGTGCGGGAACGTCAAATACCCTTTTGAAGGAAGCCACAAATTCTGGGTAACTCAGGACCATGGGTTTTTGCATCTCCCATAGAGGGTTTGCCCAGGCCAAGGCTCTCTCTGAAAGCAAAGATATCACGAAACCTACTTTGCTTCTGTCCGTGGGAAACGCTTGGGGCAGCATCTCAAAGTATATCTCAACCTGGCTGGGAAACCCTCTGCATTCAACTGGATTGCCCCCAAATCGCTGGGGAAGCGGGGTGGAACCAGACATGCCTCTTATAGCGGTAATACACAAGGCGGGTGCCTGCACAGAGACTGGAGCAGCAGCAGGGACGGCCTGCAACACAGGTTGTACCGGAGCAGCCATAGTGGAAGATTCCAGGTTAGCCGTGTGAGTCTAACTGATCCATGCGGTGATCCTGGTCATCCAATCTGGAAAAAATATTACCAACAAGTGGACTGACTGCATCTTCTGAATTCATGGCCTTCACCTACTGTCAGAAATCATGAAGCAGATCGAGACAGAAGTACAGTTAATCACACTTGTTTAATAATAATAAAAGGGTAAACAGAGTAAGTGTAGTCAATACATAGCCAGAGTTCAGTAACCAGATCTGGTAGTCAGCCAATGCCAATGTCAGAGAGCCAGAGATCAATGTAGTAGTACAGCAAGCAGGATCAGGAGCCAGAAGGGACATCAGCCGAGCAAGTCTTCAACAGGAACGCAGGAGAAAGTTTCAGAGATGTGACCAAAGGCGAAGGTAGAGATGAAGTGAGCTGGATGGCTTTAAGTAGGCAGGACTGACGAGCAGATCATCAACAGCTGAGTCACTGTGGAGAGAAAGGAGCTGGCAATTAGCCGACAGCTGAGCGGCCAGCTCAGAGAAGGAAGGGCTGAGCCCAGCCCTGACATCCATGCTGATTACTGCTAATGATACCGTTCTCATTACTAAAATCTTGTATATAGTCCCTTATCATCCCCTCCAAGAGTTTACATGCTATTGATGTTAGGCTAACTGGTCTTAATTCCCAGGGTAGTATTTTGGGCTCTTTTTAAATATTGGTGCTGCACTAGCTTTTCTCCAATCAGCTGGTACCATTACAGTCAGTAGACTGTCAGTAAAAATTAGGAACAATGGTCTGGCAATTACTTGACTGAGTTCCCTAAGTACCCTTAGGTGCAAGCCATCTGGTCCTGGTGATTTATTAATTTTAAGTTTCCCAAGTCTAATTTTAATTCTCTCCTCTGTTAACCATGGAGGTGCTTCCTGTGATGTGTCATGAGGATAAACACTGCAGTTTTTGTTATTGAAGCCCCCCGATTCCATTGTGATGGGCATTTATGTATTAAAATTTATTTTTATATTTGCATTTCTGTTGAGGAGGGATTTTTCAGTTGTAGCGTTTCATATTTGCAATAACGCATAGCATAAAATCAATACTCCTATGCATGTGTTCCATTGAGCCATTGAGTAGTCCACTTTCCACGTGTATCTACACATACATGTGAGAGTGTGTGTATATGTACAGTCAGGTTCATAAATATTGGGACATCGACACAATTCTAATCTTTTTGGCTCTATACACCACCACAATGGATTTGAAATGAAACAAACAAGATGTGCTTTAACTGCAGACTTTCAGCTTTAATTTTACAACCAAATCAGGTGAACGGTGTAGAAATTACAACAGTTTGTATATGTGCCTCCCACTTTTCAAGGGACCAAAAGTAATGGGACAATTGGCTGCTCAGCTGTTCCATGGCCAGGTATGTGTTATTCCATCATTATTCCATTTACAAGGAGCAGATATTTGCATTATCTGTTGCTGTCAACTCTCAATATGAGATCCAAAGAGCTGTCACTATCAGTGGAGCAAGCAATCATTAGGCTGAAAAAACAAAATAAACCCATCAGAGAGATAGTAAAAACATTAGGTGTGGCCAAATGAACTGTTTAGAACATCCTTAAAAAGAAAGAACGCACCGGTGAGCTCAGCAACACCAAAAGACCAGGAAGACCACGGAAAACAACTGTGGTGGATGATCGAAGAATTCTTTCCCTGGTGAAGAAAACACCCTTCACAACACTTGGCCAGATCAAGAACACTCTCCAGGAGGAAGGTGTATGTGTGTCAAAGTCAACAATCAAGAGAAGACTTCACCAGAGTGAATACAGAGGGTTCACCACAAGATGTAAACCATTGGTGAGCCTCAAAAACAGGAAGGCCAGATTAGAGTTAGCCAAACAACATCTAAAAAAGCCTTCACGGGGGGCGTGGCCTAGCGCATGGAGTGAGCAGACGTGTCCTGCTGGAGCTCCCGCACACACCGGACATACCGAAGCTCGTACCGCCTTACATCTTACACCGACAGGTCGGTAATGGGGAGGAGAGGTGGGGGAGACACCCAGTACACCCCTGATCCACAAAAAGAGGGAGATATAGACAGATATTTCACCCGACTGGGCTCTAAGCAGCGCGCCCCCCCTCATCCAAGATGGCGCTGGCCCGTTCCTCAAGCTCACACACAAGCCTACAGGGAGCTGCTTCACAGCGCTCCACACCTCACACCAGGAACAGACAGCGTACCAGATCCCCTGCAGACTCAGAGAATGAGTCAATCCGATCAGCTTGTCACTCCCCAGAGTCCCATAGATCATTCACTAGCTGGGACATGGAGGCCTACATCAAGGCCTTACCAAACAAACATGATTTTGTAGCCTGCGTTCAGAGAATGGAACGCTCATACAAGCAAGAAATAGCAGAGCTGCGCAGAGATGTTACTAATAGACTGGAAGAAGTTGAGCACAGCGTAGAAGAGACGGTCTCCTCCCTGCAAACCCATGAATCCATCCTGCATGAGCACACCCTGCAAATACAACAACTGACATATCACCAGGATGACCAAGAAAATAGAGCCAGACGTAACAATATACGCATTCGCGGCCTTCCTGAATCTGTGGAAACCAAGGATCTGGCCCCTGCGATTATAGCCATTTTCAATGAACTGCTGCAAAAAGACAAGGATGCCCCCCTGGAACTGGATCGGGTGCACAGAGCTTTGGGCCCTAAAAACCCTAATCTGGAACATCCCAGAGACGTTATCTGTAGAGTGCATTTCTACGCGGTCAAGGGTGCCATTATGCAAGCTGCACGTACCCAGGAATCCATCCTTTTTAATGGCACTCAAGTAACCTTGCTCCCAGATATATCTAAGCTGACCCTGGACATGCGCCGAGCTCTGAAGCCCCTTACCGGAGCTCTTCAGGCAAAACACATCAAGTATCGCTGGGGCTTCCCGTTTTACTTGTCTGCATCCTATGAAGGGAAATCAGCAATATTTCGCACACTTGGAGATCTTCCAAAGTTCCTAGGAACATTTGAGCTACCTCAGATCCCGATACCAGACTGGCCACTTCAAGCAGCAACCCCTGGATTTCAAACCAAGAAAAGCTGGCAGAAACAATCCAAGAAGAACAAACGTTCAAAAGCTGAAGCTTCCAAGACAACTGCCGGCTGAACCCTTTCTCTCTATTTTTTGATTAACCATCTTTTCTCCACAGGTCTCCAACCAGTGATGTCGTCCCGGTTCCTAATTGTGTTGGGACTCTAAACAAATAGATATATTACTTATTTTTTTTCTTGCACTATCGATTGTTCTGACAGATTTTATACCACTTTAAGTTGCACTATGGTAGTGTGTTGGGTTTACTCATATTGGTTGTGCCTGTAGGCACCAACTCCCCTTCCCCTCCCCCCCTGCTCCTCTCCTTCCCTCCTCCCTGGGTTAATAGTTGGACATAATTGACCTGTCCACAATTAAGCATTAGACCTCCACAGCGTTTATTGAGTAAGGGACTCCCCGGGGGTTTCCCCCCAGGGGTGGCCCACATGAAGTTAGATTCATAGAATATATGTAACAGTGGGAGATCCTGAGCTATTAAGTTAAAGTATAAAATGTTTTTTTTTTCTTGTTGTCGCCCGGTGTGTGCGGGCTCCTCTGTGCGCTGACACGTACCCCCTCCTAGGTTTTATCAGCACCCCTAGCGGGCTTTGCTGACTTGTTGGTTACAACACTATAGTTAGGTAGGCCTTATTGGCCTTCTCCTTCTTATTTTTTTTTTCCTCCCCTTCCATCTTTATCTCCTCTAACCTCTTTTCTTTCCTTATTATCGTTTCTTCTTCACCTGCTCCCTACGATCGCCACTAGATGGCGACCTCCCCTCCTCTTTTCCTCTCCTCCCTCCCAAGTCCTGAGGTAGCGGACCTCACCCCTTTCCAACCCGATACTTCATCATGGCAACACAACCCTCCCTGAAGGTATCCTCTCTGAATTGTAGGGGCCTCAATACCCCGGAGAAAAGACGCCAAATTTTGTACCACTTCCATAAATTGCGTACGCAAATTCTACTTCTCCAGGAGACCCATTTCAGATCTGACACAATCCCGAAACTCTTACATAGGCAATATCCCACTTGGTTCCACAGTACTAACCCAAAAGCAAAGTCCAAAGGGGTCTCTATTGCATTCCATGCCACGTTCACACCAGATGTGTTAGACTCTTATATAGATCCGCAAGGGAGATATGTTTTCCTCAAATTATCATATTTGAATGTGATATACACAATTATTAACATATATTCTCCCAATCAGGACCAATTGCAATTTCTCTCCTCGGTTACATCACGGCTAAAACGGTTCAGCACGATCAACATGATCCTGGGAGGAGACCTTAATGCGGCCTTGATACCCCGTCTCGATACCTCAACCGGTAAGTCCTCTGTTTCCCCAGCTTCTCTGACCAAAATGCGAACAATCCTTACGGAGCTTTCCTTGATGGACGTGTGGAGGGTCCTCCACCCCTCGACCAGGGACTACACATACTATTCCCCTGCACATACCTCCTACAGTAGGCTGGACTACATTTTTATTTCACAAACATTATTAGATTATAACCCGGACGCTTCTATAGGCCTTACTCTCTGGTCTGATCATGCCCCTATTCACCTGAGCTTAGGGAGGATTCCATCTGGTAAACCCAGAACCTCCTGGAGACTTAATGATAATTTATTGTTTGACTCAGTGTACGTTCAGGACATCATTCAGACCATTAAAAATTTTGTTACAGACCACGCACACGACGATACCAACCCACTTGTACAATGGGAAGCACTTAAGTGTGTCCTCAGGGGCAAATTTATCCAACACGGGTCCAGACTAAAACGTGAACGTACAGTAGACATTGCACGCCTCCTCGCTTCCATCAATGCACTGGAAGACTCACACAAGCGAAATCCTGATATGGCCACCCATCTGGACCTGACTAATGCCAGAAGAGATCTTCTGCGAATATTTGCGGAACGCTCCCTGACAGCAAAAAATAAGGGACGTTTTGTTCATTACTCCCAAGCTAATAAGTGTGGTAAACATCTAGCAAACACACTGCATCCTCGTCAATTCAGGAAATCCATTCCCTTTATCAATTCAGCTACTAAAGGGAAATTATTGAGTAACTCAGCAATAGCGGAGGAATTCCGCTTATACTATGCTTCTCTTTATAATCTTCCCCCACAGACACCGACCTTTAAACCTCATGGAGATGCACCTCCACAGGATTTATCCCCATACATTACAGAAACAGCCCTCCCCACCATTTCCTCTTCCGATTCGGAAGAAATGGAATCTGTTCTTTCTGATACAGATTTTATACAGGCCATTAAAAATCTTAAAACTGGCAAAAGTCCGGGTCCAGATGGGTTTTCCCCACGTTTTTATACGACATTCCCACTACTATTATCACCTCTTCTAGCTAAGGCGTTCTCTGCGATAGATGGGAATGTGGCCCCCTCTGCACCCCTTCTTCAAGCCCAAATTATAGTAATTCCGAAACCGAACAAAGACCCCTCCGCATGCTCTAACTATAGACCAATATCCCTATTAAATATTGACCTGAAGCTCTTCGCCAAGATTCTTGCTAACCGAATATCACCATTCCTACCCAACATTATACATAGAGACCAAGTGGGGTTTGTCCCTGGACGTGAAGCTAGGGACAACACCACCAAAACCATTCATCTAATAGCATATGCTCATCGTACTCATACTCCTACTTGTCTTCTTTCCTGCGACGCAGAGAAAGCTTTCGATAGGGTAAACTGGTCCTTTCTTCAATCCACCCTTACCCAGATAGGATTAGGCCCTATAATGCTAGCACGTATCATGTCTCTCTACTCAAAACCGACAGCCTCTGTTTTGACGAACGGTATACAATCGGACAAGTTTTCTATTTCCAATGGCACAAGGCAGGGATGTCCACTCTCCCCTTTGTTGTTTGCCTTAGTGATTGAACATTTAGCTCAAGCTATTCGGTTAAACCCAAGCATACACGGCATCCAGACTCCCTCCTCCCACTGCAAACTTTCTTTATACGCCGATGACTTACTTCTTTATGTGACCCAACCCCATATCAGCATCCCTTCTTTACTAGTCGAAATTAATAGGTTCGGACACTTTAGCAACTATAAATTAAATGTCTCCAAAACAGAAGCACTGAACCTTTCTTTACCTCAAAACACTCTGACATCTCTGAAAGCCAACTTCCCATTCCAATGGCAGACGCACTCCATCTCATATCTAGGAACTGTTATCTTTAGATATACATCAGACATATACGCCCTAAACTTCAGCCCTCTTTTAACTAAGCTGCGACACCTCTCAGAGGAACGCAAGGACCTATCAATGTCATGGTTTGGACGCATGAGTACACTGAAAATGGACATACTCCCAAAATTATTATATTTATTTCAAGCTCTACCGATTGCCCTCCCTTCAGCTTTTTTCCGTACCCTCCGTACTATGGCAATTCGCTTTATATGGGGAGAGAGTCAACCCAGACTGAAACACAAACTGCTATGTGCCCCAATTCATAAAGGAGGGGTTGGATTGCCCGACTTTGAGGTATACCATAGCTCAGCAGTGATCTCTCGAGTTTTGGAGTGGTTCCCTCGTCCTTTGACCAAAGCATCAACCTTGATAGAACAGGATATGTCATCGGACGACCTCAGGGCACTTCTCTGGGGATACGACAAAACTTATAAACCCATCTCATGCTTATCCCCCCTCACCAGAGATGCCCTGGCGGTATGGTACCGAAAAAGAGAGGCACACTCACTGTCTACTGATCCGTGTCCTCTCACTCCTTTATTCGATAACCCAGCTCTCCCAGAGGGTAGATTTGCACACAATTTGGGAAACTACGCGAGAGACCCCTGGCCTACTGCACAACAATTTGTAGACTCGGAGACAGGTACCTTTGTAACCCCTCACAATACAGCCGCATCTAGGGTGACATGCCTTACTCGTTTACACTTAACCTCCTACGCCAAGAAACTACACGCCTCCAATCTCATACACAGACCTCTGACTGGATTCGAACAATTAACTACCCACACAGAGACGCCCCGCCATACTCTATCACTGGTATATAGGATGTCAATAGACCACATTCACAATAATCTTCCTCACTACACCACTACATGGTCAGAGGAGCTGGGGAAGGACATAACAGAGGCTGAATGGGGTAAAGCTTTTCTTTTTACCCACAAATCATCTATCTCGAGTTACACTCAGGAAAAGAAATTATAAATTAATATCGAGGTGGTACAGGGTCCCGACTACTCTCAGGAATATGTTCCCATCTGCAGCCGATGTCTGATGGAGATGTAACTCCGCAACAGGCTCGTATAAACATATCTGGTGGGAATGTGATGTGATTCGGCCTTTTTGGTCACAAATTTTTCAAATTTATAATGAGATTTATGATAAAACGCTCGCACCTTCCCCTTTCATAGCACTTCTCTCCGTGCTTCCCGGGACCCTCAAATCCCAAAAACACAGCCTGCTCAAATTTTTTCTGAGTGCGGCGAGACAATTAATTCCTAGACATTGGAAAACTACCTCTCCTCCATCTCTCATCGAATGGGTAGCTGAAATAAACAACATTATGCTTATGGAGGAGATGCAGGCTAAATCTATAGAAAAAGAAGCAAAGTTTTCATTCATCTGGGGTATCTGGAGGCATTACTCTACTTCAGACAAACTAAAGAACAGACTTTCACCAGCAAATACTACCTAAAGGACTGAGTCCTTCTAATTCCCCATTTAACCTTTGTGTGATTCCTGCACATACAATTAGGTGAGGTCCGCTGCCGCTACCCCCCCCCCTCTACCTACTCCCCTTCTCGAGGTTCCCCCTTTTCTTATCATCCCTTTTCTTCTCTCTCCTATTCCTTTATTTACTCTATCTCTATATCTTATCTTTTTCAAATAATCACCTTACGTGCCATTATATATGTAGCTGCCAATATATACAATCTAGGCAGCCAAGATACTTGAACGTTTTATCAAACCCGGTTCTGAAGGTACACATGGAAAACCTATTTCCTCGGCCTCTGGAGCAGCAGGATCCCATTGGGGCTCCCGAGACAGAGGTATAGGCAGTATTATAAAAGTTTGTATTGTATCTGAACCCTTTTTTGTCACTAACATCTTTTCTAATTATTTTCGTGCAAGTAAGAATGTACTACATGAATATGTACACGTTTTATGTTCTGGATCGGTACACCCTATGTTTGGGTCCTGATCTAACGTTTGTACTTCTTTGTCTAGAATATGAAAAAGTAATAATAAAAACATATTGAACCTAAAAAAGCCTTCACAGTTCTGGAACAACATCCTATGGACAGATGAGACCAAGATCAACTTGTACCAGAGTGATGGGAAGAGAAGAGTATGAAGAAGGAAAGGAACTGCTCATGATCCAAAGTATACCACCTCATCAGTGAAGAATGGTGGTGGTAGTGTCATGGCGTGGGCATGTATGGCTGCCAATAGAACTGGTTCTCTTGTATTTATTGATGATGTGACTGCTGACAAAAGCAGCAGGATGAATTCTGAAGTGTTTTGGGCAATATTATCTGCTCATATTCAGCAAAATGCTTCAGAACTCATTGGATGGCGCTTCACAATGCAGATGGACAATGACCCGAAGCATACTACGAACGCAACCAAAGATTTTTTAAGGGAAAGAAGTGGAATGTTATGCAATGGCCAAGTCAATCACCTGACCTGAATCCGATTGAGCATGCATTTCACTTGCTGAAGACAAAACTGAAGGGAAAATGCCCCAAGAACAAGCAGGAACTGAAGACAGTTGCAGTAGAGGCCTGGCAGAACATCACCAGGGATGAAACCCAGTGTCTGGTAATGTTTATGTGTTCCAGACTTCAGGCTGTAATTGACTGCAAAGGATTTGCAACCAAGTATTAAAAAGTGAAAGTTTGATGGATGATTGTTAATCTGTCCCATTACTTTTTGGTCCCTTAAAAAGTGGGAGGCACATATACAAACTGTTGTAATTCCTACACCGTTCACCTGATTTGGATGTAAATACCCTCAAATTAAAGCTGAAAGTCTGCAGTTAAAGCACATATTGTTTGTTTCATTTCAAATCCATTGTGGTGGTGGATAGAGTCAAAGAGATTAGAATTGTGTTGATGTCCCAATATTTATGGACCTGACTGTACGTGTACATATGTGTACATTCAGGTCTATTTCTACATACATGTGTGATCTTCACACACTCATTGTGCATGGACATATGTGTCATGTGCAAGTGTGTGTGTGTGCATCTATATATATATGTATGTGTATACATGTGTATATGTGTGTATATGTACATGTTCTTTATGCATCTATATATATATATATTGCTGACTTTTCACCATTAAAATCTCTAATGAGTGTTTTATGTTTTTATCATCTTTTATTTTGTATAATAACTTTTTCATATATTCACCTGATACTATCATGGTTCTAACATTCTGATTAGCATCTGCAATTCTATCTATATCTATTTGGTATCTGTCTCATATAAAGTGCTGCAATGTGGAAGGACATACTACTAGAATAAAGAAGAATCCGCCTATAGAAATGTTGCATTCATTATGTGATACACCTCCCATCCAGTGGTTTCTCTCTATATAGACCTACCACAAAATGCAGACCAGTTTTCGTTTTTCAAAGCTCTGATGAGGAGGAAACCCCTCAAAATGCATTAGCCATTTATTAATTTTAACCCTTGTATGGGCATCAGTTTTTACAATTTTATCAAATGAGAATATTGTAACTTATTTATTCATGAACATGTAGTATCTTTCTTTGTATATACCAACTTGTTTAGAATATTTTTTTTTATCTTGATTCATGCGTTAGGTCACACGCCTTTTTTCTTCTTTCATATATAGCTCCATGAGTCTGCCTTTGGATACACTTTAAAGTGTATCTAAACGCTTCAAGCAAATATTTTGTTGTATATGCTGCTGATGTAATGTAACAAAAACCCCGAAAAAAAAAAGTGGTTGTAAACTTCTGATCATACCATTGAATGAAGTTTACCTGCATTAAGCATTTGAGCTTAGTTTCACATCTAGAAGTGCTCCTGTTCTCCACAAATCATCCCTGCTCTGCTTGACAAACCCAACACCAGAAAATATATGGGGATGTCCCTTCCCTTCTCTTGTGAGTGTCAAACTGTGGAGAGGATATACAATATGTGAACAAACCTCCCTCTATTGCATTTCAAAAGGTGGTGTGTCCTCTTCCTGATCCTCTCTCTCCCCTAGCTGAAATCCTGGCACAGTGAATGTGAAAAAGAAAGTGAAAGCAGCTGGAGGGTGTCTATAGCTACTGGGATTGTGTTACCTCATGTTTCCACCTCCCAAGTCTCAATCCTAAACCATGCCCACAGACCGGTATTTTTAGGAGGGCTGATACAGGCTAATGGGCTAATGGAGAGGTTCACAGAGGCAAATTCACTTTCATGTTTAAAAGTACATTTAAATACAGTACATGGCAAAAGAGAGTGTATTTTAGATTAATGTTCTGCTTTCACATAAATCATACTAGCAAATTTTATCCTTACACACTTCCTTTTCTAGGGTGACAACATTTACTCAATTCAGCTTAAGCGTTGTCATCCCTTGCTGCACAATACTGAGTTAGACTTCTAACAGCCATAACAATGCAAATGTGCTGGCATATTCTTCCATAGTCACCACAGTAAAACTGTGATATTTAGTTGCTGCTGGAGTGTGCATACATCCTTGGAATTTCATATAAAATGTTTAAAAGGGTGTACACATGGCAGAGAGAATGCTAAAATATGGCAGAGAGAATGTTAAAAATACAATCCTATTTTACCTAAAGGTATTTTAAATTTAAACTTTAGACCCCGACAATATTTATCTGAGAAAATTGTTTAAGCTCTTTTGGCTCTACTTCGCCTGTGGGTCACAGGAGTGCACTTAGTTCTGCACTCCTGTGACTCGTATTCAGCTGACAGTGGGTTAAAGTCCACTGTTGGTTGATGTCGCTCCAGGCTCTAGAGAGATCCCGACTTTAATGTCGGGATCTAACCAGATGCCTGACCGGCATCTGGCTCAGACTCTCAGAGCGTCACTGAGAGCCTGAGTCAGCCACTCCCACCCCCTCCAGAGCCCAGTGCTCCAGTGAGCACTGGAAGGGTAGAGAACAGAGCCGGTGACTGACAGTTTACTTGCTCGCTGCTCACTAAAGACTGATAACTGAGTAATCAGTGGTCTTTGATCATTCAGTTATTAGTGTAGAAACGGTGGGGGGTAGATATGATGATGCAAGATTTGTTAGCTCCACCCCCTCCTCCTCTTCCTCCTCCATGCCCTCCTCTGCTGAATTGCCCTATGAATCACCAGTACCCCCTAATCATTCAAGGGGCTATTCAATTAGTCAGGCTAAAAGATGCCATGCGGTTCTTCAGCAGGTCTGTCTAGGGAACAGGAGCCACACTGGAGCAGAGATTATTTCAGCTCTGCAGGGGCAGGCCCAGAGGTGGTTCACGCCATGCCAGCTTGCGCCAGGAATGGTGGTGTGCGATAATGGCAATAATCTCCTATACGCCCTTCTACAGGGAAAGTTGACACATGTGCCATATAGCCTCAATTTGGTGGTGCAGCGTTTCTTAAACAGGTACCCAGGGTTGGAAGATCTGCTAAAGCAGGCCAGAAGAGTTTGTAGCCATTTCAGGCAATAATACACAGCCAGTGCTCGGATGGCTGAAATTAAGCAGGAATTCCACATGCCCGTAAACTGCCTGATTTGTGACATGCCTACCAGGTGGAACTCAACTTTGGCAATGCTGCAGTGGCTGCACAAGCAGCAGGGGCTGTCAGCGAGTACCTGAGTGAGTATGGCACAACGACAGGCTCAGGGCAGCTTGGCTTTTTTCCCCACGCCAATGGCTGCTGATAAAGAAATAAAGAATGCATGAACCACACTGTCACAATCTGAGGAGGCAACAAGGATGGTGAGCCGTGACAATGTATCAATGACACAAGCCCTGTTGTGTTCCTGCTGGAGCAGACTCTGCGTGGCATTATGGACAGAGCACTCGAGGCAGAGCAGGGAAGAAGAGGAGGACTTCCTTTTCTGTCAAGTACCACTTTATACAGACACCCTTATTCCTACACCACAGAGCACACAAGAGGAGAGGGAGGAGGAGGAAGATTCTGGCAGTTTTGGAGGCATTGAAGCAGTGGAAGACGTATATCAAACCTTAAGAGATGGTTTTCCATCCCCAGAACCCTTGGAAGTAGTACGTGGCTGAAAGGATGCATTTGCAGATACTGTAATCCCCAGTGACCCCGAGGACTCTGCTTTTCATGCCTCCGCAAACTTGTGGTGCATGGTCTCCCTCATTATTCAAAGCCTGCGAAAGGACCCAAGAAATTGTGGCATAAAGGAGAAGGATCCCTAGTGGTTAGCAACCCTCCTTGACCACTGTTACATAAAAAAAAGTCTCTGAACTTATCCCAACCCACAGAGGGAGCAGAAGATGAAATATATTGAGGACCCCTTAAAGAGGAATTTATGTAACACCTTTCCAGACTCTGCTAGGTTACAGTCATGGAAAATCTGGCTTTGAGGCTTCTGTTGGCCAAGAGAGGAGCGGTGGAGAAGGGGGTCGCCTCAGTGATGCATTACAAAATTGTTTTAGTCCTCGGCGCCCAGGGCTGTCTGCTTCCACATCCCATTGGCAGCATCTGCATCATATGATGGGAGATTATCTAGGGGTGAAAACAGACATGGGGAGCTTTCCAGTTGATGATCCATTGGGTTACTGAGTCAAGAGAATAGTCCACTGGCCAAAACTTTCCCAGTATGCAATTGAGCTGCTGGGCGGCCCTGCATCCAGTGTGCTTTCCGAATGGGCATTCGGTGCTGCCACATACTTTATGACAGATAAAAGAGCGCACCTCTCCACAGACTCCGTTGACTGGCTGACATTTATCAAAATGAATCATTCCTGGATTAGCAACAGCTATCAAGCCCCTGACGCCGAAATTGTTTTTTAGATGTGGAATCTGTGCAAGACTGTCTAAGCTGCCTAGCTTTGTGGGTATTGATTTTATCGTGAAGAAACATTTTTTTGGTATAGGTTTCTCGGGCACAACTAACATCCAAGAACCAATTTGTCCGCACCTGTTTGACAGGTGTATATAATTTAAATTTTTGACAGCAAGGGCAATTTTGGTTTCATCAAAAGTACTTCTATAGGGTTATGGTGTGAATGCACCACCAACACCCAGTGCCCAGTTTTTCCTCACTGGTTTGACCGGGGCATATCATTTACATTTTTTACAGCAAGGCCAAGTCTTGCTTTCATCAAGAGTAGCTCTATAGGGTTACGGTGTGAAGGCACCACCTACATCCAAAGACCAATTTTTCCACACCTGTTACTTCTAACCAAAGTCTGTGGAAGAGACACTGGAATTTATCCCAAAAATCTCTAATCTTGTTCCCAGTGCACTAAATTGTGGCCTCATCATATAGACCGGCTCCCCAAGCCATCTTATATAAAATAAACAAAGCTTGCAGGGAAAAAGTCATTTTTTTTCGCTAAATAAATTTTTGCTGCAGCAGGTTCTATACATGGTACAGATGTGCCAATTTACAAGCAGACTAAGGGCATGCCCCAGGCATTATATTTAAAGGAATTTTTCATTTTTCTTGTTTCACTTTAAGCATCAGTAAATCACTGCTCATTTAAAAGTGATCTTTTTTACAAACTTTTTTTCATTGATACATGTCCCCCAGGGCAGTACCTGGACCCCCATACCCTTTGTATGTCCAATAACTTGCATATAAGCCTTCAAAATAGGCACTTTTGATTTTTCCACTTTGGGTCCCATAGGCTTCAATGGGGTGCGTTGTTCGGCTCTGAACTTTTGTGGAGTTCAAAACTTCTGGAGTGAACCGTACTGGGGGGTGTTCGGCCCATCTCTACTCACAATTGCATATTTGCACAACAATGACATGAATGAAAATTTGGAACAGAAGAGTAATATTCTGTAGATCCCATGGAGGAATCCTTGCAGTTTGCACAAATTGTTTCTGCACAAGTCAAGGACTGAAGACACATAATACTATTTGATTGCACTTTAATAAAGTACAGTTCTTGGAAGATTTTATGAAGCCACAATCTGCAGTTTTTGTATCATAAAACTGTGAAGGAAATTTGTAAGTTGTGTATATAATTGTATTCTATTTTGTAAGTATTGCACACTGCCCTCACTGTGCACACAGCACTAATAATGTCATTATATGTTTACATTCTTTTAAGTCCTGATTAGAATTAGTCTGCCTATGTTACGCCTTTTGTTACCATAAACATACAATTGTAATATTAATGTGATACCTACGTAATCATGTGTATAAAAACCTTCAATTGCGTCATAATAAAGCAGAACAGTTATTTGGAAAGATGAGGAGTGTATCTTTTGTGTCGGTTCCCTACTGCAGTAGTTATTATTAATTTGGAACCACTAATCAATAGGGATGAGCCGAACCCCCCCCTGTTCGGTTCGCACCAGAACATGCGAACAGGCAAAAGATTTGTTCGAACACGCGAACACCGTTAAAGTCTATGGGACACGAACATGAATAATCAAAAGTGCTAATTTTAAAGGCTTATATGCAAGTTATTGTCATAAAAAGTGTTTGGGGACCTGGGTCCTGCCCCAGGGGACATGGATCAATGCAAAAAAAAGTTTTAAAAATGGCCGTTTTTTCGGGAGCAGTGATTTTAATAATGCTTAAAGTGAAACAATAAAAGTGTAATATCCCTTTAAATTTCATACCTGGGGGGTGTCTATAGTATGCCTGTAAAGGGGCGCATGTTTCCCATGTTTAGAACAGTCTGACAGCAAAATGACATTTCAAAGGAAAAAAGTCATTTAAAACTACTTGCGGCTATTAATGCATTGCCGGTCCGACAATACACATAGGAGTTCATTGATAAAAACGGCATGGGAATTCCCCACAGGGGAACCCCGACCCAAAATTTAAAAAAAATTACGTGGGGGGTCCCCCTAAATTCCATACCAGGCCCTTCAGGTCTGGTATGGATATTAAGGGGAACCCCGGCCAAAATTAAAAAAAAAAAAATGACGTGGGGGGTCCCCCTAAATTCCATACCAGGCCCTTCAGGTCTGGTATGGATATTAAGGGGAACCCCGGCCAAAATTAAAAAAAACAAAAAGAACGTGGGGGGTCCCCCTAAATTCCATACCAGGCCCTTCAGGTCTGGTATGGATATTAAGGGGAACCCCGGCCAAAATTTTTTAAAAAATGGCGTGGGGTCCCCCTCAAAATCTATACCAGACCCTTCAGGTCTGGTATGGATTTTAAGGGGCACACCCCGCACCAAAATTAAAAAAAAAAAAAAACGGCGTGGGGTCCTCCCAAAAATCCATACCAGACCCTTATCCGAGCACGCAACCTGACAGGCCGCAGGAAAAGAGGGGGGACGAGAGAGCGCCCCCCCTCCTGAACCGTACCAGGCCACATGCCCTCAACATTGGGAGGGTGCTTTGGGGTAGCCCCCCAAAACACCTTGTCCCCATGTTGATGAGGACAAGGGCCTCATCCCCACAACCCTGGCCGGTGGTTGTGGGGGTCTGCGGGTGGGGGGCTTATCGGAATCTGGAAGCCCCCTTTAACAATGGGACCACCAGATCCCGGCCCTCCCCCCTGTGTGAAATGGAAGGGGGTACAAAAGTACCCCTACCATTTCACTAAAAAACTGTCAAAAATGTTAAAAATGACAAACGACAGTTTTTGACAATTCCTTTATTTAAATGCTTCTTCTTTCTTCTATCTTCTTTCTTCCTTCGGTTTCTTCCTCCATCTTCTTCTGGTTCTTCTGGTTCTTCTTCGCTCTTCTGGTTCTTCCTCGCTCTTCTGGTTCTTCCTCCGGTGTTCTCGTCCAGCATCTCCTCCGCGGCGTCAGCGTCTTCTTCCCTTCTTCTCCTCGGGCCGCTCCGCATCCATGATGGCATGGAGGGAGGCTCCCGCTCTTCTCTTCATCTTCTTCTCTTCATCTTCTTCTCTTCTTCATCTTCTTCTCTTCATCTTCTTCTCGGGCCGCTCCGCATCCATGATGGCATGGAGGGAGGCTCCCGCTGTGTGACGCTTTTCCTCTTCTGATGGTTCTTAAATAACGGGGGGTGGGGCCACCCGGTGACCCCGCCCCCCTCTGACGCACAGTGACTTGACGGGACTTCCCTGTGAAGAACCAGAAGAACCAGAAGAAGAAGAAGATGGAGGAAGAAACTGAAGGAAGATAGAAGATAGAAGAAAGAAGAAAGAAGAAGCATTTAAATAAAGGAATTGTCAAAAACTGTCTCTTGTCATTTTTTACATTTTTGACAGTTTTTTAGTGAAATGGTAGGCCCCTTACCATTTCACACAGGGGGAGGGCCGGGATCTGGGGGTCCCCTTGTTCCGATAAGCCCCCCGCCCGCAGACCCCCACAACCTCCGGCCAGGGTTGTGGGGATGAGGCCCTTGTCCTCATCAACATGGGGACAAGGTGTTTTGGGGGGCTACCCCAAAGCACCCTCACAATGTTGAGGGCATGTGGCCTGGTACGGTTCAGGAGGGGGGGCACTCTCTCGTCCCTCCCCTCTTTTCCTGCGGCCTGCCAGGTTGCATGCTCGGATAAGGGTCTGGTATGGATTTTTGGGGGGACCCCACGCCATTTTTTTTTAAATTTTGGCACGGGGTTCCCCTTAAAATCCATACCAGACCTGCAGGGTCTGGTATGGATTTTGAGGGGGACCCCATGCCATTTTTTTTTATGTGTATTGTCGGACCGGCAATGCATTAATAGCCGCGAGTAGTTTTAAATGACTTTTTTTCCTTTGAAATGTCATTTTGCTGTCAGACTGTTCTAAACACGGGAAACATGCGCCCATTTACAGGCATACTATAGACACCCCCAGGTACGAAATTTAAAGGGATATTACACTTTTATTGTTTCACTTTAAGCATTATTAAAATCACTGCTCCCGAAAAAACGGCCGTTTTTAAAACTTTTTTTTGCATTGATCCATGTCCCCTGGGGCAGGACCCAGGTCCCCAAACACTTTTTATGACAATACCATGAATATAAGCCTTTAAAATTAGCACTTTTGATTTCTCCCATAGACTTTTAAAGGGTGTTCCGCGGCATTCGAATTTGCCGCAAACACCCCAAATTGTTCGCTGTTCGGCGAACTTGCGAACAGCTGATGTTCGAGTCGAACATGAGTTCGACTTGAACTCGAAGCTCATCCCTACTAATCAATATGAGGATAGGAGTTGCCTATCTATAAAATGGCCAGGTCACAACATTGGAAACATAAGAACAAAATTCTGCAGATCTTGCTGAACACTTGTTGTAGTTTGCAAAATTGATGTTTATTTGCACATATGACACAACATTGTTTAAATACTCCTGATTATAAGTTTGAGAGTAATACTCTGCAGATAATATAGAGCAATAATCTGCAGTCGCCTGACAGATCGCCCCAGTGTGAACCGAGCCTTAAAGTGTTACTAAACCCACAACAGTAAAATGTGTCTGTATATACAGAATAGCATGCTTGTTATACTCACTGTGGAACTTAAGTGATTAATCCTCTGCATCGTGTAAAAAGGCTCTTTGATCCTGTATGCACAGATCCTCCCCCTCCTGCAGGGTCATTCTGGACAAGTCCAGATAAGACACAGTGAGGGTAGTCCTGCTGCACATGCTCAGTTTGGTCTCTATTGCTGGAGAGAACATTTCCTGTTTCAGTTGAGCTGCTCAGGTCACATGATGTTGACATCAGACATGTGTGGGTGTATACAGATCCTAAATGACAGCCCAGTCCCTCCCTCCTCCTCCATGCCCAGTAGCTAAAAAAGAACACAGTGGGTGGGATGTCATATCTTGATTAAAGGATGATCCATCTCCCATAACATCATGAGGATTTCAAGAGGCAGTGATATTCCCATAAATGAGATAACACCACTGTATATGTGTTTGTAGTGTTCTTTTTTGACCTCTCAACCGCATCAGTTACAGCTTGCAAACGTGCATATTGAGGTAATAGATATTTCTAAACTTTTAAATTTTTTTTCCTAATTTCTAAATTCATAAATAATACAGATTGTGCCAAAAATGTGTTATGTTTTCTTTTTTCATATTTGTGATCCTTTCTGTCTTTCTGTGCATTTCCTCATTCTCTCTCTCCTCTGGCATCCTCATTCCACCTGGCACCCCCAGGCCACCTTGCTAACACCCCACCCCATACCATCATCTTTATCCTCATCTTCATCACACCTGGCACCCCACTGATCAGTGCTGGGATAAGGCCATTTGGTGCCCAGGGCGAAGATGGCAAACTGCCCCCCCCCCATTTTTAAGAAAGAATCTCCTGACACCCCAACACCCCCCAGGTCTCCTGACACCCACCTGAAACCCCAACACCCTCCTGACACCCCCCAGGTCTCCTGACACCCTCCCGACACCCCCCAGGTCTCCCGACACCCCAACACCCTCCTGACACCCCAACACCCTCCCGCCACCCCCAGGTCTCCTGACACCCTCCTGACACCCCTCTGTATACCCCCTTCTATAGCCACCTCTGTATACCCCCCCTTCTAAAGCCACCTCTGTACCCCCCTTCTATAGCCACCTCTGTATACCCCCCTTTCTATAGCCAGCTCTGTACCCCCCTTCTATAGCCACCTCTGTATACCCCCCTTCTATAGCCACCTCTGTATACCCCCCTTCTATAGCCACCTCTGTATACCCCCCTTCTATAGCCACCTCTGTACCCCCTCCATAGCCACCTCTGTACCCCCCCTCCATAACCCCCTCTGTAGCCAACCCCCCCCCCACGTCCGTCCACAGCCACCATTGTAATCCTCCCTTTAAAGAGTTCTCACCTCTTTTCACAAATTCCTCCCCCTCCTTCTCACAGATTTGCACCTTTCTGGTATGTGTCTTTTTCCAACACACAGTCTCAGATCTGTAGCATACAGCCAGAACACTTCACTCTGTTCTGTGCTATAAAAGTCTGAGGGGGGGTGACGGGACGGGGGAGCACGGACGACCGCTCTGCCTCACTCCCTGTCACAGGACAGCCACTCTGATCCTGCAGCTCCTGACAGAGGGAGAAGCAGGATGAGCACTTACACACACTGCCTGCAGCTGTTCTCCTCCCCTGTCAGTGTGGCCGCCTGTGTTAACCCGGCCGGGAGAACAAAGGGGGGAGGATGGCACAGCTGTGTTTGTGACTGCTACACTGGGAGAACTATTCTAAGGCAGTGCGGACTTCAGGGGCAGCTGCTTTTGCCCTGCGTTAAAGAGGGCCCTGAACCCGCCCCCTCTCACACTCCGCCCAGGGCACTCGTCCCTCTCGCCCACCCCTTGTACCGGCTCTGCCACTGATACCTTGCTAACGCCCGACCCCCTGTCATCCTCATGTTCATCACACCTGGCAACCCACTCATACCTTGCTAACACTCCACCCCTTGTCATCCTCAGCTTCATTACACTTGGCAACCCAATTAAAGCTTGCTAACATTCCACCCTCTGTCATCCTCATCCCACCCGGCACCCCACTGATACCTTGCTAACACCCCACCCCCTGTCATCCTTATCCTCATGTTCATCACACCTGGCAACCCATCGCAACCTTGCTAACACCTCAACCCCTGTCATCCTCATCCTCATGTTCATCACACCTGACAACCCACTGCAACCTTCCCAACACCCCACCCCTGTCATCCTCATCCTCATGTTTATCAGACCTGGCAACCCACTGAAACCTTGCTAACACCCCACCCCCTGTCAGTCTCATCTTCATCACACCTGGCAACCCACTGAAACCTTCCTAACACCCCACCCCCTGTCAGTCTCATCTTCATCACACCTGGCACCCCACTGATACCTTGCTAACACCCCACCCTCTGTCATCCTCATACTCATCACACCTGGCCCCCCCTCTGCAACCTTGCTAACATCCCATCCCCTGTCATCCTCATCCCCATCACACCTGGCACCCCACTGCAACCTTGCAAACATCCTACCCCTGTCATCCTCATCATACCTAGCACCCCACTAATACCTTGTTAACATCCCGCCCCCGTCATTCTCATTCTCATCTTCATCACACCTGGCATCCCACTAATACCTTGCTAACAACCTACCCCCTGTCATCCTCATCCTCATCACACCTGGCACCCCACTGCAACCTTGCTAACACCCTACCCCCTGTCATCCTCATCCTCATGTTCACCACACCTGGCGCTCCACTGCAAACTTGCTAACACCCTACCCCCTGTCATCCTCATCTTCATCACATGTTGCACCCCACTGTAACCTTGCCAACACACTACCCCTGTCATCCGCATCTTCATCACACCTGGCACCCCACTGCAACCTTGCTAACATCTTCCCCCCTGTCATCCTCATCCTCATGTTCACCACACCTGGCACTCCACTGCAAACTTGCTAACACCCTACCCCCTGTCATCCTCATCTTTATCCTCATGTTCATCACACCTGACACCCCACTGCAACCTTGCTAACAACCTATCCCCTGACATCCTCATCTTCATCACACCTGGCACCCCACTGCAACCTTGCCAACACCCCACCCTCTGCCATCCTCATCACACCTGGCACCCCACTACAACCTTGCTAACAACCTTCCCAATGTCATCCTCATTCTCATTACACCTAGCACCCCACTGCAACCTTCCTAGTACACTACTCCCTGTCATCCTCATTACACCTGGCACACCACTGCCAGCTTGCTAAAACCCTATCTCCTGTCATTCTCATCCTCATCACATCTGACACCCCAATGCCACCTTGCTAACACCCTACCCCCTGTCATCCTCATCCCCTCTATAACTCATTGCCAGCTTCCAAACACCTGCACTGACAAAGCAGCTTATTCCAATGTTAATAGAACAAGGGTCTCTTCCCCACAAATGTGTGGTGGTGGGTAACATATTCTGTGGATGGGGGCTTATTGAAATATGGAACATTGTGTTAACAACTAAGAAGCCACCCCAGGTGAATGATTAAGATGTTACTAAACCCACAACAGTAAAATCAGTCTGTATATGCAGTAAAGCATGCTTGTTATACCCCTAAAGCCCCGTACACACGATCGTAAATTCAGCCAGCAAAAGACCGATGAGAGCTTTTGATGAGAAAATGTGACTGTGTTTATGCTCCATCGGACTTTTGCTGGCAGAATTCCAGCCAGCAAAAGATTGAGAGCATGTTCTCAATTTTTCAGTCGGAAAAAGTTCCGATCGGAAATTCCGATCGTCTGTAGCAATTCCGACTTGCAAAATTCCTACGCATGCTCAGAAACAATTTGAAGCATGCTCAGAAGCATTGAACTTAATTTTCTCGGCTCATCGTAGTGATGTACGTCACCGCGTTCTTGACATTCGAAAGTTCAGCGAACTTTCATGTGACCGTGTGTATGCAAGCCAAGCTTGAGCGGAATTCCGTTGGAAAAACCATCCAAGATTAGTGTGGAACCTAAGGGGTTAATCCTCTGCATTGTGTAAAAAGGTTGTTCGATCCTGTCTTCTCTGATCATCTCCTTCTTCCACAGACTCCAAAAAATAACCTAATATTTACAGTCTATGGAGTCAGGCTGCACAATTTGGGTTGTACTGCTAGAGAGTTGTCTTTTTCTTGGGAGGGTGCATGTGATCAGCACAGAGCCAATCAGCACTATCCAGACACAGGATCAGGGGTCTTGAAGCCTGATAGGACAATCATGGGAGAAATGAAAGCTCCTCCTACAGCACACACTGATAAAAGTCACAAGATTGCGCTAACTCAGGGGTCTCAAACTGGCGGCCTTCCAGCTGTTGCAAAAACTACAAGTCCCATGAGGCATTGCAAGGCTGACAGTTACAAGCATGGCTCCCACAGCCAGAGGCATGATGGGTAGTTTCGCAACAACTGGAGGGCCGCCAGTTTGAGACCCCTGCTCTAACTACTATATACAGCTGATAAAAAAAAGGTATTTATCAGTTTATATTTACTAAAACTATTGCATTTCCATGTTCTGTCTACTGTGGGAGACCAGATATTGGGGGTTAGTTACAAAAGGCAAATCCACTTTGCACTACAAGTGCACTTGAAAGTGCACTTTCAAGTGCAGTCTCTGTAGATCTGACGGGGACATGCAAGGAAAATAAAAAACAGCATTTTAGCTTGCACATGATTGGATGATAAAATCAGCAGAGCTTCCCCTCATTTTAGATCTTCCCCTCAGATCTACAGTGACTGCACTTCCAAGTGCACTTTCAGTGCACTTGTAGTGCAAAGTGGAGTTGCCTTTCGTAAATAACCCCCATAGTGAATGCAGGATCTGGGTTTTGTAATACTTTAATAAGAAACAAATAGTTCCGCGCTTAGGCAAAAAAGGAACTGCAGCCCCCCTAGCACAGAATAACACCTAGGTGAAATCCTAAATAATATAGAGTACAAAATTAGGGCGATTGGCGCTGTTCTACTAAGTCCACTCTGATGTACAAAAACATATATGAGTGTAAAAAATAATTGTTATTATGTACTCCCAGCCTTCCAAAGAACCCCCCTTTTGACTTCCGGGTTGAGGTACGGGCGGTGGAACGCACGCTACACCGCGCTGCATTCCCCACATCTCTGACTGTGATCAGTCAGCGGAGCACTGTTCGCTCCCCTTTTTAATCTATTTTACAATAAAGCTGAGTTTTTTCGGATTCACACGATGGGGCTCTTTTTTGTTTTGTAAACATATGGATGTTCATGCTGGGGAGTGACTGGAGGTGATCTGGATACCAGGAAAGAAGAATAGGACGGAGGACTGTCACCACAGACCACTGCTGCGGGATACGGTTTACAGGCTTGATACCCCTGCAGGGGTAAATTCTTCCGGCGAGTGAGGACACAAAAGGGGGGTTCTTTGGAAGGCTGGGAGTACTTATTCCATCAAGGGTATTGCTATGTGACTGAAGAGACTCATTATTGCACTTTAATAAGAATCTCCTATGGATTTTTTCTTTTGGGGACACTTGTTTTTATGGACTGATTATTTACTTTTGGTTTAAACACTATCATATGCACATGAATATATGCTTTTTATTAATATTTTTATTAATATGTTTTAGCACCATTGATGTACACATTAGCACAGGATTTTACCACTAAGGATTTTTTCAAGTATTTTTGGTATTTTTATCACTGTTTTTTATATTCATTTATTCACTTTGTTTTGGGATGATTTAGTCTGGATCACTCTAATTTTAGTATTTATGAGATAACACACATTGCACTTTATATATTGTGGGTATTTTTTTACACATACACAAATAATGTTTTTCCCACACGTTTGAAATTTTACCATTCCTATATAACAATTATTTTTTACACTCATATATGTTTTTGTACATCAGAGTGGACTTAGTAGAACAGCGCCAATCGCCCTAATCTTTGTAATACTTTAAGTTTACGAGTAATACTCTGAAAATAGCATGGAGCAATAATCTACGTTTTTTTTGCACACTTGTATGTTTTTGCACAGTAATTGAATACAAAAGGACTGCAGAGTAAAACTCTGCAGATAGTTTGGAGCACTAATCCGTGGTTTTGTATAGTTGCATGGTTTGGATTGAAGGTTATTCTTAATTTTTTTCATTATATTCGAAGAATGAAATAATAACAAACAAATCATAGGCTTTATTAAATGCTTCATTTCAGGGCCGGTTTACACCATACCTGGCAATTCACACCGCATGCAAAAAGCACTCCATTTTCGATCTGCAGCAGGTGTCAATATAAAGTTAACAACACCCCAAATGAAGGCTGCAAACGCAGTGCGTTTGCTCAAACCTGCCCTCACCGGATCGCATGGTGCTTTTGAACCCGCCATCACACATGGTTTATGCATAGGTTTTAAAGAACAGCGCTGCACCTTTTTTTCACTTGTATTGCATTTGTGTACCAGCTACTGACCATATAATTGATTTTCCCTGTAAGATCAGAGACAAAAAGAACATAATACCATGCTCTATTGCATAGAGTTTCTTACGCAAATCATTTTTGTGAATTTGTTAAATTTGTTTCCTGCTTGGTGATCCTGTGAATAACAGCACTTCCTGTTAGGGCTGGTGACTGCCATGTAGATGGCAAGACAGCCTGCCAAGCACACTCCTAGAGTTGTCTCTAGTCTTCTAATGCAACCTGCAGACTGGATAAGCAGCCCAACAGCCAGCTGAAGGAGGATCTTGAGGAACAAAACTTACTAGCAGGATCTTTGGGTAAAAAAGCCTGCAACCTATTCACAAATAAATGTATACTGAAAACTGTATACATTGAGGCAAACATACTGTAAAAAAGACTTTGGGATTACTTACACTTTAAACTTAAGTAAGCACTAAAATTAGGACTTTCTCAGGGGAACAATCTATCTGAACATTTAAAGTTTCACAGTGGATGTTTTTTTGTTTAAAGTCAGCTTGTAAGAAGAAAATATCTAAGGTAGGAAATAGACATTGGACAACAGCCTGAAAAAATTTGTTATTTTGGGTCAAACATTCAATAAGAAAGCTATAGCAGATTTTTTATTTTTTTTAATAGTATGAGCAATACCTTTGAATGCTTATGGATGCCGGTAAACCATCTTATTAACTGCATATTTGCTGCTCCGCCATATTCAGGAACAGATACACATGCTTGGCTACAGTGGTCATTTTTTTTTAATTTTCCCATGCATTATTGAATGATCTTTCTAAGATCATTACCTATTACACATATATTGCCTTATTTGATAAAGAATTTTCATTTTTAGGTGCTCATTTTGAAATGCAGTAACCCATATCAACCAATCAGAGTTCACTATAATTTCTAATGGGTTTCTATGGGTTACTGAACCCATGAGTTAACACTAATAAGAACACTTTATTGAATAAAAGCAGTAGTGATAGTGTGCAATTGGTCAATAGCAGTATACATTTAAATCAGAAGGTAGCTACAGTAAATAGCACTTAGAGGGTTAATTAAAATAATCCATAAGTGGCTCCCAACAGCGGGATTTCTTTCTCTTCCTATTGTATTGTATTCTCAAAAGTGTTGTTCTCTTCTTTTTGTTAACCTAACGTGTTATTGTCAAAGGATTCTATTGAACGTTATCCTTTGTGCAATACAAGGCAGAGATTACCAAAAGAGCAAGAAAAGCCCTTTCAACAGCAGTCTAACAGAAAAACACAGCTTAAAGAGAAATGATTTATTTTGCAGTAAATATGTTACATACAGTACATAAAAGAGTGAAGTATTGACTTTTTGGTATAACTTGACAATATAAATGGCTGCGGTTTAAGGGAAAATCAAATCTATATGAAGCATATAGTCACATTGGATAAAGGATCAGTAAGTATTTGCTAAGAAGTTTTTTTTTTTTTTGTGAATTGCCATTGGTATTATTGTATTGAAACCATTATTTATGGTTGACACTTTTTCCAATTCCATTGTTTTTATTTTATATACAAATGGTAGATATTTTCTTCTCCTTGGCAATGAGAAGCATTACCATGTACTAGTTCTACTGAAAATAAAGTTTGAAATTCTAAGATGAATAAATAAAACTTATGAAGCGTAGAAATAATAGCTATTTTGGATAAACAAGCTTTTGGTGACAGTGGCATAACTAGAATTTTCAGGGCCCCGGTGCAAGAAACCATGAAGGGCCCCCCTGACCCCCAGCTGGGGCCCTTCCCTCTGAGCCCGGTGGCGGAACGCCAAGACCGATCGCAAGTGCAACATTTGTGACCCTGCTAGTTCTGCCACTGGCATCTGTATTTTTTTCTACCCTTTATTTATTTTTTTACAATATTCTTTTTTTAAATATTTTTTACAATTTTTTAAGAGCCCCATTGGGGTGCTTTGGTGAGATAACAGGGGTCTAAACAGACCTCTGATGTTTCACATTTGAGACAGAGAAAGGAGATTGAGAACACAGCCGCTGTACAGAGCTGCCCCTTAATTCACAAACTGAAGCATAGTAAATATGGTTTACTATGTTTCAGTTATGAATGGACTCTCCATTATGGATCACTGACTCTGCATTCAGAAAAGGCTTCAGATACCCTGCAGCAGCTAGCAGGAGAGGCGAGGGGGGAACCCTGCAGAGCTGTGGGGACAATGTGTGGGGCTAGGAGAGAGCACTGGGGGCCAAGAAAAAGTATAGGGGGGCTGGAGAGCACACAGGGGGGCAGCAAAAAGAAGCTGCGTAGGAGGAGCAGGGGGGCAGCTACATATAGAGGAATTGATCTTTCCATTTCACTTCTCCTCCTCTCCCTCCCACAGGCTTTCAGCAGCTGCAGGAGGAAAATGGAGAGATCAGTTTCTCTGTATCAGTGTTTCTCAACATTTTACCAGTCACGGCGCAATATATTGCCTCTTCGCTGCCTGTCAAATGCCTCTGAAAAGTGATCTGAGCCTGCATCTCTTTTCTTGTTGGTATTAAGAACCCGCCCTAAAAAAATCAGTTTTGATTGTAAAGAAAAGTAATGTGTATACATACACACGCATGTAAGCACACATGTAAACATATACACACACATAAACATGCAGATATAAACACACACACGCACACACATATATAAACAAGCAGACACACACATGCACACATATAAATACACACACACACACACACACATACAAACATCTATATATAGCCTTTTTGAAAATCGCCAGTAGCAGCACTGTACCTTCACTCTCCATGCCGAGTATTGTGCTGTAGGGGGGAGGCAGAGAACACACAATGGGGGTTATTTACGAAAGGCAAATCCACTTTGCACTACAAGTGCACTTGGAAGTGCAGTTGCTCTAAATGTAAGGAGTAGATCTGAAATGAGTGGAAGCTCTGCTGATTTTATCATCCAATCAAGTGCAAGCTAAACTGCAGTTTTTTTTATTTTCCTTGCATGTCCCCCTCAGATCTACAGGACTTTACTTCCAAGTGCACTTTCAGTGCACTTTCAATTGCACTTGCAGTGCACTTGTAGTGCAAAGTGGATTTGCCTTTAGTAAATGTGCAAGACACATCTCCCTTGATTTCACTTTCGGTGTAAACACAGTGGGATTGAGCTCCTGCACTGCCGATTTACTCATTAGCTCAGTCCCATATGTGGCCACCACCCTAATTATTCAGGCATGGAGGGGAGAGCACACGGGCCCCCCCTGCAGCATGGGGCCCAGTCGCAATGGTGACTTCTGCGACCCCTGTACATCCGCCCCTGTCTGGTGATATGGTGAACACAGTTACAACCTATCAGCACTTGCTCCTCATGCCACATGTGACCTTCATGAGTTGCGGAGCTGTAGAAGTTGATACAGTTACATGTAGATAGTGTGCATAGGTTTTTCTGTAGTGTAGGTACATTCAGGCTTGGCTGGCAGCCTGTTTTGAATCTGGGTCAGGGTGAGTGATCCAGGGAGGCTGGGTGACTTACCAGGCACCACCTCTGGTATCTTCCCCTATTTGCTGAAACCTTTGAGAAGTTTCCAGAAGAATGGGAGAATGGGAGAGAGGTTAGGAGGAGCTGCCTGGCATATTGAGGAGGGCCCCAGCCAATAGCCAGCAAAATGAGCTGGCAGGGGGTAGGCCCCTCTTAAGTGCTCAGAGTCAGGCCAACATGGGCAGTATGTGGAGTTTGGGTGGAAACTGGAGATAGAGTGCTAGGGAGGCTGGGTAGCCCCCTAGTCTGGGGGGGATGATTGTCCCCAGGGATATACTTGTGTCTGTTCTTCGATAAAAGGCTTATGCTTTTATCCACCCTATACTGGGTTATGGCTAGTGACTGGATGGGCTAAGGGATCTTGGATCATGCTGGTAGTGGGCAAGGGAAGTTTATACGGCAGACATATTCCTCTTGAGTACAGGGTCCAACACAGTGTGTACAGAAAAAGTCCAGTGACTAGCTACATTCCTGTGGCTACTGATCCCAGCACCACCTCCTCAGGCACTGCCAGCCCACCTGGCTGCAGCTGCCCCTTTCACTAGCCCTCCTGGCTACTTCTCACAGTCTTCCAGGATGGGTTGATGAGTTAATCCATAGTTCCAGCCCCCCAATGGCCGTACCCACACAGTACTCCAAACAAATTGTCGCAAACAGAGCATTACTCACCCAGCCAACCTCTGCCTCTCTCGTAGAGTCCATCTTTTGTTACTTTGAGGGCAGAATCCAGCAGCACTCTGCCCTGTTGCAAGCTCTTCTGCAGGGTTGCTGTCAGTGGCGATCGCAGTCCCATCCACAGACACCAGCTCAAGCTGCAGTTGTGAGGTGTCAATTGCATTCTCTCCTATGAGCTCCTGTGAAGTTTATTGTTGTGTGCAGAGGTCAACAGTGCCATTCTCTGAAGCCAGCTCTTCTGCTGGAAGCACCAAGTTGGTCATCTTCAGCAGAAAAGTCTATTAAATCCCCCAGTCTCTGAAACTGGAGTCTGGGGATAGAGGTTCACCATCTCCTGTCCGTGGAACCCAGAAGATGTTATTGGTGCTGGGCAGAGGCTAGCAGAGCTCTGCCTTGTTTTCAGCACTTCAGCTTTGGAGACGGCAATCTCCGGAGTTTCCGCTGCCGATTCTGGGGCATGCTGCTGAATGTGTTCTAGCAGTTCCCTGTATGCCCTTTCCAGGTGTTGTTCTTTCCTCCGGAGAGCATTCTGTTGTCTTCCATAAATATTCCTGCTCTGCGTGCCATTGCAGAGCCCTATATTGATTGTCCAGTTCTATCTCCTGCTGGACCAGCCTGTCCAACTGAGACACCCATTGCTCCTGGGGCCACTCTCCCAGGAATGGCATCTACAACTTCCATTAGTCACTGGCCCATTCCCCTGCAGTTGGAAAGCACTTGTCCTGGTGTATACCAGCAACCTGGGGGGCTCCAGTCCAGAACTGCTCGAATCTGCTGCCTGAGCTCCAGGTATTGCTCCGCAGACACAGTCCTGGGGTATACTGAAAGGGCGATCTGCAGGATCCGCTCAAACTCTAATGCCAGGTCTATATCTCTGCTGGGGTGACCTAAGTATGCTATCCTGATCTTGGATCCCAGTGGTGGTTTGGACGTGTTCACAGCAAGGAAGCTGTCATAAACCAGATGTGACCAGAACTGTGTGACTGCGACAGAGTGAACCAGACATAAATAGGTGAAAGTAAGTTTATTAAGGTAAAAGCATATACATGTGAACACACCACCAATACAAACAGAGTGAACAAACCAAACAACCAAACAGTGATAATAAACCAACCAGCATATGTAGCAAAAGGGAGTACCAGAATCATAGTCAAGCCAGGCCAGGGTCATAAACAGGAGATCAGTAGATGGGGGGTCAGGAGTAAACAGACAGGGAACAAGATGGAAGGGATCAGGTTGCAGGGCAAAGATCCAGGGATACAGGAACAGATAAAACAGGTTCAGGATACAGATGATGGGATACAGGTATTCAGGGTTCAGGGTTCAGGATCACAGGTAAACAAGCTGCAGGTCAGGGCACAAGGACAATACCAGGGCAAGGTGTGTGTGCACTTGCCAGGTATTTATACAATAGCTGCTAACAAGGTCAGGTGAAGCCTAATTACAGAAGGTAATACCTGCTCCACACTCCCAGGATTCCTCCGCTGGTGGACGCCAGTACTGCGTTTGAAAGATGACATAATACCAGCAGGGAAAAGCTCTTCCCTCAAAGGAGCGACCTCCGGACACTCCAACTAGCCGTTGCTGGGGAAAGTCCATGGCGTCAAGCCGAGCAGTGGGCAAAGTCACATCAGATTGGGCAATAAGTACGTCAAGCTGGATAGCAGGCAAAGGAACCTCAAGCTGAGTAGCAGGCACATCGATCTGGGTGGCAGGCACATCAAACTGGGCAACAGGCAAATCAAGCTGGGCAGCGGGGACGGGCACATCAAACGGGGCAGCAGGCACAGGCACATCAAGCGGGGCAGCAGGTACATCAAGCGGGGCAGCAGGCACATCAAGCGGGGCAGCAGGCACATCAAGCGGGGCAGCAGGCACACCAAGCTAAGCAGCGGGCACAGGCACTTCAAGCTGAGAAGCAGGCACGGGCACTTCAAGCTCCACAACTGGCACGGGCACTTCAAGCTGGGCAGTGGGCACTTCAAGCTGGGCAGTGGGCACAGGCACTTCAAGCTGGGCAGCGGGCATGGGCACTTCAAGCTGGGCAGCAGGCACGGGCACTTCAAGCTGGGCAGCAGGCACAGGCACCTGAACTGGGCAGCAGGCATGGGCACTTCAAGCTGGGCAGCAGGCACGGGCACTTCAAGCTGGGCAGCAGGCAAGAACACATCAGGCTGGGCAGCAGACAGGAACACAGCAGGCTGGGCAGCAGACAGAGGCTCATCAGGCTGGGTAGCAGACAGGAACACATCAGTCTGGGCAGCAGACAGGAACACATCAGGCTGGGCAGAAGACAGAGGCTCATCAGACTGGGCAGCAGACAGGAACACCTCAGGCTGGGCAGCAGACAAGAACACATCAGGCAAGAAAGCAGGCATATCAGGCTAGAAGGCAGGCACCAAGACATCAGGCTGGAAGGCAGGCACCAAGACATCAGGCTGGAAGGCAGGCAACGAGACATCAGGCTGGAAGGCAGGCACCGAGACATCAGACTGGAAAGCGGGCACATCAGACTGGAAAGCAGGCACATCAGACTGGAAGGCAGGCACCGAAACATCAGGCTGAAAGGCAGGCACCGAAACATCAGGCCGAAAGGCAGGCACTGAGACATCAGGCTGGAAAGTGGGCACATCAGACTGGAAAGCGGGCGCATCAGACTGGAAAGCGGGCGCATCAGACTGGAAAGCGGGCACATCAGACTGGAAGGCGGGCATATCAGACTGGAAGGCGGACACATCAGACTAGAAGGCAGGCACATCAGACTGGTGGGCAGGCACCAGGACATCAGACCAGAAAGCAGGCACATCAGACTGGAAGGCAGGCACCAGGACATCAGACTGGAAGGCAGGCACCGAGACATCAGGCTGAAAGGCAGCCACCGAGACATCAGGCTGGAAAGCGGGCACATCAGACTGGAAAGCGGGCATATTAGACTGGAAAGAGGGCACATCAGACTGGAAGGCAGGCATCAGGACATCAGACTGGAACGCTGGCTCTGGCTCTTCAGGCTGGAACGCTGGCTCTGGCTCCTCAGGCTGGAACACTGGCACCTTGGGCTGGAACACTGGCACCTCGGGCTGGAACACTGGCACGGCGGGCTGGAACACTGGCATGGCGGGCTGGAACACTGGAACTTCAAGCTGGGATAGATTGGTGGGTGTGGAGGCAGGTTGGGTTAATGGCAGGATCGGTTTGGTTGGGAAAAATTTTTGTTTTTTCTTTGGCTTAGTCACTAAAGCTCTGTAGGTGAGGGGTGCAGCAGACTGGAAAGGAGGATTGGGATATGGCAGAGAAGAGGTAACAGTAGCTGAGGGAAGTTCTTGTGGGTTTGTAGGCAACTGAGAAGAGGCAGGTGGGTTGAATGCAGGATAGGTACAGGGAGCAGAGACCGGATATGAGTATTTGGTTGGGAGCAGCATATACTGAGCTGCAACTGAGGTTGACATGGGTGATGGGGAAACATACATTTGGATAGGCTGGTGTTTGATGGCAGAGGTGGTTTGTTTGGCTGGAGCTGATTGCACCATGTCAGACCATGCCGAAAGTATAGGTTGTACAAACTGTGGTTTTAAATCTCCCTGTCTAACAAAAGACTGAGCAGACACAATGCACTCAGCAATCACCTGTGAGAAACAGGCTGAATAGTGCTCACAAAAATCGGCGAGGTCATCTTCAAAAAGCCAAACTAGGGATACAACCTGATTCATATCAAAAGGAAGAGTGAAATCATCATGGCTCTCTGGAATACAGGGCAGGGCCAGCTCAGTACAGATCTTGATAAAAGGCTGCAACTTCCCAAACAATATATAACCCTGATCGACCTGGGAGTGAACCAAACGTATAGTTGCAAACAACTGGTCACTAGACCATCCTTTCAAAGCCTGACGGCAATAGTCACCACTTTCAGATGCCAGCAGAGAAAAATAAATAACCTCATCGGCATTCATGTTTGCAACCAAACTGAATCAAAATGGTTCCCCTGGGCAGCCACTTTCGGTCAGGGCCGGCCCTGGTATTCTGTCATAAACCAGATGTGACCAGAACTGTGTGACTGTGACAGAGTGAACCAGACATAAATAGGTGAAAGTAAGCTTATTAAGGTAAATGCATATACATGTGAACACACCACCAATACAAACAGAGTGAACAAACAACCAAACAGTGATAATAAACCAACCTGCATATGTAGCAAAAGGGAGTACCAGAGTCGTAGTCAAGCCAGGCCAGGGTCATAAGCAGGAGATCAGTAGATGGGGCCAGGAGTAAACAGACAGGAAACAAGATGGAAGGGATCAGGCTGCAGGGCAAAGATCCAGGGATACAGGAACAGATATAACAGGTTAAGGATACAGGATATGGGATACAGGAATCAGGGTTCAGGGTTCAGGATCACAGGTAAACAGGCTGCAGGTCAGGGCACAAGGACAATACAATGTCATAAGAACTACCTTAACATGTATGCAACCCTACTGTACACAGAAGCTTCTGTGTAGTACTATGGTATCCCAATATCAGACTGGTCTTGAGAATTCTAGGAGACTCTACACAACCCCTGGCTATAGGTACATGAAAATATATATTAGTACAGGTATCCAGTTCTAAACTATAGACATTTGTTTTTTTTCTTCTTTTTCTATTATGGCCTTTTGTAACATATATATGGAAATGTACTTGATTATTTTATTAATAAGGACCGGACAGACAAGAACAACAGTGGAAATCATACATAGATTGACACAGAAGCACAACCTAGCAACAATAATGGACCAATAGACCAATCTGGATCAATCTGGATGTCCACATTTGACCTTGCTCCCTCTTGTGTTAAACTAAACTGAGAAGATAAATGGATCAAGTTATTTCTTCTCTGGAAGACAGGCCACCATTACACTATGCTTTCTTCAGACAGGATCCTCTATGACAATCTGTTCTGTTGGAAATGACTGGTTCAATCAATTTATGGAACCTACATTTTCTACAGTACATACACTGAAAGAGTAATAAACTCACTCTCCCCACGCCCATCAGGTACTTTCCATACTTGATACTTTTCTTTAGCCTTCCACCTTAATTACTAAAGCAGCATTAGTAAAATTGAACATATGATAATATCAGACCATTTTCCAGTGACACTGAATCTATTGGGACTAGGCTATGGAGGATCCCCTTCCCACCTAGTAATCTGGGGTTCTCAATATGCCTGACATAGTTACATAGTTAGTAAGGTTGAATAAAGACACCAGTCCAACCTGAGTGAGTGTCTACAATTTTCCCTATTTATTTAAGGTACCCATATAGGGCAGACAATTTATGCATCGCTCCACACATACATCACACACTCCACACACTCGCGATCCCTACCCTCATGAGCCCACAATCCAAGGTCCCCAAACTCACATTCATATACTAGGGCCAATTTTAGACAGAAGCCAATTACCCTATCAGCATGTCTTTGGCGTATAGGAGGAAACCGGAGTACCCGGAGGAAACCCACGCAGGCACAGGGAGAACATGCCAAACTCCAGGCAGGTAGTGTCGTGGTTGGGATTCGAACCAGCAACCCTTTTTACTGCTAGGTGAGAGTGCTACCCACTACACCACTGTGCCACCCAATCTGATTAATCTTTTACGTCTGAATCTTTGGAGGAGTATACAGACTGTAGTGTTGTAGTGCTGAACCCGATCCTCTTTTGGGAGGCAGCGAAGGCAGTTTTGAAGCATGGGATACTGTGTGAACTCCCATAAGAAGGTAGCTCTTTCTAGCTGTTTGGAAACCTATTATAGTGAACTGTAGTATTATGTTCAATATAAACACGATATGTCAGAGGCTAATATAGGCTATATATATAGTTGTAAAGGAGATAAGGAGTTTAAAAACAAACCTTTCCAAGCTTAGGCCAATTTGCTGTAGAAGGGTAACAAAAAACTTTTTAAGAATATAAGAGCTCCCAAACCTTGTATATTATGCTGACTGAAAAATATATCAAAATGTTTTTTGAACTTATCCACATTCCCAGCTAATACCACGTCCTTCCAAGCATCCATGGCAGGTCAGGGACATCCTGCTTGAGAGGAGAAACCCAGGTGCATTATCCAGGCGCACCTGTACGGATGGAGTGAAGTGTTCCAGTTGGGAGTAAGGATGAGCCGAACACCCCCGGTTTGGTTCGCACCAGAACTTGCAAACAGGCAAAAAATTTGGATGAACACTGTTAACGTCTATGGAACACGAACATGAAAAATCAAAAGTGCTAATTTTAAAGGCTTATATGTAAGTTATTGTCATAAAAAGTGTTTGAGGACCCGGGTCCTGCCCCAGGGGACATGTGTCAACGCAAAAAAAGTTTTAAAACGGACGTTTTTTCAGGAGCATGTGATTTTAATAATGCTTAAAGTGAAACAATAAAACTGAAATATTCCTTTAAATATCGTGCCTGGGGGGTGTCTATAGTATGCCTGTAAAGTGGTGCAGTTTTGTTTAGAACAGTACCACAGCAAAATGACATTGCTAAAGGAAAAAAGGTCATTTAAAACTGATCGTGGCTATAATGAATTTAAAGAGAAGACAAAAAAGATCCAAGATAATAGGTTCTTTCCAGCTTAAGCAGCGCTCAAAAAACAAAAACTCATAAAATTAAAAATAAAAATTCAGTAAAAAAGCGTATGAGCAAAAAGAACTATTTAGAATTATAACAATTGTGACAGTCCAGGTGTTGAGTAATTTCTCATATTAGAAAACAGTTCATATCACTGAAGAGATGCTCCACCGTCACCACACCATGTGATTCCACTCCCTATAGGAATTGCATTCACCAAACGCCTAATAAACAATCGCCTTAATGGATAAACCCAGCTTTAATCTCAGCAACTACAGGGCATCAGCGTGGGAATTCAGTAACGATCAACCCGACATATGAATGGTGTCCTAATCCTGAACCATCCAGACTGAGCACACCCGCAATTCTCTTATTCACTCAAGCAGGTAGAAGGAAAGGAATACACATAGCATGATACTGTAAAACTTTTATTGTCCCAAAAAACACCCGACCCTTAAGCTATTGCACTTACACAAAATTTGATTTAAAACAGTATTCAGGTAACTTATACAGCAATGGTATTAGCAGTTCCGATAATCTCACCACCTCAAAGCAGAGCGGATCATTTGTGATGGTTCCCGGGAGACACTCAGAACAAATCCCAAATGCAGCAAGCCGTGTGGTCTCCCCTAGAAGTGTTTAAACATTCTGTCTTTGTCAATAGCCCTCCTATTGGGCCTTGACCGCAGTATTAGTGAGCGGGCACTTGCCCATTTGCAGGAAAACAGAGACACTGCATGCAGACAATGGTGCCTATTTTGCTTACACTGGTCAGAACCTGGGTCACACTTACACCCTGTTAAGCAGTCCGCCTTGTTACCTGGATACTGCCAGCATACTGCATTGTCACTCTGCCAAATATGACATCTAAGTGCCCCAACTAAAAGTGGCTAGCTGAAGATTCCAGGCCTTCTTCCTCCAAGGGACTGAAGTTACTAGTGCCATACGAGCACACACACATACCCAGGGCTCAGTATATGTAGTGTATGAGTGGGGTAATCTGAACTTGGGAGTTACACTATTGAACGCTGCACTAGGTACAGTGTTGGCGGTTCTTCGGGCCTGTGGTATCAGGGGACAGTAGAGAGAGGTCTGACAAAAGAAAGGTTCATTCCTCTGCCCTCCTCCTGCCTGGACTCATAGAGCACAATCTAAGTAGAGTAGTGATTAATCAGTTACAGTGTTTGCCATTTTGTGATCTGTGAAGTGTTTTGCATCTGCTCTCTGGGTTAATCGCTTTGAGGAATCCCCTGAAAACAGCTAGACAGTACCATTGAGTTTTACTGCTTTTGATTCTCAGTCATTAGTACCCAGTTGACTTATCTGAGATATAAAAAACTTGAAACTGTTTTTTTGGTTTGAGAGGCAGAGAGCAGAACCAAATATACTCAAGCCTCTCCTTCAGGAGCGCTACGCTAGTTTAAGAACATCCTTTCTATAAACTAGTGACTGAAGCTACACTAAAATACAAGAGATTATTCTGCTAGCTCTGTTAGCCACAGGTTGTCAATGCATGCTGCTGCTTTGTCTGTGATCTACAAGGACCCCCAAATTCCTGTAATGTCTTTGAATCTTGTTCCTAATGTACTTTCCTGCATAATTTAGTTTTGCCAGCAAACACTGAATTTAAGCTCAAATTCCAACCTCAATATCATTAAAAACCGCTTGCCGACCGTATACTGTATAGATACAGCAGCAAGGCAGCTCTCCTGCGCAGGATGACGTACCTAGTCCATGATCCTGCACTGGTGAGTCTGGGGTGCGCATGCATCCCGCTGGGGACCTGCTCTCACTGTGAATGGACACAGTGGGAGTCAATCAGTGGGTCTGGCGGACTTGATATTCTATGTTATGTAGACAAGGCAGACTGCCATTCTATCAGTAGGAAAGATATTGATCCCGTGTTTCTGCAAAGCAGGAACATGAATCTTTGCCATCCCATAGTGCAAGCACCTCTTGCACAGTAACCAAGCACAGTTTAGGCACACAGTTAACCTTTTGATCACCCCTGATGTTAACCCCTTCCCAGCCAGTGTCATTAGTACAGTGACAGTGATTATTTTTAGCACTGATCACTGTATTAGTGTCACTGGTTCCCAAAAAGTGTCGCTTACTGTCTGATTTGTCCACCACAATGTCACAGTCCTGCTATAAGTCGCTGATCACCGCCATTACTAGTAAAAAAAAAAAAAAATTCCATAAATATATCCCATAGTTTCTAGATGCTACAACATTTGCATAAACTAATCAATATATGCTTATTGGGATTTCTTTTTACCAAAAATATGTAGCAGAGTACATATTGGCCTAAGTCTATAAAGAATTTAGATTCTTTACTTTTTTTTTTTTTTTTTTATTGGATTTTTTTTTTTTAGCAGAAAGTAAAAAAATTGGGTTGTCTTTTTCAAAATTGTCAGTCTTTTTTTGTTTGTAGTGCAAAAAATAAAAACCACAGAGGTGATCAAATGCCACCAAAAAAAAGCTAAATTTGTAGGAAAAAAGGACATAAATATTATTTGGTTGCAGCACCGCGCAACCATGCAATTGTCAGTTAAAGTAATGCAGTGCCGTATCGCAAAAAATGGCCTGGTCATGAAGGGGGATAAACCTTCTGGAGCTGAAGTGGATAAACAAGTTAAACAGCATTGGCCCCAAGACAGAGGGCCTGGGCCACAACACTCACAAACCTAGTCCACTTAGAGAATTAATTTATCACTACTCTATGGACGCAATTTTGTAACCAGTTTTCTATCCATGTACATACAATTTCTTCTAGGCATTCTAGACCTTGTTTTTTATATTATCTATCTATACGGAATAGTTTTGAATGCCTTAGCAAAGTCTGTATGTACTAAATTCACTAGCATTCCTACTCGCTTCCTCATGGAATGTTGACAGTCTGACAAGAATAGTCTTTCATAAATCCATGCTAGTTGTTACTTATGATACTTATGATATATAGTCGCTTACCAGCTCTTTACATATATTACCTACCATTGATTGTAAGCTGACTGGTGTTTAGTTTCCTGGCATACATCTCAACCCTTTTTTGAATATTGGTTGGCTTTATGTCAATCAGTTGGTAACACTCCAGTAAATAAAGTGTCCTTAAAAGTTAGAAACAAAGGTCTGGCTATAAGAAAGCTAAGCTCTCTGAGGGTTCATGTGTGTAAGCCATCTAGTCCTAATGATTTATTCACAGTAAGTTTGTCTGATCTGTTTTAAAACAGGATGTGTTAGCCACAGAGGTATGTTCAGTACATTGTCATTAGCATTACTGTACTAATTATCAAACCCATGTTTTTTGTTTAAATAAAACAAAGAGAAAAAAAAGTATTCAGTACATTTGCCTACTCCTTATCACTTGTAATTAGGGATGAGCTCAAGGTTCAGTAAGAATACTGGTTCGAGGATCTACATCATTGGACAACACGATTGACAAAGGATGTACATTCTGTGACATTTTATCTTTTTGTTTTAAAGTTGATCTTTAATGTCCCTGTAAATAGTCATGCTGGCCCAAACAAACTATTTACTGCACATCAGGTGTGCTTGCTGAGCGTGCCGTGTTAACTGTATTTAGCCTCGATTACATACAGCATATGACACTGTGTTACAGCAGTGAGATGGGGACTTCCTGTCTCACTCCCAAAACAAAATAGGGTCTAGCTGAGCAGTGCTCAGCCATTCATGTGAAATTTTGTATTCTACGTAATTGTATTCTATGAATGAATACAAAGCTTCTTCTTATTGGCTGAGGCAGAAAATGCAACTTCATCCACCCATCTCTCCAATTCAGCCATTCAGAGGAAGCTTTGTATTCGTTCAATGTCTGACTCTATTTTGTTCCAGGAGTGAGACAGTTAGTGCGTCTCACTGCCAGAACACTATGCTGTATACTCTATCTAGCTGAGGCTACATACAGTCATTACTACGTGCCCGGCAAGTGCACCTGTTAGTAGAGTAAATAGTTATTTTGGGCCAGCTTGGGATATTAAGGGACATGTGGAGATTAGCTTTAAATAAAGGACTTTTAAACAACTGGCTATTTACTTTATGCTTTCTGTGTGTGAACAAGTAGGAGTACCATTTACCCCTTACTCAAGGATCCTGGCACTCTTTTATTTTTAAAAGAGGCTTCCAGATTTCAATAAACCCCCTGCCCACAGACCCCCACAGCCATTGAGCCAGGATTGTGGGGAAGAGGCCCATGTCCTCATCAGTATGGGGAAATGGTGCTTTCCAGCAAAGTACCCTTATCCCCTGCTCCTGGCTTTTCAGGCTGTGTGCTTAGATAAGGAGCTGGTATTGAATCTGGGAGGAGGGCACCCTTTTCTTGTGTGGGGTCCCCTTTGACATCTATGTCAGACCCTCATCAAAGATAAGGGTCTGTATTTATTTTTGTATTATTTTGTGGAGTCCCCATTGACATCTATACCAGACCCATATCTAGAATAGAAGAAGGGAATCCCCAGCCACTTTGTTTACAAACAGAATTGAGTGACCAGAAACTAATTTTGCTGGCAATTTAAATTGCATTTTTTCTTTGTCAATGTTAGTTTTACTGTAGAAAATTGTATACATCGTACAGATGTATCACTTGACTGGAAGATTAAGGGCATCCCCCATTTGAAATGTTTCACTTTAAGCATTATTAAAATCACTCTCCAAATTGTTTTTTTTTTTATTATTTGGTACATGTTCCCATTGCCAATGTCATTTGTTTGACAATCCCTTGCTTATTAGCCTAGAAAATGGCCATTTCTGTTTTTTAACATTCGATTCACGTTGATTTAAATGGGGTTGGAATTCAGCACCCAAATTTCATGTTCTGTATGTGACCCTTTTGACCAGCTCTCCATGTTCATCTTTTGTGAGGTCTAAGTGTTCTATCCTTAACTTTTTCTCTAATTACTGTATATCTTTGAAGGGTTTTTTTAAGTTCTTTTACTTACTGTAGTTAATGGTTTTCATATTCTATTTTAGCTTCCCTAAATGCTATTTTACATCTCCTCTTCCTTCTTGTACTTCTGACATGCCAAAGGTTTCCCTTCCAAATATTTTTTAAAAGTCTATCTTTTCTCATTAATTTTCCTTTTTGTTCTAGAATTGAGCCACATACGTTTTAATTTTATTCTTTTGTATTTGTTGCCTGTTGGAATACACTGGCAAATGCAGTTGTTTAATATGTCCTTAAAACACTCACACTTGTCTTCTGTATTCGAATGTTTGATCACTATCTCATTATGACTCAGATCTTGGAGGAAAGTTGAGTTTTTTTTAAATTTGGGAAGAAATCTGTCTGCCTGCTGGCAAATCTAGTGAAAAGTGGATGATAACCAGCCCAAATACAATCTGAACCAATGAAAATTACTGTCATCATTCTTAGTTTTTATTCTAACCTTTACACGGCTAAATTTGCTGATCCTCAAAGGAAAAAAATATTTTTTAAGCCAAATTTGCTTACCATATCAGTCAGGAGTAGAGCTCAATGCAACTTAATTTTACAATGCAGAAATAAATATAGCTGAATAGTTGAGTGATTAAATAATCTCCCATATCTAAAGGTCATGGGCCCAACAGCCCTTCTTACCCCTGCAGTCTCTATTTATTTACAGTATATACTAACAAAGTTTACCTCTTACAGGTGATGAGGTCTATATATGCACCATTACTGCCAAAGAAAGGGAAATATATACTGGAACCTAGTTATTTTATGTCTATATCTTTACTTAATCATGAAATTAAACTATTATCTAAGGTGATATCCAATGTTCACAAGCTAATGAGATTGTTAGAACACTATCTCAGGTTCTACTCTGCCGTTTTTGGTATTGTTGGCCTTGGATGTGGAGAAGGCTTTTGACAATGTCAACTGGGAGTGGCTGTGGAAGGTAGTCCCAGTTGACACTGTACATTTCTGACTTCCTACAAACTACAAATATAGCCCTACTGCACAAATATAGTATGCCCGACTCCTTGTTGACGCCATTTATGCTACAAAAAGGTACATGCCAGGGCTGTTCTTTGTCTCTGCTATTGTTTAATATATTCTTTAGAACACCCGGTGAGATTCTATACTAGACCTTAGAGGTTTCATGGTGGGACACTCTGAACTCAAATTGGCCTTGTTTATTGATGCAATTATTATCTGACCCTAGACACCAGGTCCCTCCTCTACTAGCTCACATAAATTTGTTTGGCTTCTTTTCTGTTATTAGCATGAATTTAAACAAGAGAAAATATATGTTTCTGGTGAGGAATCCCTCTAAAATAGATGCTGACTGGGCAACCCAATTCAATTTAGTGGTGTATAAACCAAGAGACATGCATGACCTTTATGTACTGAATTATCTCTCCTTAACCTCCCTGGCGGTTTTCCCGAGTGTGGCTCGGGGTTAAAATTCAGGACCATTAGCGGTAACCCCGAGCCACACTCAGAATTGCATCGCAGGATCCTGGAGCCTCCTTACTTACCTTGTCCCCGGGATCCTGCGATGTCCCCCGCAGTGTCCGCGGGCTGTGTCCTGTTCCGAAGCCTCTCTGTGCCAGGCTCCGTTCCCTGCGAGCGTCGCGATGCAGGGGGGCGGAGCCTGGCAGCAAATTCAAAAAAATGTAAAAAGCATAACACATACAGTACTGTAATCTTACAGATTACAGTACTGTATGAAATCATTTCACATCCCATTTGTCCCCAGTGCTCTGGCCCATGCCCTGCATGCAGTTTTATATTGCATATACTGTTCTTTCTGCCTGGAAACTGGAGATTGTCCATAGCAACCAAAAAGTGTCCCTTTACGTCAAAAATGGCTTTAGACCAGCTAGAAAACAGCGATAGTAAATTAGAACACTTGCAGAATTGAGCGATAGTGAATCGTGTGGAAATGTATTTTATTACTATTTATTTTAATTTTTTTTAATTATTATTTTTTTTTTATTATATTATAATTTATGTTTTTGTGTTTCAAACTTTATCATACCCGGGATATCTACTAGACTCTGGTTTGGACAGATTTAAGTGTGTTATTGTTAAGAATTACAGGCCTACAATATAAAACGCCAAATTTCCATGCAAAATAATTGTACCGCTTTCAGCACCTAAAATCCGAAATAATCATACCGCCAGGGAGGTTAATAGGTAAGGTGCTTTCTGAACTTCAACAGTGCAAAGATTTCCCCATTTCCCCTATTGGGTAGATGTTTGCTCATAAGCTTTGTCACATTATTTTATCATCTGCAAACTATTTCTATTTTGCTCATTTATTATGATATTCAGAAACAAAATAAGGCATTCTTTTGGATTATTTGTAAGTGAGAAAAGACCCAGAATTGCTCTCTCTGAATTACAGTTACACAAGATGTATGTCAGTACTAATGTACCAATATTCGTTTTAGGGCTGAAACAACCAATCAACATAATCGATTATGAAAATAGTTGTCAACTATTTTCATAATCGATTAGTTGGTCAGCTGATTATTTGGTCTGCATACAGAATGCATTATTTGTTTACATATCAGAAAATACAGTGCAACACACATACAGCACAGTATACTGTCCATACATGTCAGTAAGTGCCTTAGAACTTGTGATTGTGTAAGGAGAAATGCCTCATGGGACATGTAGTCCTGGGCAGGCGAAGGAAGTGAGTGATTCTTAAAATCTAAAGGCATCAGCATCTGAACCCAGAGAAGCTGGAGGCTTATAAACTGGAGGTAATAAAAGGCATTACAATTAAATGTAAAGTATAAGTTTACCAGTATTGTGCATTATATTTAAATGATTACATCCATAAAAAAAAAGTTTCAGTCTTTAGTACTACTTTAATATAAAAGTTTCATATTCCCCTCACCCTTCATATAGCTTCATGTCTGGCTCCTAGTTAAAATACCCTACTTATGGTCGGAGCCCTATGTCCGATATGGACATAGATAACACTTATAGTAAAGATAAGACTTACCATCGGAAATAGACCTAAAAGTGTGGACTTACCATATGAAATGGACCTGAAAGTGTGCCTTGGTCTAATGGCCGGTATGCCAAAATAAGGGGGCATACCCTGGTTTAAGAAATGATTATTCTGTAAGAGAAATGAATGAAATGAATAGTTGAGAAATGCTGTGAAATGGGGATGGGAGGGTGGGTATCGCGCACAGGAAACCGACAAGCACCACAGGTGAGCGGGCTGCTTAAATACCCCCCGGGCTCCTCCCATAAATTCAGGCCACCATACTGGCCTTCCTACTTATGGTCGGAGCCCTATGTCCGATATGGACATAGATAACACTTATAGTAAAGATAAGACTTACCATCGGAAATAGACCTAAAAGTGTGGACTTACCATATGAAATGGACCTGAAAGTGTGCCTTGGTCTAATGGCCGGTATGCCAAAATAAGGGGGCAAAAACATTCAGGTAGGGTTATAATTTTATTGGTTTTCAGTTATTTATTGAGCCAATTTGGAGAATGCCTGTGCCATCTCTGTTTGTGGATTGGGGATGTACCGGGCGAAGCAGGCTGATTTCCACCTGCCTAGTCTTTTGATGATGTGATCTGGCACCCCGTGGCGGGACGCCGCGGAGGCTGCTCCGATGCGGAAAGAGTGTCCGGAATACTGACTAGGGTTAAGGTGAAGATTGCGGAGAAGTATCCTTATGTGACTCACAAACTGAGAGGCGTTTAAGGGTTTGACTGGGAATGGTAGAAGGGGACTGCTGTCTGGTTGCTCAGGCAGGAGAGATAGGAGTCGGTTGAGTACAGCGACTGGACACCAGCTGTTGTTGGTTCTGTAGAGGTGGATGTTCACTCCCGAGCCCGTTTGCTGGGTTTTAGAGACCTCGAGGTGCAGGATAAAGTGGTCTTGGTGTCGAAGCAAGTGTCGTCTGCATAGTACTTGGTCTGTGGGTTTGTTAGAGGTGAATTCGCCAGGCCGCAAGAACCCATAGTAAGCTAAATATATGGCTGCTTGTAAGACCGTGCTGGGGAGCAGACCGAATGGCGATGTAGCCAGAATATTTGACATGTCCCTAAAGATGGGCCCTGTAATGGGCAAGCGCTTAGTGCTGATGACTGGTTGTTGTTTCTGTATTCCCCTTAGGATGGCTCGTATAGCGTGAGATGAGAACAGTGACGATTTCGTCGGGTCTTCAAGTGCCATGAAATGTTGAATGCCGGCTAGGTATAACCGGATGGTGTTGTAGGATAAGGCCAGCTGCGTGTGGCAGTGTGCCGTGAAGGCCAGTACCTGTTTGATATCTGTTGGTTCTTTGCGGCAGGACGTGAGGAATTTATTAAAAGCCTTCCAAGCTGTCTGGTAGGCTTTGAGTGTGTTGCGGGAGAGGGAATTATTTATGAGTTGCGTAGCTCCGTGTAGATGTTGAACTAGTCCAGGGTCAGTTGTGACCAGACGGGGATAGGGGCCGACATTGGATCGGCATCGGGAACCTGTTTGAAAAAGGAGGGATAATTGAAACGTGATAGTGCGTCAGCTGCTGAGTTGTATCTGCCGGGTATAAATTCACAGTGTATGTTGAACTGATGTTGTAAAGACAGTTGTACCAACCTGCGCAGGAAGGACATGACTGCTAGGGACTTGGACCTGCCTCTGTTGATGATGTCTGCCGTGGCTTGGTTGTCGGTGGTGAAGACTACGGTTTGTCCTGTCCAGTGGTGGCCCCAGAGTTGTGCGGCTGCCACTATGGGATACAGCTCAAAGAGGGCAGATGTTTGGGAAAAGCCGGGTATCAACAGTATCTGTTGAGGCCAGGGTCCTGAAAACCAATGATGGCCAAAAATTGCCGCGAAACCTGTGGAGGCTGCAGCGTCAGTCACCACCTGGGGTGAATGGATCGAAACCATAGGTATAAATAGAGATATGCCATTCCAGGCGGACAAGAATTCCTCCCACATTGATAGGTCCGCTATAGCTGCGGAGTCTAATTTCAAAATCTGATCAGGGTCTTGAGTTTCTGACAGAAATCTAAGCAGGCGTGATACAAATGTGCGGCCTTGTGGGATAATTCGCATAGCGAAGTTGAGCATACCCAGGAGAGACTGCAACTGTTTTTTGGTACAGCCCTTGGTGTGTGTAAAGTCGTGAAGGACTGCCCTAATGCGTGTTAATTTGTCAGGGGGGAGACTGGCCTGCATTGCGCAGGTATCCAAGCTGACCCCGAGAAAGGTGATGATGTTTGCTGGACCATCGACTTTGTGCTCGGCGATAGGAACATTGAGGTTTCCAAAAATTGCTCTAAGTTTGTCGAGATCTCCTGGGGGCTTGTTGGGCGGTTCTATCAGTAGGAAGTCATCCAGGTAATGGATGACTTCATGGCATTGACCCTTGTGTAATAGTATCCAAACGAGGGACTGTGCGAACGTGTCGAAGAGCCACGGGCTACTCTTCGAACCGAAGGTGAGTTTCGTGGCAAAATAATACGCTTCCTTCCATTTGATGCCGTGCCAGCACCAAAGGGATGGGTGGATGGGCAGGAGCTTGAAAGCATCCGAGATGTCGGCTTTGGAGAGCCAGGCACCTGTGCCTGCTTTGATGATCGCTTGTATTGCCATGTCAACGGAGGAATATTTTAGGGAAAACTCTTCGGAGGGGATCAGGGAATTGAGACTGGGTATGTGCGAAGAATGAGGCGCAGACAAGTCGTACACCAAACGCAATTTATTAGAGAATTTGCCCTTGACAAGCCCAATAGGGCTGACTCTCCATGTGCTGAAAGGGGGGCAAGTGAAAGGGCCTATTACGTAGTCTCGATCTACCTCTGCCTGTAAGAGCTGATCTATGGCCTGTTCGTCGATGGCTGCCAAACGAACATTGGCGCATTCGTGAGTACTGTGGGGCAGTGCAATGAGGCCGGTGTGAAAGCCTACTGTGAAGCCTTGGATAAGGTAGGTGGCCAGGGAAGGGGTGGGGTGTGAAGTGAGATACAGTCCTAACCATAAGATGTTGATTCGGCTTAGTCATGCCCTCTTGTGTTGCTTGACTTCACACAAATTCCTAGGGTGTGCTCTTTGGCATAAAGTGCAGATGTGAAGTAGACGGCATTGGCTGAAGTTGCAGGACCCATAGTTGAAGTTGTTACAGATGGTTGCCCCTCCCACGGTTCGGACTGGGCGTCCGAGTTTGTCCACCTGAGGCATTGGTTCAGGGATCGACTGGCCCTGTACTGTACCTGAGGTAGAGGGGAACTCGAAGGGCCGTCTGATCGCCGTATTGGCGCACCAGGTGGCAGTGTGGGTGGAAGACTGGCAAATTGCACACAGAGGTGAGCGTAAGCCGGCAAAGTGGCGGCAGAAGAGCTCTGTGTCCATGAGACTCCAATCTGTCGTGATCTGGAATTGTGAGAATCTGGCGGCGGCCTTGGCTGAGAAGGAACGATGATAATCGTAGAAGGCGAAACCTCCATACTTGTGGCCCAAGTCTACCACAGTATGGAGGTATAAGTCCAGCTCTTCCCGCCTGCTAGGGGTGGCTGAGCACAAGACATCTCTGAGCATGCCAAAGGCCAGGGTAAATTCGGGGACTGATAGCTTGCGGTTCAGCCTGGGGTCTTTGGCTTTAAGGACCACCGATATGTCGCCCCAGGAGTAGGCCTTATTTTCTGCCAAATCATGCACGGAGATAAGGAGAGAGGCCAGGTTGACGTCCTTGCCGTCCAAAATGTCCTTCCTGATACTGGTTGGGACCAGGTGGGAGGGGTAGACAATGGCGCTTGAGCCTGAGGTACCTGTAGGAAGAGGTGTCAAGGTCTGAGTTGCAGTTGGGTCGGGGACAGCCGTGGCCGGTCGGGCCTCCAGAAGTGCCACCCTGGCTTGGACGTCTGCAACTGAGGTGGATAGAGATGACACCATCGTGTGTAATTGTGAGATGGCCGATGATATGGACTGGAGGGATGCCTGTTGGGTACTGGGTCCTGCTGCTGGTGGGGGGAAGAGGAGTTTGAAGAGCTCGCCTTTCCTCGGTGTGGCGGGGAAGGGGACACCTCTGCGTCTGAGCTCTGCCGTCAGTTTGGGGATAGTCCATCCCCTGAGGGATTGCACGCTGCCGTTTTCTGAGACCGGAGTAGGTGATAGAGGGGCCGTGAAGTCTTCACTGCCGGCCTGGGACATGGTTGCTCTGGTGAGGATCTCTCGAGCTTTATTTCCTGGTTGACTGTAACCTATTGGGGGTGAGATGAATTTCAAGTTTTTTCTTTGATCCGCTGAGTCATACTTACCCGACTTATTCTCCCTTTTTTTTTTTTTTTTTTTTTACCTGGGGGGATATCGTCCAACCTGGTGCAGGGTGGACCTACTGAACTTTGACTGACCTGAGGAAGATGAAAGGTGACAATTCGTGAAGGGATTGCTAAGTAACTTGAAGCCATGATTTGTATGGTGCTTGCAATTTTGTGACAATGAAATGATTCGAAATGTTTTGCCTTGATTGTGAAATGAATGAACTGCATGACAGAGGTGCGGCCTGGTCGTGTCACGATTTGTTCGACCGTGGACCGGGCTCTGGAGCGTGTATTGGAATGAGGCAACTGAAAATATTGGTGCTCCTGGGACGAATCGGTGCTTGTTTGATGCATCTGGATTCGAATAGGAGTGCAGTATTAAATGAAATGAGAGAAATGATTGTTTTGACCGAGGCTCGAATTGGTTGTGCCGTGTTAGCGACTGGCAACTAACCGAGCTCTGGTGTAGGTATGAAATGTGATTGGAACCAGTGATGCATGCCGTGACGAATGGTGCGCCTCAGATGCGACTGGTTCCGAAACGGTGATGCGTTGTGGGAGTGAAATGGTAGAAATTGCATGACAGAGATATGGGTCAATCCCCCGATGTCTACGATTTAGCTATGATCCGGACTCTGGAGCATGTATCAGAAATGTGGCCAATCCTGGGCACGCCGAGATGAATCGGTGCATTTTCATGCGACTGAATTCCTGTCGGAACGTGATACGTGGGACTGAAATGATAACCATGACAGAGGTACAAATGACTGATAACGTAACTCTGGAGCATGTATAGAAATGAGGCCAATCCTGGGGCACGCCGGGATGAATCGGTGCATTTTTCATGCGACTAAATTCATGTCGGAACGTGATACATGGAAATGAAATGATAACCATGACAGAGGTACAATTGACTGATAAACGTAACTCTGGAGCATGTATAGAAATGAGGCCAATCCTGGGGCACGCCGAGACGAATCGGTGCATTTTTCATGCGACTGAATTCATGTCGGGACGTGATACATGGAAATGAAATGATAACCATGACAGAGGTACAATTGACTGATAAACGTAACTCTGGAGCATGTATAGAAATGAGGCCAATCCTGGGGCACGCCGAGATGAATCGGTGCATTTTTTTTTTTTTTTTTTCTTCATGCGACTGAATTCATGTCGGAACGTGATACGTGGAAATGAAATGATAACCATGGCAGAGGTACAATTGACTGACAATAACGTAACTCTGGTGCATGTATAGAAATGAGGCCGTAATAACTGGGGCACACCGGAACGAATCGGCGCACCTTTGGTGCGACTGGATTCGAATCGGAGCGCGGTAAGTGACTGAAATGAGAAATGATTTGAAATGTCAGAAATGAGTTTAGAAATGTTTCAGAAATGAGAAATGGTTGGTATCGAACTGACTTGATAAATTGCAATTTGCGACTCGCTATGGCTGTCTACCGACGCATATACATATTTTTTTTTTTTTTTTTTCCTTTTTTTTTTCGTTTTTGAATACCGACATGCTAGAAATGAAGCGACGTCTGCGTCGCGGTGCTGTCGAAAGGGTAACATATCGAACGTACGAGCGATATACATTGCAGTTTGTGAAATGCGAGTGAAACGAAAATTTGAAATCACGGTTTAGTGACATGATATGAAAACGAAAAGTCCGACGGGACCTTACCTGCGACAGCCAAGCCAGACGCGTGGTACAAAATACGAACGAAAAACGCGGACTTCGAAGGTTTGAGTACGGAATATCGAATACGGGAACTTGCGAAGCAAGAACTTGCGGACGCTGGTATATCGAATAGTCGGCCTAGTGACGTATATCGCGCACAGGAAACCGACAAGCACCACAGGTGAGCGGGCTGCTTAAATACCCCCCGGGCTCCTCCCATAAATTCAGGCCACCATACTGGCCTTCCTACATATATGACTTCTGGGTATATTTTTTACTATTATATATACAATATCTCACAAAAGTGAGTACACCCCTCACATTTTTGTAAATATTTTATTATATCTTTTCATGTGACAACACTGAAGAAATTGAAAGACAATAGTTCTGCGCTTAGGAAGTGAAAGAAAGGAACTGCAGCCCCCCCAACACAAAATATCACCTAAGTGAAATTCTAATCAGACAGAATTCTATAATGGGGGAATTGGCGCTGTTCAACCATATATGCACTGGATAATGATCATAAATGTATAAGTGTAAAAAAATAATAAAAATATAGAATATAAGTGTAAAAAGAGTGTGGGAAAAAAGGTTATATATATATATATATGCGTAATGCTCTCACGACAATATATAACATTAAAGTGCAATGTGCTATAACATATGTATTCTAATACATCAATAAAAATCTGTGAACAATCCAAACACTGATAAAAAACAAGTGGTGAAAAAATCCAATCTAAACCAATAAATGTCCAGCTTTGATGTTTAAACTCCTTAGTTCATAAACAAAGTGATGAAGGGAAACATTAAACATGTGTGACTATTTAGTTCATAAACAAAGTGATAGTGAGAAACAGTGTCCCCAAAAAATTCTTAAAAAACTGTGATGTGTCCCTTTAATCAAATGACAATGTTCTTGATGTGGCAAGTGCTCCCAGTCTTCCAAGCGATGATCCTTGGTGACAGTCCCCAGTCCTCCTCTCCTTCTCTGATGTCCCGATCACCTCTGATCACTCCCCAGCATTAAGCATCCATATGTGGCAAAACAAAAGTGAGCCTCATAGCGTGAATCCGAAAATGTATATTTTATTATTAAAAACACTGATTTAAAAAGGAGCTGACAGCGCTCCACCGACCGGCACAAAGCCTATGGTTGAATAGGCAGCGCGGTGATACGCATACGTCGCTCTTTGTGCTGTGCTGCCTATTCAACCATAGGCTTTGTGCCGGTCGGTGGAGCGCTGTCAGCGAAGGATCATCGCTGCTGGATTTTGTCTACATGCCTGTTACCCCTGCAGGGGTTGGGCACTCTGGTGAGTGAGGGCATGAGTGGTGGTGCATTGGAAGACAGGGAGCACTTGCCACATCAAGAACATTGTCATTTGATTGAAGGGACACATCACAGTTTTTTAAGAATTTTTTGGGGACACTGTTTCTCAATATCACTTTGTTTATGAACTAAGTAGTCACACATGTTTAATGTTTCCCTTCATCACTTTTTTTATGAACTAAGGAGTTTAAACATCAAAGCTGGACATTTATTCTGGATTGGTTTAGATTGGATTTTTTCACCACTTGTTTTTTATCAGTGTTTGGATTGTTCACAGATTTTTATTGATGTATTAGAATACATATGTTATAGCACATTGCACTTTAATGTTATATATTGCCGTGAGAGCATTACGCATATATATATATAACCTTTTTTCCCACACTCTTTTTACACTTATATTCTATATTTTTATTATTTTTTTACACTAACACTGAAGAAATTACACTTTGCTACAATGTAAATTAGTGAGTATACAGCTTGTTTAGCAGTGTAAATTTGCCGTCCCTTCAAAATAACTCAACACGCAGCCATTAATGTCTAAACCGCTGGCAACAAAAGTGAGTACACCCCTTAGTGAAAATGTCCACATTGGGCCCAAAGTGTCAATATTTTGTGTGGCCACCATTATTTTCCAGCACTGCCTTAACCCTCTTGGGCATGGAGTTCACGAGAGCTTCACAGGTTGCCACTGGAGTCCTGTTCCACTCCTCCATGACAACATCACAAAGCTGGTGGATGTTAGAGACCTTGCGCTCCTCCATCTTCCGTTTGAGGATGCCCCATAGATGCTCAATAGGGTTTAGGTCTGGAGACATGCTTGGCCAGTCCATCACCTTTACCCTCAGCTTATTTAGCAAGGCAGTGATCGCCTTGAAGCTGTGTTTGGGGTCATTATCATGTTGGAATACTGCCCTTTGGCCCAGTCTCCGAAGTTAGGGGATCATGCTCTGCTTCAGTATGTCACAGTACATGTTGGCATTCATGGCTCCCGCAATTAACTGTAGCTCCCTAGTGCCGGCAGCACTCATGCAGCCCCAGACCATGATACTCCCACCACCATGCTTGACTGTAGGCAAGACACACTGGTCTTTGTACTCCTCACCTGGTTGCTGCCGCACACACTTGACACCATCTGAACCAAATAAGTTTATCTTGGTCTCTTCAGACCACAGGACACGGTTCCAGTATTCCATGTCTTTAGTCTGCTTGTCTTCAGCAAACTGTTTGCGGGCTTTCTTGTGCATCATCTTTAGAAGAGGCTTCCCTCTGGGACGACAGCCATGGAGACCAATTTGATGCAGTGTGTGGCGTATGGTCTGAGCACTGCCAGGCTGACCCCCAACCCCTTCAACCTCTGCAGCAATACTGGCAGCACTCATATGTCTATTTCTCAAACACAACCTCTGGATATGACGCTGAGCATGAGCACTCAACTTCTCTGGTCCACCATGACGAGGTCTGTTCTGAGTGGAACCTGTCCTGTTAAATCGCTGTATGGTCTTGACCACTGCGCTGCAGCTCAGTTTCAGGGTCTTGGCAATCTTTTTATAGCCTAGGTCATCTTTATGTAGAGCAACAATTCTTTTTTTCAGATCCTCAGAGAGTTCTTGGCTATGAGGTGCCATGTTGAACTTCCAGTGACCAGTATGAGAGTGATAACACCAAATTTAACACACCTGCTCCCCATTCACACCTGAGACCTTGTAACACTAACGAGTCACATGACACCGGGTTGCCAGCGGTTTAGACATTAATGGCTGTGTATTGAATTATTTTGAGGGGACAGAAAATTTACATTTAGTTACATTGTAGCAAAGTGTCATTTCTTCTTTGTTGTTACATTAATAAAATATTTACAAAAATGTGAAGGGAGTACTCACTTTTGTGAGATACTGTATATGATGTAAGTTGTGTATTACTTTGACTGATTCACAGTATAAATGAACCCCTTATAATAGTAATTATCTGCAGTTTTTGTACTATATGGGGCTGATTTTTGAGTGTTTTTTTAATCCCATCATGCAAGGTGATAAAAGCATGCTGCTGCTACTAAATGTCTTATGCTGGCCATACACTTATCAACTTTTTGATGATAATGCTCGCACAAATGTTTGTGCAAAAATTATTTGTACATTCAATGAATGGACCAGTGTCATTAAAAAATTCCATTTGCTTTTAACATTCAATTTTAAAATGAATGTCATTTCAGAACGAAAATCACATACATTGTGTGAAAATTCTTTAGATCAAGAAAAGTTTTCTATTCTGCCACTTCAAATTTTTCTGCCGCTGTGGTCAAAAACAAAAGTCGATTAGACCCCACTACTGATTAGAAAATCGAACAAATGTTCTTAAAACAAAATTTTTTGAAGGGAAAATTTGTTAGCGTATGGCCAACATAAGTGACTGGAGGTACAGGGAGCTTGTGCAAAGCTACCTGCCTATGACAATGGAGTCTATCATTCATAATATTATACTACAGTTGTCTAAAAATATATATTCTTTCTTTAAATAAAAATTTTGATACAGCATATCTTTTCTGTCTGTTATTCTCATGAATTATATATTTTGTTCCCCAACCATATAGCTGGATATTTATATTTACCACTGCACAGAGATAGTCAAGAATACATTTGTCTTTTTTTTTAACTTTACATATTAACTAAATTATACACCAACCTTTTTGAGGTTTTTATTACACTGCATCAGAGGCAAAATTGATTGAGCCTTGGTCTCTCGGGCAAACTACATACCCCTATATGAAACCTTCCAAAACATATAAGTCAGAATATATCTCTGCTTGATACCTTAGTAACTTAGGGAATTCAGCAAAATTCTAAAATTGCCAGGTCCACTGACACCCCTCCGACAGTTGAAATCTTCTCCTCTTTTCCCTGAAGGGTCAGACTCCCCAGTATTCATACAATGGCAACTGAAAGTAATTGCAAAACGAAAACACTTTAGATTCACTGGGTAATGTAATGCCTTTTTGTTCACTACAGCAAATTTTTCCCAGCAACACAATTTTTACAACATGCAAAACTCCAGCACTTTTTCAGATTCAAATTAGAGCCTCACTCAACATTAACACTATGAAAAATGAACATTTCTCATGGTTTTCCAGATCCAGTTCAAGAAGCCACTTATACTGAAATTCTTGTTAAACTGTAAAAATGTTGCTAATTTATCTGTGCAGAGACTTGAAATTCTATCCAGCAAGGTTGGAAGCTTACCATGCAGGCTATTTCCTCGTGAAAACTGCAGAGGACTGCTTTTTCAAATTTTACCTTAGGCCTTCAACGTGCCTATGAAATCTTCCCCCACGAGTGTGCTACATCCTGCCCCAAATTTTACATTGATTGCCCTAACCTGATGCACCTGATGACAGTGCCCAGCTCATTGTGACCCACTGGCGTGCAGCTTTGTCTTATATCAATAAAATAATAGGGATCATTAGAACATTATACGCCTCTAGCTTGCTTTTTCCGTCATAGCAGGAAGGAAGGGAAGACATCACCTAGAGGCTGGACTAGATGGGAAATTGACCGTATATTAGGAATCAAAAATATTATTCTAACTCATGGCCATCTGACTCTCCTCTGTTTTAAATATATGCTTATAAAACGAACACTGCTATACACATATCGGCCCTGACTGAGACAATTTTAAGGGTTTGTTTTAGTTTCTGAGCTCTAAGCTTTTGAAAGACTAGGTAAAAGAGAATATGATCACCTTCAAACATACAGTATAGTTTGGTATAAAGCTAAAAGGTAAGCTTGGCCTACTTGGTTATTTATACTGTAAATTGTTATTTAATTTTCTTGCAATCTGGCATTGAAAAGAAAGACCAAAATTTTGGTGAGGTATTGAATCACCACTGTACTGTGAAATTATAAATACATGGTTATCACAGACTTAATTTTATAATCGTTTTACTATTGATATCTCATGTCCATGGTTGCTATACAAAAAATACATTGTAATTCATTTTTTTTTATAATTCTGAATACAATAAAGAAAGACATACTTAAAAATAGAGCAAATGCCAATGCACAGCAGTAATATACAGACATCACATTGGCAGGAAAGGAGGAGCAACATTAGTAAGGCCAGCAGCAAAAGCAACAGTAGGACCCATGGAGGTCAAGAACAGCAGCAAGGGGACATGCAAAGCAGGTTCAACCTCCAGCTGACTGTCCAACTGTGTTCCAGATGGATAACAAATCTGTTCATTGCCTGGCTAAATAAATTCACAGCCAACAGGTCTCTGATGGCAGGTTTCAAACAGGTCTAAATGGTGCAAGGGTTGTAGTACATAGGTACAAATCTGTATAAAACGTATTTCAACTTTTAATTGCTTTTTAGAACATAATAACTCCTGGAAATAGCTTGTCTTTAAGACATCCTATCTCAGGTCAAAGCTATTTGGGTTTGTAATACTATGAAAAAGTACCACGTAGCAGGAACATTAGCAGTCTCTGTTAATATGTATATGTATTTCAGGAAAGGAATTGTGCTATAATCACTATGTACCCTGAGGAAGCATGGCAAATGTCAGATACTTTTTACATTGCACCAAATCCTCTTAAGGTAAATGCAGTCACTTCATAATTTGCTTCCCTTCTAATAGTTTTAGTGTTCAAAATGAACAATATTAATAAATCACCTCCGCCAATATTTTCTTTTAAACTTAAGCATGGTAACATAAAATAAGAGGCACCTAATTAGACACCTCTTCCACAAAGATTACAATGTATCACCCTGCAATGTTTCACTCTTTGACTTTGATACATGTGCTGTCTGTAGAATCCATATACTTATACATAGAGTAATACATATATTATTTTTTTTTTACTGTATTGGTAAAAACCACCTAATGACTAAAGAGGAACTGAAAAGACTATTACAAATTGAAAATAAATAGCAATATACACTATATTACCAAAAGTATTGGGACACCTGCCTTTACAAGCACATGAACTTTAATGGCATCCCAATCTTAGTCTGTAGGTTTCAATATTGAATTGGCCCACCCTTTGCAGCTATAACAGCTTCAACTCTTCTGGGAAGGCTGTCCACAAGGTTTAGGAGTGTGTCTATGGGAATGTTTGACCATTCTTACAGAAGCACATTTGTGAGGTCAGGCACTGATGAGGACGAGAAGGCCTGGCTCGCAGTCTTCGCTCTAATTCATCCAATAGGTGTTCTATTGGGTTGAGGTCAGGACTCTGTGCAGGCCAGTTAAGTTCCTTTACCCAAAACATGCTCATTCATGTCTTTATGGACCTTGATTTGTGCACTGGTACGCAGTCATCTTAGAACAGGAAGGGGCCATCCCAAAACTGTTCCCACAGTTGGGAGCATGAAACTGTCCAAAATGTCTTGTTATGCTATTGCCCTTAGTTCAAGTAAAGGGAACTCTAAGGGGCCAAGCCCAACCCCTGAAAAACAACCCCACACCATAATCCCCCCTCCACCAAATGATTTGGACCAGTGTACAAAGCAAGGTCCATAAAGACATGGATGAGCAAGTTTGGGTGGAGGAACTTGACTGGCCTGCACCTGACCTTAACCTGATAGAACACCTTTGGGATGAATAGGAGCAGAAACTGTGAGCCAGCCCTTCTCATCCACATCAGTTCCTGATCTCACAAGTGCGCTTCTGGAAGAATGGTTAAACATCCCCATAGACACATGCCTAAACCTTGTGGACAGCTTTCCCAGAAGAGTTGAAGCTGTTATAGCTGCAAAAGGTGGGCCAACTTAACATTGAACACTACAGACTAAGACTGGGATGCCATTAAAGTTCATGTGTGTGTAAAAACAGGTATCCCAATACTTTTGGTAATATAGTATTTATTATATATATATATATATATAGATATATTTATATACAGGTGCATCTCATAAATTGACTTTTTGATGCAATTCTAATTTTATTTTAGTAATTAAATTCAAAAAGTTAAACTTATATATTTTATATAGATGTGTTAAACACAGAGTGAAATATTTCAAGCATTTCTTTCTTTTAATTTTGATGATTATGGCTTACAGCTAGTGGAAACCCAAAATCCAGTATCTCAGAAAATTTGAATATAACATAAGACAAATAAAAAAAAGTATTTTTAATACAGAAATGTTGCCTTACTGAAAAGTATGACCATGTACAGTGTAGTATGCACTCAATACTTGATTTGGTCTTCTTTTGCATGAATTACTACATCAGTGCGGCGTGGCATGGAGGCGATTAGCCTTTGGCACTGCTGAGGTGTTATGGAAGCCCAGGTTTCTTTGATAGTGGCCTTCAGCTCATCTGCATTGTTGGGTCTGGGGTCTTTCATCTTCCTCTTGACAATACCCCACAGATTCTTTGTGGGGTTTAGGTCAGGTGAGTTTGCTGGCCAATCAAGCACAATGATACTATGATCATTAAACCAGGTATTGGTACTTTTGGCAGTATGGGCAGGTGCCAAGTCCTGCTGGAAAATGAAATCAGCATCTCCATAGAGCTGGTCAGCAGAGGGAAGCAAGAAGTGCTCTAGAATTTCCTGGTACAAAGCTGCACTGACTTTGGACTTCATAAAATACCATGGACCAACACCAGCAGATGACATGGCTCACTAAATCATCACTGACTGTGGAAACTTCATACTGAACCTTATGTAACTTCGATTCTGTGCCTCTCCACTCTTCCTCCAGACTCTGGGACCTTGCTTTCCAAGTGAAATGCAAAATTTTCCACAGTACGTGATAATTTGGGGAGCCAAGTCATCTGCTGGTGTTGGTCCACTGTCACATACTTTTCAGTAAGCCAACATTTCTGTATTAAAAATGTTGATGTTGGAGACCTTGCGCTCCTCCACCTTCTGTTTGAGGATGCCCCACAGATGCTCAATAGGGTTTAGGTCTGGAGACATGCTTGGCCAGTCCATCACCTTTACCCTCAGCTTCTTTAGCAAGGCATTGGTCGTCTTGGAGGTGTGTTTGGGGTCATTATCATGTAGGAATACTGCCCTGTGGCCCAGTCTCCGGAGGGGATCATACTCTGCTTCAGTATGTCACAGTACATGTTGGCATTCATGGTTCCCTCAATGAACTGTAGCTTCCCAGTGCCGGCAGCACTCATGCAGCCCCAGACCATGACACTCCCACCACCATGCTTGACTGTAGGCAAGACACACTTGTCTTTGTACTCCTAACCTGGTTGCCACCACATACACTTGACACCATATCAACCAAATAAGTTTATCTTGGTCTCATCAGACCACAAGACATAGTTCCAGTATTCCATGTCCTTAGTCTGCTTGTCTTCAGCAAAAATTGTGTACATCATCTTTAGAAGAGGCTTCCTTCTGGGACAATAGCCATGCAGACCAATTTGATGCAGTGTGCGGCGTATGGTCTGAGCACTGATAGGCTGACCCCCCACCCCTTCAACCTCTGCAGCAATGCTGGCAGCACTCATATGTCTATTTCCCAAAGACAGCCTCTGGATATGATGCTGAGCACATGCACTCAACATCTTTGGTCGACCATGGCGAGGCCTGTCCTGAGTGGAACTTTTCCTGTTAAACCATTATCTTGACCACCGTGCTTAAGCTAAGTTTCAGGGTATTGGCAATCTTCCTATAGCTTAGGCCATCTTTATGTAGAGCAACAATTCTTTTTTCAGATCCTCAGAGAGTTCTTTGCCATGAGGTCCCATGTTGAGCTTTCAGTAACCAGTATGAGTGAGTGAGAGCGATAACACCAAATTTAAGACACCTGCTCCCCATTCACACCTGAGACCTTTTAACACTAACAAGTCGCATTACACCGGGAGGGAAAATGGCTAATTGGGCCCAATTTGGAAATTTTCACTTAGGGGTGTACTCACTTTGGTTGCCAGCGGTTTAGACATTAATGGCTGTGAGTTATTTTGAGGGGATACTAAAGTTTTATTTCTTCAGTGTTGTCACATGAAAAGATATAATAAAATATTTACAAAAAATGTGAGGGGTGTACATACAGTTGTGCTCATACATTTACATACCCTAGCAGAATTTATGATTTCTTGGCCATTTTTCAGAGAATATGAATGATAACACAAAAACATTTCTTTCACTGGTGGTTGGTGTTTGGCTGAAGCCATTTATTATCAATAAACTGTGTTTACACTTTTTAAATCATAATGGCAACAGAAACCACCCAAATTACCCTGATCAAAAGTTTACACACAGTGGTGATTTTGGCCTGATAACATGCACACAAGTTGACACAAAGGGATTTGAATGCCTATTAAAGGTAACCATCCTCACCTGTGATCTGTTTGCTTGTAATTAGTGTGTGTGTATAAAAGGTCAATACGTTTCTGGACTCCTGACAGACCCTTGCGTCTTTCATCCAGTGCTGCACTGATGTTTCTGGATTCTGAGTCATGGAGAAAGCAAAAGAATTGTCAAAAGATCTGGGGGAAAAGGTAGTTGAACTGTATAAAAGAGGAAAGGGATATAAAAAGATATCCAAGGAATTGAGAATTCCAATCAGCAGTGTTCAAACTCTAATCAAGAAGTGGAAAATTAGGGGTTCTGTTGAAAGCAAACCATGGTCAGGTAGACCAACTAAAATTTCAGCCACAACTGCTAGGAAAATTGTTCGGGATACAAAGAAAAACCCACAAATAACTTCAGGTGAAATTCAGGACTCTCTGAAAACATGTGGTGTGTAGGGATGAGCTTCGTGTTCGAGTCAAACCCATGTTCGACTCGAACATCATCTGTTCGGTCGTTCGCCGAATTGCGAACAATATGGGCCGTTCGCGGCAAATTCGAGTGACGCATCACGGCCCATAATTCACTGCGGCATCGCAGTGCATGGCTGGCTGATGATTGGCCAGGCATGCACTATGACCCGCATGCTTGGCCAATCACAGTGCCGTCTGTACAGAGAGCTGTAATTGGCCAAAGCTAGGGTGGCTTTGGCCAATTATGGCTCAGGGGGTTTAGTACACGCCCCACACTATATAAGGCTACCTGCACGTCGGCCCTGTGTAGTGTGTTCTGGCGTTGAGAGACAGAGACAGAGAGACAGTGTAATTTGATTTAAATTAGATAGATTAGGCAGGACAGTCAGTCAGTTAGCTGCACTTACAGTGTATTGTGTATGTATATATGCATCCCAGGTGTATATATATATATATATATATATATATATATACACTGTATTCAGTTTAGCTAGATCCTGTTATTATCTTCCTACTGACAGACAGGCAGGTGTTGTTACAGTATTTACAGCTACCTGAAGAAAATTGCTGGTGTTCTTCTGATCCTATTAGTACCAAAGTCAGGCATCTACAGTATTTACAGTGCACAGTGTTCAGCTAAAGCTACAAATTATTGTAGCACAACCTCTGCACAGTGTTCAGCTAAAGCTACAAGTTAGTGTAGTGCGACCTCTGCACAGTGTTCAGCTAAAGCTACAAGTTAGTGTAGTGCGACCTCTGCACAGTGTTCAGCTAAAGTTACAAGTTAGTGTAGTGCAACCTCTGCACAGTGTTCAGCTAAAGCTACAAGTTAGTGTAGTGCGACCTCTGCACAGTGTTCAGCTAAAGCTACAAGTTAGTGTAGTGTGACCTCTGCACAGTGTTCTGCTAAAGCTACAAGTTAGTGTAGTTTGACCTCTGCACAGTGCTCAGCTAAAGCTACAAGTTAGTGTAGTGCGACCTCTGCACAGTGTTCAGCTAAAGCTACCTGTAGAAGATTGGTGGTGTTTTTCTGATCCTATCACTACTGCAGGCAGCTACATTATTTACATGTTAGCGTAGTGCGACCTCAGCACAGTGTTCAGCTAAAGCTACAAGTTAGTGTTGTGCGACCTCTGTACAGTGTTCAGCTAAGGCTACAAGTTAGTGTAGTGGGACCTCTGCACAGTGTTCAGCTAAAGCTACAAGTTAGTGTAGTGCGACTTCTGCACAGTGTTCAGTTAAAGCTACAATTTAGTGTAGTGCGACCTCTGCACAGTGTTCAGCTAAAGCTACCTGTAGAGGATTGGTGGTGTTCTTGTACTAATAATACTACAGGCAGGCAGTTGATTTTGCTAGCTGCAGTATCAGTATATATATATATATATATATATATATATATATATATCCCAGCTTAGTGCAGCTACATCTCACTGCAGGCCATTAGTATGTCTGGAAGGCCAACAAGGAGAGGCAGACAGTCACAAGCCAATAAAAGAGGGCAAGCAGGCTCTGTGTCTAGAGGCAACAGTGCTGGTCATGGACACAGTGCATCCTCATCAGCACGTGGCCGTGGGACACGCTTGGCCTTTTTTCGGCAGCTGGCCCTATTGAGCCGCAACATGCGGAAGACTTGGTCGAGTGGATGACCAAGCCATCCTCATCCTCCTCATCCTCTCTCACCCATGCTCAGGGTACTTTGTCTGGCAAAGCAGCTGCCACCCCGGCCTCTTCCCTCGGCTCAATGGAATCAGTCACTCCTTCACTAACCCCACCATGTCCTCCTGAGGAATCCCCCGAACTGTTTGACCAAAGTGTTGGGTACATGCTCCAGGAGGATGCCCAGCATTTTGAAGGCTCCGATGATGGTACTCAGCTAGAGGAAGGCAGTAACGTGAGCCCAGACAGAGGGGGTGCCCAAGAAGGACAGCAATCTGGCAGTCATGTTGCCCCTGCTGCAGCATACTGCCAGGTTTGCTCCAGTGATGAGGAGGGAGGGGATGATGAGGTCACTGACTCCACGTGAGTGCCTCATAGGAGAGAGGAGGAGGAGGCAGGATGCCCTCCAGGGGCCAGCTTAAGGGAAGCACACTGACTGCATCACACCGCAAAGCTCCACATGTGCAGGGCACTGCTGTCTCTGCGCGTTATTCCAAAAGTTCTTTGGTGTGGGCTTTTTTGAGATGAGTGCATCAGATCGCACCGTTGCTGTTTGCAACATATGTCTCACATATCTCACGTGGCCAAAACATCTCCCGCTTGGGCACCACATGCTTGACCAGACATATGTTGACCTGCCATGCAGTTTGTTGGCAAGCGTACCTAAAAGACCCACACCAAAGAACAAAGAGGACCTCTCCTTGCTCCTCATCAGCTGAGATCTCCAACCCCACTATACCTTCAGTCCTCTCTGAGACCTGCACTGAGAGAAATGAAGGTGTAGAATTAGGTGTGTCACAGCCAAGTACTTGTGGGCAATCTGCTATCGGTACACCGACGTTAGATTGTACCAGGCAAATTTCCCTGCCCCAGCTGCTGCAACGCCGAAAAAAGTTCGCTCCCAGCCATCCACATGCCCAGCGGTTGAATGCTGGCTTGGCAAAATTGCTAGCACTTCAACTGCTACCTTTTCAGTTGGTAGACTCTGCCTCCTTCCGTGAGTTTGTGGACTGTGCGGTTCCTCAGTGGCAGGTAGCCAAACGCCACTTTTTCTCACGGAAGGCGATTCCGGCTCTCTACCGGCATGCGGAAGGCAATGTCCATGCCTCGCTGGACAGGGCGGTTAGCGGTAAGGTGCACCTTACCGCTGACTCATGGCCAGAAGGCATGGACAGGGACGTTACCTAAGTTTCACGGCACATTGGGTGACTCTGCTGGCAGCTGGGAAGGATCTAGGACAAGGTGCGGTAGTGTTGGAGGTTGTTCCGCCACCACGCCTCCAAAATGCTACTACTGGTGATTCTGACACACCTCTCTCCTCTACCCCCTCCTCTTCTTCTTCCTCCATGGCCTCTTCCTGTCATGCAGTGCTTGAGCTGGTGTGCTTGGGGGACAGGAGCCACACTGGGGCAGAGGTTCTGTCAGCTCTGCAGGGGCAGGTTCAGAGGTGGTTGCCGCCACGCCAACTTAAGGCAGGAATGGTGGTTTGCGACAATGGCACCAACCTCCTCTCCGCCCTCTGACAGGGACAAATGACCCATGTGCCCTGTTTGGCTCACGTCCTTAACTTGGTGGTGCAGCGGTTCTTGGGTAGGTACCCGGGCTTACAGGATGTCCTGAGGCAGGTCAGGAAAAGTCTGTGTGCATTTCCGCCGGTCATATAATGCCAGTGCTCGGCTGGCTGACCTCCAAAAGGAATTTGACCTGCCCAAGAACCGCCTAATCTGTGACATGCCCACCAGGTGGAACTCAACCTTGGCCATGCTGCAGCGGCTGCACACGCAGCAGAGGGCCATCAATGGGTACCTTTGCGACTATGGCACCAGGACAGGGTCAGGGGAGCTTGTTTTTTTTCTCCAAGCCAGTGGGCCATGATCAGGATTGCATGCACTGTCCTGTCACCATTTGAGGAGGCCACGAGGATGGTGAGCAGTGACAGTGCATGCATCAGTGACACTGTCCCCCTTGTCCACCTGTTGGAGCACACGCTGCGTGGAATAATGGACAGGGCACTTGAGGCAGAACAGAGGCAGGAAGAGGAGGACTTCCTTAGCTTTCAAGGCCCCCTTTATCCATACAGTGTTCCTGCGTGCCCGCTGATCACACAGGAAGAGGACGAGGAGGAGGAGGGGAGGAGGAGGAAGAGGAGGATTATGTCAGCATGGAGGTGGAGCCTGGACTTAGCATCAGCAGCAGTCTTTAAGGGATCATTTACAGTCCCAAGAAACCCATGGACTTGTACGTGGCTGGGAGGAGGTGGCTGCGGATCATGTAGTCCTTAGTGACCCAGAGGACTCCAGGCCAAATGCCTCAGCAAACCTGCACTGCATGGCCTCCCCCATCCTGCAAAGCCTGCGGAAGGATCCTCGTATTCGTGGTATCAAGGAGAGGGAACAATACTGGCTGGCAACCCTCCTTGATCCACATTACAAGGGTAAGGTTGCGGAACTTATCTTGCCGTCGCAGAGAGAGCAGAGGATGAAACATCTTCGGGAGGCCTTGCAGAAAAGTCTGTGCAATGCGTTCCCAGAGACTGGGAGGTTACAAACTCCTGTTCCTGGACAACGTGTTGCTGAGGCTTTGGTCAGTCAAAGAAGGAGCGGTGGAGAAGGTGGCTGTCTGACCGATGCGTTCAGACAATTTTTTAGTCCGCAGCCCCAAGGTATGATCGGTTCCAGCAACTATCGCCAGCGTCTGTTTTACATGGTGCAGGAATACCTAGGGGCAAGATCTGACTTGGACACCTTTTCCACCAAAAATCCTCTGGGCTACTGGGTCTTGAGGATGGATCACTGGCCAGAGCTTGCACAGTATGCAATTGAGCTACTGGCCTGTCCTGCATCCAGTGTTCTTTCGGAATGCACATTCAGTGCTGCTGGAGGTTTTGTAACCGATCACAGGGTGCGCCTGTCCACCGACTCGGTCGATCGACTGACCTTCATAAAAATGAATCAGTCTTGAATCACCACCAGCTACCAAGCACCTGATGCTGATGTAACCAAATAATTTTTTCTGAAATGTCAGATCCCTTCAAGACTGCCTATGCTGATGCTGAGTGACTATCCTGTTATGCTGAATGACTATCCTCTTCCTCCTCAATGATCATGCTAATAGCTTGTAAGAATATTTTTGGTTCTGGGCGCCGCCACCAGTGGCTAAGGCCCAATTTTTCAGCCCCTGTTTAACAAGGGCGTGTAATTACAATGTTTGATGCAATATTTTGCAAGGAGGGTTCATTGCTGCACTCAACTAGAGTATTTGTGAGGGGTTGCAGTGTTGTGGCACCAGCACCATTGCCTAAGGCCCAATTTTTCAGCCCCTGTTTAGCAGGGGCGTGTAATTACAATTTTTGATGCAATATTTTACAGGAGGACTCATTCCTGCGCTCCAACTAGAGTATCTGTGAGGGGTTGCAGTGTTGTGGCACCAGTGCCTAAGGCCCAATTTTTCTGCCCCTGTTCAACAGGGACATGTAATTACAATTCTTCATCTAATATCTCACAGCAGGGCCCGTTTCTGCGCCCACCAAGAGTAACTGTGAGGACTTACAGTGTTGTGGCACCAGCACCACCACCACCAAAGGCCCAATTTTTCTGCCCCTGTTCAACAGGTGCATGTAATTACAATTCTTGATCTAATATTTCACAGCAGGGCCCGTTTCTGCGCCCACCAAGAGTAACTGTGAGGACTTACAGTGTTGTGGCACCAGCACCACCACCACCAAAGGCCCAATTTTTCTGACCCTGTTCAACAGGGGCATGTAATTACAATTCTTGATCTAATATTTCCCAGCAGGGCCCGTTCCAGCTCCCACCAAGAGTAACTGTGAGGACTTACAGTGTTGTGGCAACACCACCACTACCAAAGGCCCAATTTTTATGCCCCTGTTCAACAGGGGCATGTAATTACAATTCTTGATCTAATATTTCACAGCAGGACCCGTTCCAGCTCCCACCAAGAGTAACTGTGAGGACTTACAGTGTTGTGGCAACACCACCACCACCAAAGGCCCAATTTTTACACCCCTGTTTAACAGGTGAATGTAATTACAATTCTTGATCTAATATTTCACAGCAGGGCCCGTTTCTGTGCCCACCAAGAGTAACTGTGAGGACTTACAGTGTTGTGGCACCAGCACCACCACCACCACCACCAAAGGCCCAATTTTTCTGACCCTGTTCAACAGGGGCATGTAATTACAATTCTTGATCTAATATTTCCCAGCAGAGCCCATTCCTGCACCCCCCAAGAGTAACTGTGAGGGCTTACAGTGTTGTGGCAACACCAACACTTAAGGCCCCAATTTCTGCAGAGTATATAGGGCAGGCCCCTACTTTCAAACATCCAACTTACAAACGACTCCTACTTGAAGGAGACAACAGGAAGTGAAATTCTCTCCTGTAAGAGTTAATATGGGAAAAACGTGTCTCCTTTCCACTGATGCTTAATCACCAATCTTTGTTTCACTAAAAACCCCAAATTGTCAAAAAACATTTGTCATTGGGACAGAAAGTGAGGTAAAATCTTCTGAAGAGGTGCACAGACAGCAAAACAAATGTCACAGGGGTGATAACCCTTCGCTATGTTTTCCAAAAAGCTTAAAAATAGATTTTTTGGCTGGAGCTACACTTTAAAAATGTACCAGTTCAAAATTACATACAGATTCTACTTAACAACAAACCTACAGTCCCTGTCTTGTTTGCACCGCCTGTATACTGCTGTTCAGAGGGCCTGGGGCCCCACGCCTTTCCTTTTTTTAATTTGGGTGCGGGGTTCCCCTTAATATCCATACAAGACCCAAAGGGCCTGGTAATGGACTGGGGGGGTGGGGGTACCCATGCCATTTGTTTCACTGATTTTCATCCATATTACCGGGACCAGACATTACAATAAAGCTGTAAGCAGTTTTAAATTACTTTTATTCCTTTAAAAATGTCATTTTGTGCAGGGACTGTTTTAAGCACGGGAAACACGCGCCACTTTACAGGCATAATATAGACACCCCCCAGGTACGATATTTAAAGGAATATTTCACTTTTTTTTTCACTTTAAGCATCATTAAAATCACTACTCCCCAAAAAACTGCCATTTTTTAAAACTTCCTTTTGCATTGATACATGCTCCCTGGGGCAGGACCCGGGTCCCCAAACCTTTTTAGGACAATACCATGCAAATTAGCCTTTAAAATAAGCACTTGTGATTTCTAACGTTCGAGTCCCATAGACTTCAATGGGGTTCTAACGTTCGTGCTAATTTTTGGTCCGTTCGCGGGTTCTGGTGCGAACCGAACCGGGGGGTGTTCGGCTCATCCCTAGTGGTGTGGCTGTTTCAAGATGCACAATAAGGAGGCACTTGAAGAAAGATGGGCTGCATGGTCGAGTCGCCAGAAGAAAGCTATTACTACTCAAATGCCACAAAGTATCCCACTTACAATACGCCAAACAGCACAGAGACAAGCCTCAAACCTTCTGACACAAAGTCATTTGGAGTGATGAGACCAAAATTGAGTTTTTTGGCCACAACCATAAATGCTACATTTGGAGAGGAGTCAACAAGGCCTATGATGAAAGGTACAGAGGTTGATTGCTGATGTCTTGGGGATGTGTGAGCTACAAAGGCACAGGAAATTTGGTCAAAATTGTTGGCAAGATGAATGCAATATGTTATCAAAAAATATTGGAGGAACATTTGCATTCATCAGCCAGGAAGCTGCGCATGGGACGTACTAAGACATTCCAACATGACAATGATCCAAAACACAAGGCCAAGTCGACTTGTCATTGGCTACAGCAAAATGAGGCGAAGGTTCTGGAGTGGCTATTTCAGTCTCCTGACCGCAATATCATTGAGCCACTCTGGGGAGATCTCAAATGTGCAGTTCATGCAAGGCAGCCAAAGAATTTACAAGAACTGGAGGCTTTTTGCCAAGAGGAATGGGCAGCTTTACCATCTGAAAAGATAAAGAGCCTCATCCACAAATACCAGAAAAGACTTCAAATTAAAGGGTGATGTTAAAGGGGGCAATGCACGGTATTAAGAACTGGGGTATGTAAACTTTTGATCAGGGTCATTTGAGTAAACACAGTTGATTGATAATAAATGGCTTCAGCCAAACACTAACCATGAGTGAAATAAAAGTTTTTGTGTTCTCATTCATATTCCCTGAAAAATGGCCAAGAAATCATAAATTCTGCCAGAGTATGTAAACTTATGAGCACAGCTATATATATATATATATATATATATATATATATATATATATATATGTACTGTTTGTATATCTGTCTTTCCTCTGTGACACACACAGAACACTCATTCATACTGCACTGCTGTGTGGAGACATGAATGAAGTTTCACTTTGACACTTTAAATCAAGTTTTATAAAAGTAAACAGTGTGATGCCTTGAAATGCACATCACACCGCCCTCTCAGTGCAGCTCGCTGTAACTAAAAATTGACACAGCTGCCTGAATGCTAAAATGAGGAATGAAAAGTGCTGCTTCTTTCATGTTTCCTCACAAAAGATCACTGCACTACTGTGCAGTGATATGCGGAGCCTCTCATTGCTACGTGTCTGCATTTTACCACATCTCCCAGCTGCAAAGCAATGAGAATGGGGCACATTGAGAACAATTGTTTTCTATTTGCCCTAGCAGTGATTAGGATTTATTCTGTGTGAAAAAACCCAGTCCCTGCACTATAGGTGAATGAACCCTCTTATGAAAGACTGTTCTATAGACATGTATGTCTGCATTGGGCAGATTTGCATGTTTGTGCCTATGGACAAGGAAATGGGAACACCTGATATGCAACCCCAAGAAAGTAATAAATCAGCTGAAGTTTTTCTCTGATATCAAGATCCAAAAGAAGATAATTTTATTTATCCTTTTAAACTCATCTACAGGTACCTTATAATACCAAAGCTTTACAACTTTCTCCCACTTTGTAATCAGTGCTTCTTTTTACTTATGTCATCACCGAAGCCAAAAAATGTATGCAGCTTCAGGAAGTGAAAGGAGGGATCCACTGGATGCCCTGCATAATTTCCTAGCATTCCCTTATGCCCCGTACACACGGTTGGATTTTCCGACGGAAAATGTGTGATAGGACCTTGTTGTCCGAAATTCCGACCATGTGGAGGCTCCATCACACATTTTCCATCGGATTTTCCGACACACAAAGTTTGAGAGCAGGCTATAAAATTTTCAGACAATAAAATCCGTTGTTGGAAATTCCGATCGTGTGTACACAAATCCAACACACAAAGTGCCACGCATGCTCAGAATAAATAAAGAGATGAAAGCTATTGGCTACTGTCCCTTTTATAGTCCCAGCGTACGTGTTTTACGTCACCGCGTTCAGAATGATCGGATTTTCTGACAACTTTGTGTGACCGTGTGTATGCAAGACAAGTTTGAGCCAACATCCGTCGGAAAAAATCCTAGGATTTTGTTGTCGGAATGTTCGATCAATGTCCGACCGTGTGTACGGGGCATTAGAGTAAGGAGGAGCAGGAGCAACACAGTAGGGTAGTGGAGACAGTAGACCAACGTGATGATGTACCTATAATATGGAGTCCCATGGTGACAGCCTTGATATTTCTCTTATAACAGATTTACTTAAAGTCAGTGGTCTATACATTTATGTTTTGGAACAAAAGGAAGGGTGGGGCAACAGGAGTTTCTTGGTACTGTCATAAGACATCACAATCAATTAAAATCACAACATTTTTATTACAAATTACAAATTGTATGACATTACAAAACATCTTGGATAAAACACAATAAATAAAGTTAACTCTCTATATGGCTCCACTACACCCACACAGTGGATATCACTTGCACTAAGGATGTTAGTCCAAGGAAAAGATGTGCATGTAGTCAGTTGAACTCAACATGTTTCATGGTAGCCCACTTCTTCAGGATACAATTCAAAGGAATTGAATTCTATAACAATAAAGAATATGTACAACATAATACCAATAACAATAGTGATTGACAAGCATTTAATAAGAAAATAGACATTAATGGGTGGTAGCTGAAAAATGTGGCCAAACCAACACTTACCCCAGAAGCCAAGTGAGGTCAGCCAACGGCCACTGTAGAGGCATCAAGGAAATCGTCACCAGGCATTTACATTTACGTTGTTGCTGTCAATTGCTAAAGCTTCAGATCATCTAATCAGCACAAGATACCTTACTACTCTTGCATTTTAGTGCTAAATTGCTAATGCCCAGTCTTCCACTGGAGCTGACCGCTTAAGCAGGGGTCTCAAACTGGTGGCCCTCCAGCTGTTGTGGAACTACAAGTCCCACCATACCTCTGCCTGAGGGAGTCATGTGTAACTGTCAGCCTTGCAATGCCTCATGGGACTTGTAGTTTTGCAACAGCTGGAGGGCCGCCAGTTTGAGACCTGTGGCTTAGAGAGTGGGTGTTATTACTGCATTAAATAATGCAGTCTACACGTTTCAGATGAGAAGTGTCTAGCATCTGTCTAGCATCTTAGCGGTACACTAATCCAGTGACTCTCTTTTTTTGATAACAGATTGGGAAATCAACTGATCAACTCAAAACCTCTATTCAGAAGTATCAGAGAGACATCTTCATCAAATATTATTCTTTAATACAATACATTGGGTCCACTAATATGTCACCTTAAGATGTCAAGTAGACAAAAAAGGAACTTCTACCCAACTACTTGTCTAACTCTAGCTTGGACTCTGGGTTAATTTTTCTTCTGAGGTTTATGCAGGTATGCAGCATCACAATTTCACCTTCTTCTAATCAGCTGCTTCCACCAGGTACTCTGTGAAGCTGCAACAATTGCATCCCCCTTTTGTGGCACCTGAACCATCTGGTGAATTCGGGAAAAATGAAACACAAATCTACTAAAGTGTTCGTAGACATCACAAAAATGTTTTGTGAGAAAAAATACAGACCTTATGTTTTTTGATAATACTGACCAATAATATTGGAAACAAATTTAATTTTTACCAGCCAGGCAGCAACCCTAATCGACAGGTTGCAAATACAAACTATGCTCAGTGCACTAGTGAAAAGGTGACTTTAAAGAATGCCCTTTGATTCCTGTAATCCTCCTGGAAAAGAAATCTCAGATATTTCATCTGTCTGCAGTCTATCTTTAGTATTGTTTTTTTGTCATTACTGATCATTTGCTGCCTGCCTCCAACCTCCCCGTGTTATAACTTTGCCTGTATGTTGTCTACTATGACATTCCTTTGTTGCATGAGCTTCACTTCAGCAATGTCAGCTCTATACCTCTCTAAAGTTTCTGTCTGTACTTTAGCTGTTGTCACTGGAGTATAGCTTCAGAGCTGTGGACTATAAATACCATGCCGCAAAACATATCTCCTTGCAAATAAATAAGAAACACAGGACACTCATGACAGGCCAATCTTCTTTATTATGGAAAACACTTTACATCAAAGCTTTCAAGATTCCCAGCTAGATACAGCAGTTTAATATATGTTGTCCTTTATATGACCAAAGACTGCCATGCTAAACCCAGTAGATAAAATATTTATATACGCACCTCCCATGAATGAATTACATTTAACCAAACATTCTTCTATCTTCTGCGGAGGCATATGTGGAGAAGGATTATTAGACTGTAATGAGCTTAGATCCTTACATGAAGCAAAAATACCATTTGTAAAAGCAACATACTGTATATACTTTATCAGTGCTTTAATGTTTTAAAACACATATGAGAAAGATAGCTAATGTATATTTGTTCCTAAATAGGGTATGTTTGCTATGTAGTAAGAATGACCCTGTAATCGATTTATAAGTGCTAAATGGGTACTATTGGTGGAAATTTGACATACAAAATCTATACAGAGACTGTGTAGAGAGTGCCCAGAGCCACAACACCTGGAACATTTGCAAATAAGGAATGACTCCTTTGGTCAACAGCTCAGCTCTACTTCAACACTAACCCATAACATCACCAGTCATAGCTATAGGCTAATATGGAGGCATAGGTGCTGGGGAAGACAGGGCCAAACTCTTGACTACAACAGGTGGTAGTGATGGCAAACATAGAGAGGGCTAGGTTTCAGGACCCCTGGGATACCATGTAAGGTATGTGAGCAAAACCTGCAATCCATCGCTGCTGCCTATTTACAACCCCAATTCCATAAAAGTTGGGACACTGTGTAAAAGCTACAGGCAGGCAGAATGCAATGATTTGCAAATCTCATAAACCCATATTCTATTAACAATTGAAATTGATAGTAACAACACATCTCAAAAAAGTTGGAACAGGGCAACAAAAAGCTGAAAAAGTAAATGGTACTAACAAGGAAGAGCTGGAAGAACATTTTGTAACTAATTGGATTCATTGGCAACAGGTCAGTAACATGAATGGGTATAAAAAAATTGCATCTCAGAGTCAGAGTGCCTCAGAAGTAAGGATGAGTAGAGGTTGTAAACTGTGTGTAAAAATTGTCAAACAATTTCAGAAAAATGTTTCTAAATGTAAAATCTGCTAAACCTTTAAATATACCGTCATCTACAGTACATAATATTATCAAAAGATTCCAAGAACCTGGAGAAATCTTTGCACTCAAGGGACAAGGCCAAAACCCAGTATTGGATGCCCATGATCTCTGGGCCCTCAGGCGGCACTGCATTAAAAACAGACATGATTCCCTCATGGACATCACTGCATGGACACTCATGGGCTTCCAAAAATCACTGTTTGTGAATACAGTTTGCCATGCCACCCAAAAATGCAGGGTAAAGCTCCTTAAAGCGGAGTTCCGCCGAAAAAAAAATGAACTCCGCAGCTACAAATACTGCACCTACTGACTTTTAAAATATGGACACTTACCTGCCCAGCATAATGTGAAACCGGAAGGGGGGAGGAATCAGAAAAGCGTTCCATTTTTGGGTGGAAATCCGCTTTAATACAAAGAAGAAGCCATATCTGAATATTATAAAGAAAGACCACCATCATCTGTGGGCCAAAGCTCATTTAAAATGGTCTGTTGCAAAGTGGAAAATTGTAATGTGGTCAAACTAATTAAAATTTTACATTATATTTGGGAACCATGGGCACTGCATCCCCAAGACTAAAGAGGAGAGGGACCTTCCGGTTTATTATCAGTGCTCAGTTCACAAGACTGCATCTCTGATGCTATGAGGGTGCATTAGTGTGTATGAAATTGGCAGCTTGCACATCTGGAAAGGCATCATCAATGCTGAAAAATATATCCAGGTTTTAGAGCAGCATATGCTCTATGCATAAGCCTTGCAAATTTTAGCAGGACAATGCTAAATCGCATACTGCATCTATAAAAACAGCATGGCTTCATAGTAGAAGAGTCTGGGTGCTTAACTGACCCACCCGCAGTCCAGACTTTTCACTAATTGCAAATATTTGGCATATCTTGAAATGAAGAAAAATACGACAAAGAAAACCCAGGACTGTTGAGCTGTTAGAATCCTATATCAGGCAAGAATGGGACAACATTCCTGTTCCAAAACTCCAACAACTGGTCTCCTCAGACATCTACAGAGTGTTATTAAAAGAAGAGGGGATGCTACACCGTGGTAAACATGGTCCTGTCCCAACTTTTTTGAGACATGTTGCTGCCAACAGTTTAAAAATTAGCTTATTTTTTTCCTAAAATGGTACATTTTCTCAGTTTAAACATTTGATATGTTTTCTACTTTCTGTTGTGATTAAAGTATGGGTTTATGAGATTTGCAAATCACTGCATTCTGTTTTTATGATGATTTTACACAGCGTCCCAACTTTTGTGGAATTGTATATTATAACCGCAGTAATACATGGTAGTTTTCTATGCCTAGCTGCTGCAGCGCAGGTGCTACTGGTTCTCTTAAGCTTAAGCTACATACAGTTAAATTATCCTGTAACTGATTAAGAACCTTATTTAGCAATGTTTCTGTACTGTCCACTATGTGACTATTAGAAAAAAATATAAAACAATGCCAATGCAATCTTAAAGTGTAGCTAAACCCAAGAGAAATAGTAATAATAGATTTCAGCTTATTGTGCTTAGATCTGGTAAGCTGCATTAGTATCTTTGGCCTGTCAAACCTGCCAGCAACACACCCTGCCCTAGGGTAGCAATCAGTGGCTGCCCGTCCATAGGGGGCGCATGGGCGCCGCCCCCCCCCCCCCCTCCAGGCAGTCTTGTTTGTTCAGCAAAAACTTTGTCTTTATATAAAATAGCATACAGTAAATATTGTTTTTTGAAGCACAAACTAGGATTTCTTTTGGTATTGTCTTGCAAAAATTATTATAATTAATATAATATTTTTTAATCAAAAGACAAAAAGACATAAAAAATGAAAAAAAAATAGATTTTTTCTATTTTGATCAGTGTTAATTTAAAAAAGAGAGCTTTACTGTAAAAACATTATAGTTTTTTTGCAAACAAAAAATGCTGCATAGTTATTTGTGATTTTGTGCATTTTTATATGACACTGAAAAAATAAAAATAAACAAATGAATGATTATGTAAACAATGAAATATTAGCTGATTAAAAACAGATAGCATAAAAATAATAGCTCTGAAGAAAAGGGGAGGAATAAATGCTGATTAGCATTAATGAAGGGTTAATGAGGGGGGTTACATAGACATGGTTAGATGGTTTTAGATTATATGACAATAATATCTATATTAATAAATAGTCTGCAAGAGTCATTTTAAACAGAAGCGGCTGTTGGCAGCTGTTCTTGTTATGTAATACATGGTGATTCCCAGCTGTCATTTTGACAGCTGGCAATTGCTGATAATATCAGTAGGACTAGCAGCAGTAAATAAAGATAAAATAAAAGTAGAACTGCAAACAGAACAGAAGAGCATCTGTCTTTCATTTTTGTGTTTATCCCCATTGGTATGACCTCTCTTAGCATTTGTCCTTGTGACCATTGTAACTGGGAGTTTACATGAGGGGAATTGTAAAAGGATTTCCTCTTATTTTGAGGAGAGTTCCACTTACATCCTGTTGTGTCATTGGGAACAAGAAGTGTAGGGAAATCTTACTAATAGGGATACACACAGCAATAAAAACCTGATAAAGATTCTAATCTTGTCCCATTCTATCAAAAAGAAAAAAAAATGTTTTGGCTGCAGTTACACTTTAAATTCACATAAATGTAGCAACAACACATTGAAATTTGCTGAAAATACAAAATATTTGCTATTCAAATGTAATTATCATACTAGATGATTTATTGCAAACCATTTTTGGAAGAAATTAAATTAATTCAGGAAAGCAAATGTGAATATGAGTTGCATTCTGGATAAAATTCACCCTTCACCAATAATAGCAAAACTTCAAATCACACTAGAGTTGTTTCCTGATGTATGCAAATATTTTCCAAGTACAACATATTGCCACTCTCAAGATCTTTATTGCATAACACTAATTTAATGTAAATGTATTTTGCTATACTTGTTTTAATGAATGTGAGAAGTGTCACTGTGAAATTGCACCATTAATTTGATAAATAGGACTGGAAGGTGTAATTTTTTCCAGTATTGTAGACTAATGAAGCTAAAAACATATATAATAAGAAGTGTAAATAATAAATTATTCTTAGGAGCAAAAAATGTAATTAGATTATTCCACTGATTACTATTCTGTTTCAAAGACACTGTACTACCCCCACTTTTGACTTTCAAACTTGCTGAAGAAAAATCTGAACACATAGGAAAACATTTATTGCTTTAGTGTAAAAAAAAATGTTTTAATGCTCTGCAGACAAAACTGTATAAATGTGCATTAGTTAATTTTATAAAATGATGAGTACAATATGAAAACTATGATATAACAAACATAATTAAAAAAAAGTTAACTCTTTGAAAACTCTCAAAAGCCAAACATTTTGCATATAGTTGGGAATGGTTTAAACCTCTGTAATTCACTGCAGAGCGATTTTCATTCATTTTTGCTGAATGTGAATTTGCCTGAAACAAACACACAGCTACTGCAAACCATATGTTTGGCTCATGGTTGCAGGTGGCCCTATTGATTTCAGTTGGCGAGTTTGACAGGTGGTGCCTGTTTAATTAAACAAGCCAATGCAAAGCATCTCAGCTTCATCTTGTGCATGATCCAGTCTAACTAGTCTTGAGGCGGTAACAACGGGCAATCTGTATGAAGCCTTGGTTGTCCAGTAGAGGTATGCCCTTTGAAAGATTTACCATCACCTCTTGTTACTGTGACAGCTGTAAAATGTCTGTTCTGGCCAGAATGGCATGCAAAAAAGTATACAAAAAACAATCCTTCTATTGGGGCAAAGTCAACACTAATGCCCAACAGAGGTTTAAGAAGCTCTCTCAAATATATTATATATATTCAAATATAATAATAAAAAAATTACCTTCAATGACTGCAAATATTTCATGCTCAAATGTCCAAAACCAGGGACAAATGCTTATGAAATATAAATAAGATCATTTGCACTCAGTTGCTTGTTTGCAAAAAATAATTAACGATTATAAGGCTCTTGGCATTCCTATTTTAAAGTGGAATTAAACTCAAAAATATTAAACTGCTGACAGGTAGGGATTTTATGACAGAAAAGATCCTATTGGTGTCTTCTGTCAAAAATCCTTCTGCATGCTTTCAGCTCAGCGTATATTTATGATACCGCTCTGTGCTGTGATGATTTTACTCATGTGTGCATGCATTGGAGTGATGTCATCACGGCCCGGCCATACAAGCAGCTGAACAAAGTGAACCTGGAAGGAAGAACGGGAGAAGATGGAAGCGCCAATGACTACAGAAACCACTGACAGAGCATTGCTGGAGGGCATTGTTTGACAGGTAGGTCTGCCATAATATTAACATATTAGAGGTGAGGCATGAGAGTTTAACTTTGTAACTTTAAACTAAGTAATTAAATTACAGTTAAAAACAAAGCTGTGTCAAAATGTATCAATATACTAAATAAAAGAAATGTGTCAGTATTTTGATATGTGAGTTTTTAAAGCAACATAAGTTATTCAACTTCAAAGAGACAAAGTAGTTAGAGTGGTGAATTTCATTTACATCTGTCAAAAAAGTGCAAAACTGCTATTTTGAAACAATGTTTTCCTTAGTCCAAAAAACAAAGATGAGTAAACATGTTAGGAATGCAAAGAATACACAATTTGGACCACTCAGTAAGTAAAAAAAGTAAAAATCATTATTCAGACCCTTTCAAACATCTGGAAAGGTTTATAACTGCAACCCAAAAAGCCTACAACCAACTGTTAAACATTGTAGAAGATTAGTAGAGACATAGGCAGCCATTTCAAGGAATTATTTTGATCTAATTACATTACATGGTTGTATAATGACCAAGAAGTATGAAACTATTTTGAAAGTTAGGTGTACTTCATGGTGGAAATACTGTTCATATGTATTATACTATGAATACTATGTTCACACCTATGTATCAGAAACCAAGATTCAGTGGGCATCATTAACCACCTAGGTCATCAAACTGAAGTCTTAAGCATTGATCTTGTATCTCTACCAGTACTCATCTGAGGGCCACTGAGTGAACTGCCCAGCTTCTTTCGTGCTTCCTTCTAACTGTGTCTGAACTAGAACCCAATTTAGAGATTCAGCTGTGTATGATATCAGAGAGGCCTGTATGTCTGTTTGTGGTGGCCACTTGTGTCTTTAAGACAATTGTCTAATTTTAAATATACAGTATGTGGTGGAGATTTGGTATATTTATACATTTATAAACTGTCAGTATTATGTGGATTTTTCATTAAATAATTTTTTTACCTTTGAATACTGATAACTCCTTTTTGAATAATTATTTTGGAACCTCTCTTTCCCCCCGATTTTGTATGCTCAATTTAATTCAGAGGAACACACCTCTATGGTTGATTATACTTTAATCCCTGGGATGAAGGTATGCTATGACTATTATGGGGACTACCTACATGTGTAAATCCCCACTCTAGTCTTCTTTACTGGTATGTAACCATGGTATCATTTTTTACATGGTTGTTTTGTTGGTTATGAATCAGACTGAGACAGAAGTACAGTTAAATCACACTTATTGAACAATAATAATAAAAAAAGGTAAACAGAGTAAATGTAGTCAAAACAGCCAGGGGTTCAGGAACCAGAATGGATAGTCAGACAAGCCAAAATGTCAGGGAGCCAGAGATGAGTGTAGAAGAACAGCAAGCAGGATCTGGAGCCAGAATGAATGTCAGCCAAGCAAGTCTTTAACAGGAACACAGGAGAGCGTCTCTAGAGATGTGACAAAGCTGAAGGCAGAGATCATCAGGACTTGACAGCTTAAGTAGGCAGGATTGATGAGCAGGATATCATCAACAGGTAAGTTACTGTGGAGAGATAGGAGCTGGCAATAAGCCGACAGCTGAGCGGTCAGCTTTGAGAAGGAAGGGCTGACCCCAGCCCTGACAGTACCCCCTCCTCAATGACCCCTCCCCATTGGAGGACCACCAGGCTTGAGGGGAAAACGACTATGGATATCATGGAGGAGGACATGGGCATGTACATCCGAGGATGAGACCCAAGAGTGTTCCTCCGGACCGTACGCTTTCCAATGCACCAGGTACTGTTTGAACCCACGGAACCTACGAGAGTCAACAATGGACTGTACTTCATACTCCTCATGGTTCTCAACCAGTATAAGGTGAGAACTAGGCACTGAGGTGGTAAAGCGGTTGCAGACCAAAGGTTTTATTAAGGAGACATGAAATACATTTGAGATACGCATATTAGAAGGAAGGTCTAATGCATAAGCCACTGGGTTAATCCTGCAAAAAATATGGAAAGGCCCAATAAACCAAGGTGCGAACTTCAGAGAGGGAACATGAAGTCGGAGGTTGCAAGATGACAGCCAGACCCTGTCCCCAACCTGGTAGGAAGGCGCAGGCAGGCGTCTGCGGTCAGCATGTACCTATCATTAGCATGTCACAAAGCCTCCTGGACTTGTGCCCAAGTGGAACGAAGACCACGGAGATGCTCCTCTAACGCAGGAATACTCTGCGGAACAAATGAGTCAGGCAACATGGAAGGTTGGAAACCATAGTTCACCATAAACGGGGACAATTGGGAAGCAGGATTCAAGGCACTATTGTGAGCAAACTCCGTCCATTATAAGAGGTCTGACCAGTTGTTATGATGGTCAGAAATATAGCAATATAAGAATTGCTCCAAGGACTGATTGGCTCGTTCTGCAGCCCCATTAGACTGTGGGTGATGTGCAGAGGAGAAAGCAAGCTTAATTACCAACTGTGCACAAAAGGCTCGCCAGAACCGGGACACACACTGACTACCCCTGTCTGAGACAATCACCTTGGGTAGCCCATGTAAGCGAAAGATCTCCCGAGCAAAATTGGAAGCCAGTTCCTTAGAAGTAAGCAACTTCTTAAGTGGAATACAATGGGACATTTTCAAGAACCGGTTAACCACCATAAGGATAACTGTGTTGCCCTGGGATTTGAGTAACTCCACAATGAAATCCATAGACAGGTGGGTCCAGAGCCTCTCTCGATTGGGTATGGGTTGTAGTAGTCCCACTGGAAGGTGTCGTCGAGTCTTACTCTGAGCACACACGGAACAGGCAGCTATGAAGGCGGTTACATCAGCACGTAGACTAGGCCACCAGAATTGTTGGGAAATGGCCCAAAAGAGTTGATTCTTCCCAGGGTGGCCAGCAGCCTTGGGAGAATGGTAAGTCTGAAGAATGGCAGTATGGAGACTCTGTAGGACAAAGCAGCGGTCACAAGGTTTCTCAGGAGGAGAATGGACGGTTCCCACTGAAGGAGAAGTGAGACTGGTGCAAACCGTAGCCAGAATACGATCAGGAGGAATCACAGGAATCGGAAGTGACTTCATCTTGGAAGTGGAGAAAAATTGTCATGACAAAGCGTCACCCCTTACATTCTTAGTACCGAGTAAGAATGAGACAATGTAGGAATGAGATAATGTAATTGAAACTAGACAAGATAAGAGCCCAATGCGCCCTTCTGGGAGAGAGGCTTTAGCCTCAGACAAGAATGTGAGATTCTTATGATCAGTAAGAGTGAGAACCAGCACACTGGTACCTTCGAGGAGATGTCTCCATTCTTTCAGGGCTAAAATGATCGCTAACAGCTCTCTGTCACCAATATCGTAATTGCACTCCGCAGGTGACAATATCTTGGAAAAGTAGCCCCAAGGATGCATAGTGCTCTCAGAGGTAGGACATCAAGACAGAAGGGCACCAACGCCAGTCTCAGAAGCATCAACCTCAAGGATGAAAGGTAACAAGGATCAGGATGTGCCAACACAGGAGCAGAAACAAAGGCAGCCCTTAATGGACTCCGGAGACCAACTCTGTGGGTTATCGTCCTTTCTGGTCATTTCAATCATGGGCTTGACCAGAGACGAGAGGTTACTAATAAACTTCCGATAATTTTGCAAAGCCAAGAAAATGCTGCAGAGGACGTAAACCCAGGGGTCGGGGCCACTGTAGGACTGCTGAAAGTTTCTCTGGGTCCATCAAAAACCCAGCAGTGGAAATGAAATAACCCAGGAATTTAACCTGTTCACGATGGAATTCGTACTTCTCCAATTTACAATAGAGATTGTTGTCTCTTAGTTTCTGAAGCACATGACAGACATCTGTGTGGTGGCTCTCCAGGGACTTGGAAAATATGAGGATATCGTCGTTGAGATAAACCACTACACATAACTGCAGCAAATCTCAGAGGACATTGTTAATAAATTCCTGGAAAACTGCCGGGGCATTACAAAGGCCAAAAAGGCATTACTCCCTTGCGTTGCTCCCTTGTGGCGGTCAAATAACTCTGTAATCAATGGAATCGGATAGGCATTCTTAATTGTGAAACGATTGAGCCCCTATAATCAATACAAGGTCTCAGTTTACCATTCTTCTTCTTCACAAAGAAGAAACCAGCACCAGCAGGAGAAGAGGATTTGCTGATGAAACCTCGAGAAAGTGTTACTGCAACATACTCCTCCATGGCCTCATCCTCCAAGACTGAAAAAAGGTAAACCCGGCCACGAGGGGGTATGGCACCAGGTTGAAGGTCAATTGCACAATCATATGACCGGTGTGGAGTCAAACTACCAGCTTGACCTTTGTCAAAGACATCGCTAAAATCGCAGTACTCCTCCGGCATGGAGTAGAGTGAAGAGGTGCACAGGACCTTGGCTACCTTCTGGAAGCATGTCTTACTGCATTGTGGCGACCAGGAGAGAACCTCAGCACGGAGTCAATCAGGGGTTGTGCCTCTGTAACCAAGAATAACCAATATCCAGCAGAAACTTAGGTGAGGAAATAACTTGGAATTGGATTATCTCATGGTGAAGAGCCCCTACAGCTATGGACAATGGAACAGTCTCATGAGTCACATGGGCAGGCTGTAGGGGTCTCCTGTCAAGAGCCTCAATAGCAAGTGGAGTGTCACGCAGCTGCAGCGAAATCGAGTGCTTCGATACAAAGGCAGCATCAATGAACAGGCCTGCAGCCCCAGAGTCAATTAGAGCCTGTATCTCCACGGACGACTCAGCCCAAGAAAAGGCAACCAAAACCAGGGGCTTATCCTTCTGGATAACTGGGGACAAAACAATGCCATCTAAGGTCTGACCGTAACAGGACCTCAAGGTTCAGGCATTCCCTGGACGGATAGGACAAGACTTCAAAAAGTGACCTGCCCGGCCACAATAAAGGAACAATCTCTCCCTCCCTCCTCCTAAGGGTTCTCTCATCCGCAGAGAGATGTGTGAAGTCCAAGTGCATGGGTTCCTCTTCACAGACCAACTCAGTACCAGGAGGCATGGGAGGTGAAGGAGGTAAGGGTGGTACTGCAAAGTTCAGAGATAAATGTACAGGAGGCTTCCACAAGTGCTCCTTAAAAGGGAGTCTTTCTCTGATTCTGGAGTCAATGAGGATGGCAAACGTGATGGGTCAGTGGGTATATCTCGGGCTGCTATCTCATCCTTGATGGCAACCGAGAGACCATGAGAAAAAACAGCCACGAGGGCCTCACTGTTCCAAGCAACCTCTGCTGCCAGAGTACGGAATTCAATGGCGTAATCCGCAACAGTTTTCGTACTCTGTTTGATGGACATGAGGCACTTGGCAGCAGAAGCGGAGCATGCGGGAATGCCAAATACCCTTTTAAAAGAAGCCACAAACTCAGGATAACTCAAGACAACAGTTTTTTGCGTCTCCCATAGAGGGTTTGATCAGGTCAAAGCTCTCTCAGAAAGCAAAGATATCATGAAACCTACTTTGCTTCTGTCTGTGGGAAACACCTGGGGCAGCATCTCAAAGCATATCTCAGCCTAGTTGAGAAACCCTCTGCATTGGACTGGATCGCCCCCAAATCACTGGGGAAGCGGAGCGGAACCAGATATACCTCTTATAGAGACTGAGACAGAAGTACAGTTAAATCACACTTGTTTAATAATAATAATAAAAAAAAGGTAAACAGAGTAAACATAGTCAAAACATAGCCAGAGTTCAGGAACCGGAACAGATAGTCAGACAAACCAAAACGTCAGGAAGCCAGAGATGAGTTTAGTAGAACAGCAAGCAGGATCTGGAGCCAGAAGGAATGTCAGCTAAGCAAGTCTTTAACAGGAACACAGGAGAGCTGTCTCTAGAGATGTGACCAAGGCGAAGGCACAGATCATCTGGACTGGATGGCTTAAGTAGGCAGGACTGACTAGCAGGATATCATCAACAGGTGAGTCACTGTGGAGAGATAGGAGCTGGCAATAAGCCAACAGCTGAGAGGTCAGCTTTGAGAAGGAAGGGCAGAGCCCAGCCCTGACACTATGCAGGTGCAACAGTACCTTTTGTAAGTAGTAATAATGAATACTACACAAACTTGGTATAGAAACTAATCATTGCAAATGGCTAAAATGTGAATACAAATATTAGAAGATCAGCATTCATTTAGAAGTATGAGCTTTCTACATATTTACCATCAGAGTTCACCTAAAAAGTAATATAACAAATTATTATACTAAGGAAGGTATAACAGAATTAGGTTTTTCAAGAACAGACGTTAGACTTTTGGGTGTACATCTCACTTTGAACTTTGGCCAAAAATACTGGTCTAATCACAAAATCATGTTTAACATCACAACTGGGTCTCTCTCAGTTTAGTAACCTTCAGATGTGATTTATTGGGTTCTTTTTCAATAATGTCTTCTTTTGTACCACCTTCACTTACCTGTCAATGTTATGCAGCAGATATGGTTAAGTTGTGCACCTATGCAACTGATTTATCAGTTTTTTTACCATGTTTTAGCAGGATCTGGGTGGTTTCATGTTGCAAACACTTCAAGATAATCAAACAAAGTGTGCCAGTGTTGACATCCCAACAATTCTTTTTTGTTTCCTTTTCCTGAATTTTGCATTTGTATTACACACACCAATTACAATAGATAAGAAAGAAAGGCACATTCCAGTATAAAGTTCACACCTACCCCTTACTATGCAAAAAGAACCATTTTTTTTACATCTTGGTGAGCAAAAAACACAAAGTAATATAAAATACCCAAAAACCTTGTATATTCCTATTCATAGTACATAAACGGCCTTCCTTTGTTGGGGCCCGTGGCCTGGGTCTGCGCCTATTTACTTCAGATATTAAAGTCTGTAATAGAGTATTAAATTACCTAAAAATATTTAAGTTCATTACATATTTGATTATCTAATTTAATTAATTCAATTACAAAGTATAATATGTGTATCACTAAGAAAATCTATGAAGAACAGAGGATAATGTTTGTACTGATCAATAAGTATCCTGCTCAATGGGTACCCTAATACTAAGTAAATTTATATATGCAATAAAGCATATACTATGGGGATTATTTACAAAAGGCACATCCACTTTGCACTACAAGTGCACTTGCAAGTGCACTGAAAGTCGATTTAAATCCAAGGGGGACATGCAAGTATAAGAAAAAACAGCATTTTAGCTTGCACATGATTGGATGATAAAATCAGCTTTCCCTCATTTCAGATCTGCCCCTCAGATTTACAGCGACTGCACTTTCAAGTGCTCTTTGAAAGCGCTTTCAAGTGCACTTGCAGGGCAAAGTGGATTTGCCTTTAGTAAATAACCCCCTATGTCAAAACATAAAGTACAATGGACCATAATGCATGGGCTGTGTAAGAGGACAACATAGCCAAAGGAGGCATAAATATGCAAGAAATGTTCACAGACAAATGACCAACAAAGATAAAAGAATTTTCCAGAACAGGATACTTATTTGTGTGATGTGAAGGGAAAGGCTGCTAACTGCTCTATGCATTACACAGTCAAGAAAGCCGAGGATCAGGGAACACATTGGGGGTTATTTACGAAAGGCAAATCCACTTTGCACTACAAGTGCACTGCAAGTGCACTTGGAAGTGCAGTCACTTTAAATCTGAGGGGTAGATCTGAAATGAGGGGAAGCTCTGCTGATTTTATCATCGAATCATGTACAAGCTAAAGTGCTGTTTTTTATTTTCCTTGCGTGTCCCCCTTGGATCTACAGAGACTGCACTTCCAAGTGCACTTTCTTGTAGTGCAAAGTGGATTTGCCTTTAGTAAATAACCCCCATTGCCAGGAACTAGGAGTGTACGCATGTCTTCTCTGCAGGTGAAAGGAGCAGTGGGGTAGGGAAAGTAAGTATGTGCTACTGAGGAGGGAGGCAGCTAAGTGAAGCAATGCATGGACAAAACACAGCTTGATATCTATCCCTTAATGATATTTGGTCAATGATGGGAAGATACCTAGGCCAAATCTATCACTATATGTTGGTTTAAAGTGACAATAACTCTATGACTAATATGCATACCTAAATAGTTGTTTGTAGAGTGTTTTAGGGATATAGGGCTCACATTTGGTAATGGCTTTTTTTTATAAATACCCTGCTCTGTCACAAAACTAGTAACTACCACTGATGCCAGTTGCTATCTCTATTGTTTGATATTTATTAACTTATTTTCAGCAAAAGCCCTCTTGCTGAGAAATTAATAAACAAATTGCAGGTGGTAACTGATTTAAACTTTGCTTAATCCGCCCCCTTAAGGCTGGGTTCACAGTATGTGCAGACACAGGGCATGGCAGGGGGTCCAGTGCATCCCCGTTCACTGCTTCAGGTCTGAATTAGGTCTGGCCGCCGCAATGGGGTTGGTTTACTAAAACTGGAGAGTGCAAAATCTTTGCAGCTTTGCATGATAGCCAATCAGCTTCTAACTTCATATTGTTCAATTAAGCTTTGACTAGAAAAAAAAAGGAAGATTGTCTACCAAGCACAGCTGCACTAGATTTTGCACTCTCCAGTTTTAGTAAATCAGCTTCCAGGTTTTTTTTTTAGTCAAAGCTTAATTGAACAAGATGAAGTTAGAAGCTGATTGGCTATCATGCAAAGCTGCACAAGATTTTGCACTCTCCAGTTTTAGTCCATCAACTCCCATGTGACAGAGCTGAGGCCAAGTAACACTGTCACAAGGGAACTAACTCCATAATTCCTTTTTTTTCTACAACTCTAGCAACACGTAGCCTACACAGGACTTTCCTTTACTCCCAGTGGCTAAAAAGACTGGTGCGTGAGGGAAAGTAAAGACTACTGTATGCACTGCTAAGGATTACTAGATTAAAGTGAACGTTTGGTCTACATGGGCAAAGCACAGGTTAATTTTGAGATTTTTCTTGTTCACCAAAAAAAATTAAACAAAAAAATCACATAAAAGAATAACATTTAAGCAACATTAAAATACCCTAGAAGAAAAACTTGATTGTACAAATCACTAAAATGAGATATTGGTCTGAATTGTGGGCAGATTTCTATGTATACTTTTTTCTAGCAAGATATAAGTCACATTCATAACATAGCTATCAGTGAATTGACAGTAAATCAGAGCAGAAACTGCCTCAATGTTTTTTTACATTTTTTTTTACCTTCCCAGTGGGTAATTTTATACAACTGTTTTGTTTGAGTAGCTTGGTCCGCAGCCAAGGTTCTGATGTGAGATCCGATTTTGGTTGCCAGGTAATGCATTAACCCTGACTGAGGGGTAAAACTTAATGACCTTCATTAAACTCTACAAATGAAACCTCCTCCTGCTTCTGCAGGTAGACTGCAGCATTAAGATGAAATTCTATGGAAAGTCTCACTGTTGTTCCGTCTCAATGTCAGAAGGAGGGAGAGCTGAGTGGCAGCTTTTTAAGAAGAAACACACATGAGCACATACAGTAAAAAGCATTCTAAGATGTCCACGTCTAATGGCAGACTTTTATAGCAATAAATAACCATTCAGTGAATGCCATTAGTTTTTGGGGCATTCCATCCCCTCATTACTGTGCATAAACAATTATATTTATTGAAGGTAATGTGCTGTGTAGTACATTATAACGATGCTCATTAACATGTGTAATCATCATTTAAATAGGCTTTACTACATTGTAACCTGATAATAGCATGGATACCCACTGTGCTATTAGCTTTTCAGGTCTCAAATAATACAGAAGGAGATTCAGGAAATATATAAAGAAGCATATGTATGTTTTTCTGAGCAAGTGAATCGGCAAGAACTACTCAAATCTGCAAGGGTTTCTTGTGTGAGTACATTGCTTATTGTGCAAAGCGATAATATACTGGATGAAGAGAGCGAGTGAGAGAGAGCAATTGGAAACAAATACAATTCACCTGTTACTAGTGTACTTTAAAGAGATTAGGGGAACATAGTGGCCACATTCCCATCTTAGTATAGAGCACTTATTAAAAAAAAAAGAAATCTGGATGGTACTGATCAACTAGGTCATATTCTGTCACATTAGTGGTTGTACAGGCTGCAGGCTTTTTACCTTCATGCATTCTATGCATGAAGGATCAGCACTGCTCTGTGCAAAACTATTGCACAGAGCAGGTAAGTATAACATGTTTGTTATTTAAAAAAAAAAAAAAAAGGAACCTATAATATTATTTTAAAGTGATTGTAAATTGTGATTGCACAGAGCAGCCCAGATCCTCCTCTTCTTGGGTCCCTCTTCTATGCTCCTGGCCCCTCCCTCCTGTCGAGCTCCCCCACAGCAAGAAGCTTGCTATGGGGGCACCCAAGCTGAGGCACAATTCCCTGTGTCTATTCAGACACGGAGTTATGAGCCGGCCCCGCCCCCTCTTTCTCCTGATTGACTGACTGACTTTGATTGACAGCAGCGGGAGCCAATGACACTGTTGCTGTGTCTCAGCCAGTCTGGAGGGAGAGTCTCAGACGGCCGAGACACTCATGGACATTGCTAAACAGAGATGGGGTGCAGGTAAGTATTAGGGGGTGCTGGGGCGGCTGCTTCACACAGAAGGCTTTTTATTTGAATGCAGAGAATGCGTTAAGATAATAAACCTTCTGACTTTACAACTCCTTTAAATGATATAGGAAGAAAAAAAGCCAATGTGCCTGTTCTGCTTCCACAATCTAAGCACTGAAAGCGTGCTTAAATTTCACACTCTATAACTGAAACAGTTGTGGTGAGATAGCTTAACTAAGACCCCTTTCACACCGAGGGCGTTTTGCAGGCGCTAAAGCTTTAAAAATAGCGCCTGCAATCCACCCTCAAACAGCTGCAGCATTGTCTCCAGTGTGAAAGCCTAAGGGCTTTCACACCGGAGCGCCGCGCTGGCAGGACAGGAAAAAAAGTCCTGCCAGCAGCTTCTTTCGAGCGGTGAAGGAGCGGTGTGTTTACCGCTCCTCCACCGCTGCTCCCCATTGAAATCAATGGGGCTGGCATACCGCCAGCAAAATGCCGCTATTGCGGTGCATTGCGGGCGGTTTTAACCCTTTCTCGGCTGCTAGCGGGGGGTAAAAGCGCCCTGCTAGCGGCCAAAATGCGCCGCTAATCCGACGGTAAAACGCCGCTATAAATAGCGGCATTTACCACCGACGCTATGGGCGGCCCGGTGTGAAAGGGCTCTTACAGTCTCAGTAGCTTGACAGACAGTGACTCGATCCAAATGACATCTTGCAGATCATAGAAAGCTTTATTTAAAAAATGTGTGCAGATTATAACAGATGAACTTCAGATCACAGTGTGTCTATCTCCAACAGAATACAGTACATGTGGAGGCTAAAGCATGAAGAAGAATTGGGGGGCTAACTACATAGAGCATCCCCTAGCTATGAAGTGAGGTAGGGACAAAATTATTAAAAGTAAACACACAGGCAATGAATGCGTAATATGAAGGAGCCACTTACCACTGTATATGTAGAGAATCCTGAGGGGGCAAGGTGATGCCATCATAGCCAACTCTCGGCGTCCAGGCGCAAAAGGTCCAGGAGTAATTTGCTAAATTATGGTAAATTTGCTAAATATTACAAACATACTGTTTCTCTCTAACTTTTGTTTCTCTGCCTACGCCCTCTTGTGTAATGCATAGACAGTTTGTAAGAACTTCCTGTGGATGTGTACATGCTGCAGCGATAGCAGAGCATCTCAGTTTTATCGTAGTAATTATGGCAGAGCGTGCAAATAAACTGTGCATTGGCACAACTATTTGTAGACCAACTTGTGAGTGCACATCAGAGGGTGACAACATTGCAGCTGAACTCAATAAGTATTGTCACCTGTGAATACACCTAGCTGGTATGATCTAATTGAAAGCAAGTCTTTTGAACAAAGAGGACTAAACATTTTGACATTACAGGAATGTGTGCAGCAACATACTTGGTGTAGGTGTTTGGGTGTAGATAAACTGTAATCATCAGCACTTTAGGTTCTTAAACAGAAACATGTAACTAAAGAAACCATGGCAACACAAGGTGTTTTCTGAATTGTCATTATGTACAGAATGCCACTATTTGCTTGGCTAACTGCTTTGTTGAGCAGGTTTTGTCTTAATACAATATATAGGTTGATCATTTGATCATAGCAGACAGATACTCCCACTCCCACCCAGTGCATTCAAGGGATGCAAGTGTCACCTTCAACATAGCAGCGAGTGGTAAAATCCTGCAAAGGAAACATGTTATATGTTCTATGAAGCTGCTCAGGGGCACATAGGGAAGTAAATGTACTTGCAGTGCCCTATGGGTTCTGGGAATCATTCACATCAGCAAGGGCCATATTAGATATAACTTACTCTATCAGTTTGTGAGAGGGGGAAAGGACCCCCCAATGAAGTCATAATAATGTCTTCCTTGTGGTTTACCCCCTTGGTCGGCTCTTGAGCAAACCACTCCAGCTTGCCATGGTGCATGCCTCCTCTCTCACATTCTTCAGCATCCTGGCTTAAACATAAGAAAATCCACTAGTGAGCAGGGGAGAAGAAATGTTTCTCATGGCTATAATGAGTGGGACTCAGAGCACATCCAGGACCAGTAGAGGTCAGCTAAGTGAAAAATTATAAGGGGGGTACCATCATACTAATGAAATGCAAAATGGGGAGTAGAGACAGTTCCCAAAACTAGTCTCCACTAAGAAAAAAAAGGACTATCTTGGTACCGATAAGGCAATATACACATTAAAGATAAAAATTGTATTTTATTTTACATATAAAAAAAGAGTATACATGATTTCCAATAATCAATACAAAACAATATAAAAACAAGAGGTGTTGATACATTTATGTAGATACTTGAATGCTCCAAGATTGGAGTCAAAAAGTATAGAAGGTCCTCATGGGAAATGTGGTCCTCTACATGTTTCGCGGTCTATGACCACTTCATCAAGAGGATGAATTTACAATAGAAGTAACAAATTATAACAAAACACAGTAACAAAAGACATAGTTGTACATAGGTGTAGCAGTGGCGTCTCCAGCTTTCATATTTAGGGGGGGAACATGGGGGGACAGGGACAAAAATAGGGGGGCAATATAAAATGCAAATATATATATATCTATATCTATCCTGGGGCCCTTTACCCCTTTACTACGATCCCACAACGGCCCTTTCACATGTTCTGCAGTGAGCTCCCTTCCTACTGGGGCCCCCCCAGGGTGACAGAGAACAAGAGATATATGTCACCAGCATACCAAGAAAATATAAGGGTCCAAAGCAGTGGGAGAACTATCAGGGTTGCAAAGGTTGTCTTGCCACCAGGCCCTGGTGTTCTGTCACTGTGGGGTTCCCCAGCCTCCTCTTGCTGTCCTGCCCCTGCTATTGACAGCGCTGGTCTGGCATTTCTTGGAATTTACAGGCTCGTTCTCCTGTCCTAAGGACGGGAGAAATCAGTCTGTTTTTTCAGTAACTGAGAGTCCTGGTGGAGTCCTTCCTGCAACTCACTCTTCTCCCTGCCAATGAGGATGCAGGGGAAGGAGCAGATCGGGCGGCCGTGGTTGTGTGAGCGCTTGCATTATGCAGTGTCAGCGAGCAGAGGGAGGGGGGAGGAATCACCCGCAGGAGCTGACTTGGGACGTTCTCCCTCTCAATAGAGACTGTGTTACCCCAGCGGTGGCATGAGTAAGATGCGGCACATCCGATATGAATACAAACAAAAAGAAATTGCCTTTTTGTAAATAAAAAAAATAAATTAAAAAAAAAAAAATTTTTTTTTTTTTGGGGGGGGGGCACATGGTGGGGCCCAGCATAATGTTGGGGGGGTCAGGGCCCTCTCTGGCCCCCCCTAGGGTCGCCATTGAGGTGTAGTAAGGCCACACGCATATGCAAAATAGGTATGAAGTGTTTAATAACATAAAGGGAAAAGGGCAAAAGGAATGGGTGCACAGAGAGTCCAAACACAGAAGCACAGCCAGAACACCACAGGGTTCCCCTATGTCAGATATAGGGGATTTGTACAGGTGGATGATAGATCTTCCGCAGTGACTAAACAAAATATGTATATAAAAAAGTATTGCGTAATGAAAAATGGACTGAGAAGGAAGAGGAGAGGATAAGGAAGGGGGGAGAAGGGAGGGGATAGAGTAAGAAGGAGGGGAGGGAAAGGGGGAGGGAATTGGGCTGGGAAGGAAGGGGAAGGGGCAGGCATGAAGGGAGGGGGGAAGGGAGCAGGAAGGGAGGGGGAGTGGGAATGGAAAATGGGGGAAGGAAAGGTGGGGGAGAAGCAAGAGTGGGGAATGAAGGAGGGAGGAAAGGAGGGAAAGAATAAATAGTCCAATAATGACTCTATGTGAGGATATAGACCCACCTGATACAACGAGACAAATGCATATAAGTCCAAGGCAGGAGTAGAAAGGGTAAGTATGAATAGTAGGTTCAAAGTATACAATATGCCCCCCTAATGATTTAGACAAAGGTTGAAAATATCACCAGATGCTACAATGTGTCATCACGGTAGCTGAACCATCAATCCAGAATTACAGATATAAAAACATAAGGGTAAGTATGGGTAGGCAGTAATAATATACTGCTGTCCTAGTATATAGTAACATTGAGAGTAGTGGAGGCCATGCAAAAATATGAAGGCTTACCTAAGAAGATGATAGACAGAGTATACCCCTTGTGCTTACAGGCAGGCTGCAGCCTGCTTATAAGCTCCCCAACCCGATTAACGTGAACACGCCACTGTTCTGTCAAATTCTCCAACCCGTCAGAAACTCCAACCACTTAACTTGCGGTTTCGTGAAACCAGCAGTAATTGGAGTTTTTGACGAATTGGTGGTTGGACACCACACCGACGACCTCATAGAGTTGGGTGCAGGATATTATGAGCAGAGGTTCTTACTCTGCTCCGATACTAGCCAACAAAATGGCCGCCTCTGAGGTGGCGACAACTTTGTCCTCATTAGCCGCTGTGCTGTCAAAACAACTCAATCTTCCTGTACTGGACTCGGATTGTCGGAGTTACTGGATTCGGTTTTCGGTGTTGTGTCCACCCACCAATTAATCAAAATTTCCAATTACAAAGGGTTTATATAAACTGGAAGTGACATGGTTGGAGTTTCTGATGGGTTGGAGAAATTGACAGAACACCATCACAGGGCGTGCGTGACGTCATCGGGTCTATCTCCCTGCACTGTGCATGCGTGGAGATGGAGATAGTCCAAAACATGGAGATGGAGGGTGGAGATAGTCCAAAACATGGATGGCGCAACTGCGGGGTGGTCTCCAACCAAGAAGGAAAGGCACGCCCTCACCAGGGGAGTCACATATCCGCCAAAGAAAACAAGGTATTGCTGGACATGCACTCCAAATGCAAGGAAATCCAGGAAAAAGGGTGTGCAACCATTACTGAGTAAAACTTAAGCGTATTCAAGTTAGACAATGGCACAAAAGTAAATTAAATCATAACAATTATCAAACAAAAAACGTATACAGATTATAAAATATTGGTATCCCTAATATATTTGCAATGGACTGAATTACAGCACAAGATTAGGCAAGGGCCAGTTCCACACACAGAAGCCACAGTGGGCAATATATAGAGTCAAAAGGAAGATCACTAGATTTCATAAAAATGGTTTATATGATAACTAGGGTTGCACCGAAACCACTTTTTTAACACTGAGTACAAGTACCGATACTTTTTTCAAGTACTCCTGATACTGATTACCGATATTTTTTTTAATGTTACGTGACAGTGGCACTAATATGCAGCACTGATGGGCACTGATGAGGCGTGGACTGCGCAGTAGTTTTTTTTTTTTTTTTACAATTTTATTTTTTACAATTTATTTTTTATAATTTTTTACAATTTATATATATATATATATATATATATATATATATATATATATATTCAAAAAGAGAACTTTCAGGATGAAATCATTGAAGGGCCAAGTGGTCTGGTCCTGCTCCGTCAGGAAGGATTCAGTCATCCAAACACCCTGCTCGTGGGGGATACTCGAATACAAGGCTTCGATATTTATAGCCATGAACAGGGCATCTGGAGGATTCTGAATTCCTTCGATGTGCTTGAGGAGGTCAGTGGTATCACATATGTAAGAGGGTAGACCCTGAACATGGAGCATAAGAAAAGCATCTACAAATTTACTGGCATTGTCCATAAGGGTATCAATAGGGATGTTATCGGCGCATGCGCCCTTTAGAAAGGGCACATCGTGATGGGCACATCGTGATGTTTCTAATAGGGGTCACGGAGTTCATGGCCCCGGAAGGAAGAGAGGCGAAGATGGAAGCTCCCTGTTCATGGGGACAACAGCGACAGCGTGGGCTTCAGTGTCAGGTAAGTGACACATAATGGGCTACTATGTGATGCATAGTAGCCCATTATGCTTTACCTTTGCAGGGAAATAAAGAGGAAGTAAAACCCTCCAGGGTTTACTTCCTCTTTAAGGAGGTGGCAACGTTGAAGAATTGACTCTTTGAAAACAACTGGGGAATTTTTTCCTAAGCAAAGTTTTTTTTTTTTTTTATTGCTCTGACATGCAATTTGCTCTGAAAGGAAAATGATCTCCATATTACATTCTAACATACCAGTAAAAAAGGATATATTGATATCTGATTGTACTATTTATAATATTTTATTTCATAAATATTTTTTGAAGTATTCCTTGAAATAGTAAAAGCAATGGTTTTGAGACATTGGGATTATAGAGGAATACAAGTGGTTAGCAGTGTTACAGGGGAATCCCTAAGGAGATAAATTGGGTAGATTGTGGGGGTGCCTTAGCACACACTGGGAGTCATGAGAATAATATACCAGTAGGTCACTAACCCAAATACATAGAAAATAATATGAAGAGAGATAATGCGGGCGTTCTAAGGGTGACCTGCTGGTATTTAAATGATTATTCAATTACACCATAAACCTTTTATATAAAAATGCATAACTTTTATTGTACAACGGTTAAAAACACCCTAATGACATAATTGGATCAGCATACGAAACCATGCAAAAAAGTGAAAGAATTATTGCCGCGTGCAATAGTTCAATAACGCGTTTCGCGGTGACATGCCTCTTCTGACAGTTAATTCAATATAAAATTCATATATCTAAAAAATATAAAGCATATATCAATATACATCATATGCATAGGCATTACATTATACAACTTTTGAGGAAAAACACCACTATCCCCATAAAAAAAAATTAATATTTACAAAAGCAATCAAAAAGACACACAAAAGAAGAAAGTTCAGTTTGTCTCAGGTTGTGGGGAGACAACAACAAAGACCAAAAGTGGAGGGAGCCAGTCCATCTTAGCAGCTCTATATAAATCAAAAAACAATATTGATGAAGCATAGAAAGCTTCAAATGTTAAAATATACCAAGAAAATGATCTGCATGGTGCATTCTAATGCCCCGTACACACGATCAGAAATTCCGCCAGCAAAAGTCGGATGTGAGCTTTTGGTCAGAAATTCCGACCGTGTGTATGCTCCATCGGACTTTTGCTGGCAGAATTCCAGCCAGCAAAAGATTGAGATTAGGTTCTCTATTTTTCGGTCGGAAAATGTTCCTATCCGAAAATGCGTTCCTCTTTATGCAATTCGGACGCGCAAAAATTCATGCATGCTCGGAAACAATTCGACGCATGCTCTGAAGCACGTCTCTTCATAGTGTTGTACGTCACTGCGTTCTTGACGGTCGAAAGTTCAGAGAACTTTTGTGTGACCGTGTGTATGCAAGCCAAGCTTGAGCGTAATTACGTTGGAAAAACCATCCAAGTTTTTTCTGATGGAATTTCTGATGTGTGTATGGGGCATAAAATACCAGTAAAAAGGGATATATTGATATCTGATTGTACTATTTATAATATTTGACTCCCTAAATATTTGGTAACATATCACTTGAAATAGTAAAAGAAATGGTTTTGAGACATTGGCATTATAGAGGAATAGGAGTGGTTAGAGGTGTTACAGGGGAATCCCTCTGTCTCAATATTAACTTCTTATAAAGTAACCCTTTATAGTTCATATAGGAAATATAGAATCCTTCGGCTACCAAAGAGCATTTCTTAAAAGATAGTTCTAATTGTGTTCTTGTGATCAGGCCCAGGTCTATTTACTCTGGTGATGTCCCAAATCAGTGCAGTATTGGAAGTGTATAATTCAACATATTAATATGGACTTCAAAACAAATATTGTATTTAAACCACATGCAGTACATGCATTTTGGGGCATCTGGATGTTCCAGAGAGTCGACTTAGTTTGAAACTGGAGGTTAGTAGAACAACGATCCCCACTAGAAAATTGATTACACAAAAATGGACTCTGCTATATCCCCCAATGGTGGGTAGATTTTGTCAGTTAATTTGAATTTGAAATTGTTGACTCTTCAACATAGGGGGAGCTTGAATTAATTTCAGAATGTCTGTTCAGCGTGGCTTCAGACAACAGGCTTAATATCAGATGATTTAATTGATTTAGTTGTCTGAGCAAAGTTAAAGGAGTTTTATGGTCACAACATACACTTTCATTTTATACCATCAGCTTTGCAATACTCAAACCAACAATAGTTATTTTTGACAATCACTAATATAAGATTACTCGAAAAATGTCCTTTCATGTTGTGAGTTCTGTCTGTCTGCTGGCCATCTCTTTCCACACCGTCCTGGATTCCCTCACTCCTTTGCAGCTTCATTCCTCTTTCCTTCTCCTCTCCTTTTTTTATTATCTTTATTTTTTGCTTATTTGTCTGTGGACTACAAGTGTTTTGTGTTGACATTTTTCCTTTTTATATTTTTGTATTAATAAAATCTTTATCTTTTTATATGAACTTAAAAAGTTTCACAGGTTCATTCGGCTGATCTATCTGATTACTTCCGTATCCTGCAATGAGGGGAAGTCAGCAGAAGGAGCCAATGCGAGCTGCTGGGGACTCAGAAAATAAACACTGCCAGAAGTGTCAGTTTCTCAAAGGACCTCTGGGGACCATACAGACTGGTGGTCAGCAGCTTGGACAGGAGGAAAGGTAAGTATTGAAATGCTTTTTACAGGTATGTGTTGTACAAGAGGTTTTACTAAAACAACAGGGTTACTTTAGAGCTACTATTCAGCCTACTACCTCCCCCCCAACTAATCACTATCATCTTTTGATGCTTAAAACTACCATTTTTTTTTCCTTTCTTGACCCCAGGTACATGCTATACAGAGGCCTAAACTTCTTTCTCAGCTGAGAGCTTAGTCTTGTCACTACTACTATTATGATCCTCCTATTTGTAACTGTTGTTACCTGTGGTTCTTCACTGTTGAAAGGTATGCCAGTGCCACTTGACTTCAGGATTTCCTGTGATGAGTTGTAAGAGGCATAGGCAGCGCCTCCAACTCCTCCATATAAGCATTTCTACACTACCCAGTCCACTTAAGTGGGCGGTGCTGGCCGGTGGCCGGATCTACATCTCACAGTCTGCACTGTGCAGGCTGGAGGCTGGAGCTGAGCAGCGGACCTGAGGTCATCGGATGATTGGGGGTGAAGGAGGGACTGTCTGAGTCAGATCATTGTCTGAGAGCAGTAGCAGTCACTCAGCAGACTCAGAAAAAAGTCAGTGGTGGCCGCGACGGACCCTGCAAGGACCCTTGCCGATTCCAGGGGGAAGGGGGGGGCACTTGCCCCTCCTTGCGGACGCCCATGCTATCATGTTATATAGAAGAGTCCATGGCAAGGAAGTCTTTTATTTTACTCAGAAATTTCACTTTACATATTTTATTTTTTTCGTAATGTGATCTTTCAAATCTCAGCTTTGATGTCACTAGACCAGCATATTATTATTTATCCTTGGATTCATATGAGACTGATTTTAGGCCTTGACATGAGAAGATGAAGACAGATTTTCAGATTAGTTATTCTGACCAGATGAAAAGTGGGGATCAGTGGTGTTCCCTGCTTAACATGAATTCTATTCTGCAACAATGTAGAAAGTAAGATTGTGGAAATGGGTGCTGAACTAATGAAGGTGGGGGCATTCTTGACACATGGCTCTGTTTTGTGCATAGTACTTAGCTTGATGTAAATGCTCCAAAAAGCAGGAAAATAATCTTAGAGTGAAGCATTTCTAAAAAATATATATATATATATATATATATATAGAGAGAGAGAGAGAGAGAGAGAGAGAGAGAGAGAGAGAGAGAGAGAGAGAGAGAGAGAGAGAGAGAGAGAGATAGAGAGAGAGAGAAAGAGAGCGAGAGAGATTATGTAACACCAGATGAAGGACAACAGCATTTTATCACAAGCTGATCGAAGATAGCTGTTAATGCAATGTTAATGTAATGTAGCCCTCAATTTCATAATAAACAATCTCCTGATTTCAGCTCACCTACGTCCCTTAGTAACAGCACCTGGATTTCACAGAAACCAGAGGAAATCACATTCCTTCTTATTCTTGAACAGATGGCTAATGAGGAACAAGCACATAAAAATCTGGGTACAGGATTAGACTTTGCAAGAAGTGCTGTTTAACTGAATGGAATCACCTGTGAGCAATTTACTGCCTGATTAACATGCCACATTTTGTAAAGAAAACCTAACAAGAAATATACAACATCAATGTGTATTTGACTGTGTCCAACGTCTGCAATATTTCAAACACTGGAAGTATAACAGATTACATTCGAGCTGGTTTTGTTACCAAAGATATGTATCCACATTTTTTATGATCAGTTATTAGGTATGGAATAAGCATTTGATAATGATCTACACAAAAGCAGTATCTACTCCACCAAGCCCAGAAAATATTTATAAAAATACAGTATACGGAAATGTTAAAGCTTGTGCAATTTATAACATCCACACTGGAAGATTACAGTACTACATTTTGCTAATTTTTTGCTCATCAGTACATTTGCCATAACTGTATATCATATTGAATCTTGCACATATTAGCTTAATGTCTCAGTGTGCAGTATGTTCATGAGGTATTGTATTTGGGCATTGGGCACTGCATATATTAGATAGCCATGGATAACAATATGTACTATAGGGGACTGAGGCACTAAATATAATAGAGGAGCATGAGGCACTACATTGGTGGCATCAATAAAGGGGAGTGAGCTGTACATGTTGGAGTTTAGATCTCACTGGTGATATAGGTACTGCAGGAGTTAAAGTTATCACTCCCCTTTTATGTTTTTTTTTTGTTTTTCTTACATGTACTGCTAAAAAAAACTCACACACTCACACTGCCAGCAAATTCACAATTTCTTGCTGGAAACGTCACATCTGATGCCACCCTCCAGGTCCCTCACCTTCTACACTGATGATATCAGGAGGCAGGTTATTTCTTCCGGGTTCTTTAACCCAGCCCCCTGGTGACACTGCACTGTACATGCACAGTGTACACAAGACTGTTCAGTGTATGGTTAGTGTGCCCGAGATTGCCCCAAAGCCTCCTGGGATGAATGTCATGTGTGTCCTAGGAGGCTTCAGAAAGGGGGGCAATGTCATTCTTGTCTAGGTGAGGAAAAGCAACAAGAGTGCACTTGGGCACCTAAAAGGGGTATTTAGGCTTAGCGAAAAAATGTAATTTCTGATTTTGTAACAGGAAGGGGAGGAGGAAGAAAATATTTAATGTGTGTAATGAGGGTGTAGGTCCACTTTAGGTTGGCCATACACTGATCAGGACTGGCCAAATTTTGATTAGTGTTTGGCCCCACCTGCTCAAAAGAAGTTGATTGTTTGAACGACTTCTGTGGAAGGAACATGGTAATGTTGATAATTTTTCCTCAGTCAGTGACTTCTGCCAATAGGCTGCATCCACTGATCCGTGTATTTTGGCAGGGGTGGGTGCAACTTTTAGAATACATTGTTCCAGTGTGGGGGGATTCCTCTATCCACCTTGTTTAAGTGAATGGAGGAATCTGTTAGTTGGGTTTCATTCTGCCCGTTGTCTAAAAAAAGTAACTAGATGTGTATAGCCAGCTTAAAGGGGTTGTAAACCCTGAAGGTTTTTTAGCTTAACTCATTCTATGTATTAATGTGAAAAACTTCTATAGTGCAGCAGCCCCCCAGAGCCCCCCTTTTACTTACCTGAACTTGATCATTCCAGCAACAGGGACCAGCACAGCAGATCTTGCCAATGTCTCAGGTGCTCATTGGATAGATTGATAGCAGCAGGAGCCATTGGCTCCCGCTGCTGTCAATCAAATCCAGTGACACGGGAGCCGGGGGCGGGCCGAGTCCTGCTCTCTGTGTCAATGTATGCAGCAGCAGGACTCGGGAGCATGCCCGCACGAGTGCCCTCATGGAATGCAGCTCTCCGTGGGGGCATTTGAGAAGAGGAGGAGCCAGAAGCACCACTGAGGGAATCTTGAATCTTTGTTTCAGATTCCTACCTTTGTTATTCCGAAGAACTAGCTGTTTGTCCATGAGCAGGGAGAATCTGTATGAGAATGGTTTTATAATAATCAATCAATTACTGCACCCGCAGGGCTCTAATGAGGAAATTGGCAGGGTTTGCAACAATTTGGACATGATTTCCCTTTGGGAGTATCTGACCAAAATGACATTGTATCTTAGTGCAGACTTCTGGGAAAATCAGTAAGCCAATCACACAAGCAGAAAATGGCATTTCCAAGGAGCGTTCTGTACACAATCTGTGTACAGAATGCCTCCAGGTAGCCATTTGCATTGCATTTTACAGAAAATTACAGTGCTGCTGATTGAAAAGAAAAGGTCATTTTTAATAACATTCGATTACAATATGACTTGAGTCGAAATTGTACATGCTATATTACTGTATTTTTTTTATTTGCTATTTTTTTCCCATAAAAATGGAGGTACACTTTAATGATCTCACCTCCTGCAGTTAACGTCTAATCATATCAGTGACTTCAAATTTTTCCTTTTATGTGCATTCTGTCCTTCAAATGTACTTGCATATATACAAGAAGTAAGAAACTTTTAATAAATAATAAATGTGGGAACAAAGTATATAATTGCTTTACAAAAACATAATATGCCTATAATGCATATGAAAAATAGTTATCTTGGCACAAACCTTTGAAATGAAATGGTTACAAACACACTAACTTTTCTGCAAATTTAGCTTGAATTTTCAAATTAGATATACAGTATGACCTGAGTAATGTATTTCCCAAAATGTGTGATATGTTTCAAAAGCTTTATATTTTAATAAGGTAAAACAAGTCATGAGTTTACTGTGATGGAATTACCATTTATCACAATGTTTAACCTCCATTAGAACTGTATGATAGTTTGAAGGTTACAAACTTTAAAAGAATAATCAAGCCACAAGGTGATGATGATGAGAAATGCTAATTACACCACATGAATAATATGTGCATTCACTTTATCATGACGGATGAAATAAAAGTGGTTTCCACATTCATCAAGCATTGTTCGATGTACATGGAAGAGTATACCCAATTCTCCATTCCCAGATGTTGCCTTCTACGGGGAAACACGTTGGGCGGAGACAGGAGCTGTGATGTCAACACGTTCCGTACCTGGCAGTGGAATCCGCAGTAGGACCCCTCTCTCTACCGCTTGCTTTTAATTTGCTTTTTGTAAGTGTAATTGTTTTATTTCAAATTAAATACTTTTTGGATATACTGCACGATGAGTCTTCCCTCTTCATATACATACACCACGGTCCGAGATTAAAGGATAGCCAACCCGAGGTTTGGAGTGAGGTCTGACGTGGATGTGTGGAGACTGAGACTACCGTTGTTAACCTTACGATCTGCTCCTGTGCAGTGCTGCCGGTTAGAGGGATTCAGGTCGATGAAGGAGACCCTCCATCTCATGCTGTTCATGATCTCCTATAATATAGTGATCATGATGATCCAGTAAGAGGCTACGTTTTTAATGAGCACTGGTGGAGCGCAGATGCATTTTATGATTTGATTATCGATAAACACTGGGAGCAGTGCACTTTCATCTTTTTTTGTTTGTAAAGCAATATGGACACACTGTAAAGCCCCGTACACACGATCGGACTTTCCAACAACAAAACCATGGAATTTTGTTTGAAGGGTGTTGGCTCAAACTCATCTTGCATACACACGGTCACACAAATGTTGGCCAACAATTACAAACTTAGTGACGTACTAGACGTACTACATGGTTTTTCAGCACTTTAGCGCCACCCTTTGGGCTCCTTCTGCTATTTTCGCGTTAGTAGAAGTTTGGTGAGTGTTTATTTGCGCTTTTCTCTTCACGTTTTTCATTTTGTGCTTTTCAGTTCGTTTCTGAATGACCATTCATCAACCAGACATGTTGCGGAATCGGAGGAGATAACGTGTTATTTATTATTGGCCTTGGAGTTATTGCTTTGACATTATTTTTTTGGTTGAATAATGACTTGATTTGGTATATTTTCTATATTTTTGGATGCATAGAATGCACTTTTTGGTTAAGTTCTATTGGTGGATAGCACGTCTATTTTTTTTTTTTAATGCACAAAAAACAAATAATAATAACATTATTCTTGATATCACTAGAAAAAAAAAGCCTTTGAAAATTCGTTTGCAATAACTCCATCAGTATCACCAGCAAAGCAGCTTCATTATTATCCCATTAAAGAAGAAGAGAATGTTCGCAGCATTTGGAGATTTCATAATTTGCCACGTCACAAATGGTAATTCTCCATTATTGCTTCCGAGCATGCGTGTTTGTAGTTTGGACTTTTGTCCAATGGACTTGTGTACACACGATCAAAAAGTCTGACAACACATATTTGTTGGCGGAAAATTTGAGAACATGCTAGCCAACAGTCGTTGGCGGAAAGGCTGACATTGTCCGATGGAGCATACACACGGTCGGACTTTCCCACAAACAAGCTCACATCCAACATTTCCCGTCGGAAAATCTGATTGCGTGTACGCGGCATTACTGTTTGAGTTATTTTGTATTTTTGGACATTGATTTTTCACTACATTGATGTTATTATAATCAGATATTTTTTATTTTTCTATTCAAGTTACATTGCACCTTATGTTTAAATGTTTGACACTTTGTGACAATTTAAGTTAATTGGTGTTTTGGACACCAATTTCATTTTGGTGTAAATATTAGATATTTGTCATCAATTTTACGTTTGAGATATATTGTACCTTGTTGATTTATCACATGGGGTGTATTTGCGTGAGAATTTATTGAGTTTCCGGGTAACAGATAGCGCAATCTTTTTTGTATTTATTTTCTAATGCCATGTACACACAACCAGTTTTTCCATCGATGGAGTTCCGACGGAATTCCGCTCAAGCTGTCTTGCATACACACGGTCACGCCAAATAGCCTATGAAATCATACTCAGATCAAAAAATACAACATGCTAAATTAGTAGCCCCTAAACTCCCCAGACCACTGGCCTTGTTGTGGATCCTGGGGCTGATTTTGGAACTGTTGAAATACCACAGCTTGGGAACATAGACATCTTCAGCTGCTGCTACTGATTTTTTTGATTTGTCAATCTTCTTTTGTTCCCTGTTATACATGCTTCTGAGGTTCCCAATTTTGGTCTTTATCAAACTGTAGGTTGCTCTGGTGTACACAGTCTTCGCAAATTCCTCTTGGTTTTATTGCAATAATCTTTATGTTTGACTTGCCACAGACACGTGAGCTCTCTGTATTGTTCGATAAACTGGCTTAATAATTTGTGTGAATTCAAAGCTGACTTTATCATTTTGGTGACAAGTATCAGATGTCTGCAAAACAGAACACAAGACAAACCATAATGAGTGGTGTATAGCTCATAATCTGGTCACAATATAGGCCTTTATTTAAGCAGTAGGGATGGGCTGTATGTTCAGGTCGAACATGAGTTTGACTTGAACATTGGCTGTTCGCCCGTTCGCCAAATAGCAAACAGTTTATGTTGTTATCGGCAAATTCAAAAGCCACGGAACACCCTATAAAAGTCTGTGGGAGAATTCAAAAGTGATAATTTTAATGGATAATATGCAAGCTAATTGCCATAAAAAGTTTGGGGACTTTGGAGCATGTACTTTAATAATGTTTAAAAGTGAAACAATAAAAGTGAAATATTCCTTTACATTTCGTAACTGGGTGGGGGGTGTGGATGTGGAGAGTATGCCTGTAAAGTTGTGCATGTTTCCCATATGTAAAAACAGTTTGAGAGCAAAATTACATTTCCAAAGCAAAAAACAGTCATTTAAAAGTACTAGCGGTAGCGACAGAATTTAGAAACGTACCTTCTTTTCGCGGCTACTCTCGGCTTCCGTTCGTATCGCGCCTAATCAGAACATGACATTACATCACACGCTCGTTCGACTGATATACACTGCCTATGCGTGAAAACTCCGCTCTCCGAACGTCATGACGCCTTCGTTCGTACCGCGTGTTAGCTTGACATAGACGGCGCATGCATGAAACTCTGCTTGCGTCGTCCGCCCTTGATGTTCTTTTTCTGTAGTATTCCCCACCCCTTCTCTCTTCAGTGCGCAGTGAGGAGCAATATGGCGGAGACACAGATGTGTGATGTGTCATCTTCTAGTGGGGAGGAAAGGCCAGAGCCACAAACATCATGATCCAGAAGGAGGAGATGTAAAGCCACTAACATGTCCTTTGCTGAAATGGTGGAGATGGTGGATATTTTACACAGGGAGGATTATGATGGGAAACATGGTCCATACGCCCATCCAAGTTTACTAAAGGACCAAATCCTGTCTCATGTTGTGAGGACTCTGGACCGCAAGTTTGGGGTACGACGAAAGAAAGACCAATTTAGGAAGCGCTGGTCCGACATAAAAAACAGGGAGCCGGATCAGTATCTGAAAATAAAGGGGGTGCTTCGAAAAAGTAAGTACTTGTCATGTGTTCCTATTTATGATTAATCACTTGCATGCTGCTCCATGTGCTTTTCTTTACTGTTGTACTTAATTGTTCGTAGGTAGGAAACAACGTTCGTAGGGACAAACAGTTATCGTTTGCCAATAAATACGAACTTTTGAATTTGATCCATTGGGCCCAAGTTGCAGGATGTCTTTTAAGATTATCCCTAGCTATAAGCGTGAGTTCTTCCATGAGACAGGTATTTTCTACTACCTGTACCCAGTTTTTCAAAGTCGGGGCAGCAGGTTGACCCCAAATGGCTGGGATGAGACACTTGGCTGCATTCAATAGGTGTGGGATAAGAGAGCGTTTATAAGAACCCACCGCATCCATTGTATTATGCATGAGTATGGTCCATGGGTCTGAGGGTAGGGAGGTGTTTGTTATCCAATTTATTAATTGAATAATACTTGACCAGAAAGATTGAATCACTGGGCAAGACCACCAGATGTGGGCATGAGATGCTGCTTTCCCACAATTCCTCCAACACAACGGGGAACATACTGTGCAATGTAACTGGGGTATAGTGAACCTTGTCAACAGCTTGTAGTTCATTTCGGCTGTCCTGGAGGAAGTAGAAGAAACATGAGCAAGCTGTAATATTTTATCTCTCTGATCATCAGAAATAGGAGAATTCAGATCGGATTCCCATTTGTTAAGGAATGCTGGATATGAGGGGTTGAACAGTAGAATAATAACTTTATAGAACTGCGATATACAGTGAAGGGGAGGGTCTTTGTGGAAGAACATATATTCAATCTGCGTTAGGTCTTGAGTGTTTCTAAGTGGACGTGGTAAGGAACGAACAAACTGCTGCAACTGCTTGTATTTCCATCTGTCCATAAAGGTAATCTGTCTGTTATCCAGGATATCTGTCAGGGGCTTGAGGTTATTTGAGTGAATGAGATGGTGAAGTAGAAGAGGGCCTTCAGGAGACCAAGATTGAAAACCAGTATCCATGTTACCAGGGAGAAAAAAATTGTAGTTCAATATTGGTAATAAGGGAGAGTTGTAGTCCCAGGAGAATTTTCTGTGCAGAGAGTCCCATATTGCAAATGTAGAAACAGTTAGTGGCGAGGTATTAGGCGAGAGGGATCTGAAAGAGTGGGGGATCCAAGGCAGAATAGACAGATCTGTGCCGCTCATTGCATATTTCAGTTGTACCTATAATTTACTGCCCTTAGCATACTTCCAATCACTAATCCTAGATAACGCAATGACATTATAGTATGCCTTGAAGTTTGGAAGGGCCAGACCGCCTGCGCTCTTGAAATGAAAAAGGACCGCTTGAGAGATCCTAGGATGTCTGCCCTTCCAAATGAAGTGGGACAACATGGCTTGTAAAGTTAAGAAGGATCCACAGGCACACCCAAAAGTAACATCTGAAAAATGTAGAGAATCCAGGGGAGTATGTTCATCTTGATGATGTTTATTTTACCTAACCAAGAGTGTAGGAGAGAAGACCATTGTCTCAGGTCTGACTTAATATTGTTGAGCAAGGGAATATAATTGCTTCTAAAGAGGGAGTGGAGATGAGGTGTAAGGTGGATACCCAGGTATTGCAGTTTATCCGTTTTCCTAAGAAAAGGGTTGTGATCGCTTAGCAGTGGAATTGGGGACGTTAATATTTAGAATTTCTGATTTGGATAAATTTATCTTAAAATTCGACAATGTTTGGAAGGATTGGAAGGCTGACATGAGGTTCGGAAGAGAAAATTGAGGTTGTTGGATAAAAAACATTTTGGGGCCTAAACCAAAAAATCTGAGAGTCATTTTAAGGTACTCCCAGTCCACCCTATCAAAAGCTTTTTCAGCGTCAGTAGATAATAGGAGGGTGGGCTTGGAGCACCTGCGGACATGATGAAAGGGTTCTCAGGGAGTTATCTCTGGCCTCTCTAGTCGGGATAAACCCCGTCTAGTCTGCAGATATCCATCTGGGTAAAAGAAGTAACAATCTAGTGGCCATAACTTTGGCGATAAGTTTAATATCAAGGTTCAATAGGGATATGGGGCGATAGCTGACACAGAGGGTAGGGTCCTTATCAGGTTTGGGGATGATGGTGATATGGGCCGCTAGAGATTCTGGTCTATATCCTGTAGTTTTAGAGATAGAATTGGCATAAGATGTTAAGTGGGGGAGAAGGGTGTCACTAAAAGTTTTATAGTATAGTGCAGTGAATCCATCCGGGCCAGGAGCTTTGCCCGGGGGAGTATTTTTCAAAGCAGTTTGAAACTCCTCTACCGTGAGGTCAGCTTCTAATTGTGTGAGAGTATGGCGGGACAGTTTAGGTACATTTGCCTGTTTCAAGTAGGATAATATGCGTGTAAGTTTTTCCCTCAGGGAGAGGGTATCTAGAGTCCCTTTAACATTGTAGAGATCATTGTAAAATTCTTTGAACGCTTTGGCAATTTGGGGGGAGGAATAGGCCATTTCTCCCGAAGAGAATTTAACTTTGGAGATGAAGGAGGCGGATTTCTTCGTATGGATGGAGCGAGCAAGTTATTTACCGGGTTTATCCCCCCCCATTCATATAATTTTTGAGTGAAAATTTTGAACTGTCTTTTAGTTTGGGAGTTTAGTAAAGTCTTCAGTTATTCTCTTTTCTGCATTAAGCTTTCCAGGTGAGATTTATGTAAGGAGAGTTTGTGCTGTTTGTCTAGGTTAGCTATTTGCAATAGTAAATTCTTAAGCTGCTGACCTTGTTCCTTCCATCGTCTGGCTCCCAATTCGATAAGTCTACCCCTCATTGTGGCCTTATGGGCCTCCCAGAGTAAAGAAGGAGATGTATCAGTTGACCCATTCTCCATAAAGTATTGCTTCAGGGCAGTATCCAACAAAGAAGCATCCACAGGGTTAGACAAGAGAGAGTCATTTAGCTTCCAGTTAGTGGTACGTTGGGGTAGTGAGGGGATAGCCAAACGAATAGAGACCAGGGCATGGTCGGATAAAGAGGCTATACGTATTGAGGCAGCCTTTAACAGGGGAAGGTTAAAGTGGTCGAGAAAAATGTTATCTATCCTGGAGTAAGAATGATGTGTTTTGGAATAGAGGGAAAAATCCTTGTCTTTAGGGTGCAGAGTACGCCAGGTGTCTATCAACTGAAGCTCATGCAAGCGTTTCCTAATGAAAGAGAGGCGTTTGAACGGAATGTTGGATTGACCCTGGGATGTGTCCATAATGGGATCGAGTGGCATATTGATATCTCCAGCAAGTATAGTAATACCCTTTGTGAAGGCTACTAATTTAGTCAAGACCTGAGACAAGAATGAGGGTTGGTCATGATTTAGGCAGTAAACGTTTACTAAAGTACATTGGGTGTTGCCTATAGAACCCCTCAAGAACAAAAACCTACCATGGTCACCCGCCATCATCTCCCCCAGCTGAAAGGACACGTTTCCGTTGAACCAAATGGCTACTCCCTTGGCCTTGTTTGTGTCTGAAAGGCTATAATACCATTTCGGAAACTTCGGAGAAAAAAGCCTAACCGGAGTGGTGTGTGTCAAGTGTGTTTCTTGTATAAAAGCAATGGAACAGGAAGCCTGTTTCAACTCTCTCAACACTTGGTGGCGTTTGGTAGCGTGGTTTAAACCTCTAACATTATATGATATGATATTTAGAGTAGCCATTGGGAGTCTGGAACATGTGCCCCTAGCCCATAGTGCCATCCATACCAGCAAAAAGTAGGAGAGAGAAAGGAGGGAGGAAAAGAGGGGCAGAGAAAGTCGAGAATGGATAAGTAATCAAGTAAGTAAATCACATTTAGCATTACAAATAAACCAATGGGAAACAATGTATAATCACGCGGTGTACCACAGTGTTCCCGTGGGGATCTATGGAGGCGAGTGACCCACGCGACCTCAGTTAATGGGTCACCAAAAACTACAGCGGGGTCACTCACCCCCACCCCCCCAAAAGAAGGAGGAGAAGGAGGGGGGCGTAGGATATGCGCCAGTGGCAATGACCATGCATGGTTTGGAAGCTCGGGGTCTCGTCCAAACACGGCCGTGAAAATAAGCAATTAAGTCATAGGTATAAACCTCTGGTTTTGGGCAATTTTAAGGAACAATCCGCTAAAGGGAAAAAGAAATAATAAAAATAGAAAAAATAAAAGCAACAATAAAAGTCTAGTGACAGCAATAACTTCACACAGAACTGAATGTTTAAGATCCAAGGAGAAAACAGTAACTGCACTCAGAGCCTGACATCAGTGTGGTAATAGTCAGATAATATCAGAGCCAGTGTAAAGGTGGCTGTCAGCTCTGAATGCATGTCATGTAAGCAACAGAAGATGAAGAAAAGGAGCCATCTCACCCATTTTTCTGAGAAGAACCTGGAGTGTTGTCACGCTTCTTTTTAAGAGGGGATCCTCCACATGGGATCCAGAGGAGTGGAGAAAACTGGTAGTAAATCTTGCCAACCTGGGAGGTCCACCGGTGGGATTCCAATCTCACGGAAAAAAGCAGGGAGATCCTCCGGGAACCTTAAGGTGGAGGAGCGGCCATCTTTGGTAGTTATGAGGCAGGCGGGAAATCCCCACCTGTATGTGGCGCCGTCCTTTCTCAGTTGTTCTAGGAGAGGTCTGAGTGCTCTACGACGCTCCAGTGTTTCCTTAGAGAGATCAGGAAAGATACTGAATGTGGCATCGTCAAAATCAATAATAGGGAATAGCTTGATCATAATAGCATTTTTGTCCTCAAAATAATGTAGACGACACACAACATCTCTGGGTAGCTCTGTAGCTAAATTACGAGGACGGAGGGCTCTGTGCACCTGGTCAAATCGCAAAGGGTCAGTGTCCGGTCTCCCCAAAACAGAGTTTAAGGCACCTTGAATCGTGGGTTCCAGGTCAGTATCCCTAGTCGCTTCTGGCAACCCACGAATGTGCAGGTTGTTCCTGCGATTTCTGTTCTCTAAGTCTTCTAATTTATAGAGAGAGGATCTGTGTGCCAGCGCGAGTCTTTTCACAGAGATCTGTAGCTCTTTAATGGCTGCTGCCTGAGAGTCCTGTCTTTTCTCAGTCTCTTCCACTGTCACCAGCAGGTGAGACATGTCAGAGTGCATTGCTGTGATCTCTTTTTTAATAGATTTTTCAAGGCTGCGGAACATCCCAGCCATTTCCTTCTTTAAACCGCTTACCAGCGATGACAAATAGGAGCCAGTGGGAGAGCACGGGTCCTCCATAAGCTCCGTACGAGGAGGCAGGAGAGCTCTCGCGGGGTGATGCAGCGCGCTCGGAGCGGGATCCACTCGACCTCGAGGCTCTGGCCTGTGAAGGCCGCGTGCCGGGACTATGCTTTTCTGTGGCCAGGTAGTGCTTTATAGAGCCCGAGGAGGTGATAAAGAGTGCGGAGCCTCTCCCTGATCGTTTACCCATGTTAGTGCGGGATCTGGCGGCTTTGGCAGGCATGTCCAGAGGTGCTTAGGCCGGTGTTGGGACGGAGCTCTGCTCAGACATGTCCGATCGGCACCATGTGGTAGCCACGCCCCTGCCAGGCTCAATGTGAACTGAGCCCCAGCATCACTGAGGATGTGGAGGAAAGAGAGGTGGAGGAAATGGGAGAGTGTACCACACCAGGTGAGTGTCTGACACCCCAGCTTCTGGTAATCTATGTATGCCTGCATATTTCTAAATACATGTTTTTTAACCCATTTTTAGGTGATGTGCTGGTTGTGGAACAGGAAGCAGAACATTTCACAACGGACAGCGCCCAAAGGGTCATTGGGCAGATTATGGCCTGGAATGGCGAAATTGATGCCATGCGGAATCGCCTGGACATCATGCAGCAGGAAATGAAGAACATGATAGATGTTTTGGGTAGAATATAAACCCTTTTTACGTCAAAAAACATTTATCATGTTCTTCATTTCCTGCTGCATGATGATGTCCACATTCCAATTTGTATACGTTAAACTTTGTAAGTTCCATAGTTTTCTATGTTATGTTTTTAAACATGCCTATTTTTCAAAAAGAAAAAAAAATATATATATATATTTTCTTTGCATAGTTTTTTGAAGTTGAACTTTGTAAGTTCCAGAGTTATTCAAATTCTGTTTTAGAACATGCCTGTTTCAGAAAAAAAAAATTCAAAATGCACATGAATGTGCACAGATAAAAAATTTTAAACAAAAAACAATGTGTGGCTTCTTATTTCAATGCTCAATACCAGTATATTTGTTAAGTTGGTGTAGTTACATTGACAGTGTACTCTAAAATGTGTGTAGCCGAGACACAGCACAATATAATAGTTAGCTCAAAGCGAGATTGTCACCTCATGTTGCACATCAGGTTGGTTTGCACTAGTGGCAAAAATGACAAAGATCAAGGCTATTTGCAAAGCTTGTAAACACAGACAACAGTAGTTCAAAAGAAATATTATTTTATTAATAAGTCAAATAATTAATCAGCAAGTAAATTTACCTGCCAAGGCACTGCCCCTCTACCGACAAAGTTGTCCATATATTGTTCATGGACAAGACGGGCATTCTGGGAGCCCAAACCAGCACGCGCACTTTCCAGAGCTGGCATTACAGACTCCTCAGCTGGTCGGGAAAAAGGCTCATCACTTTGCCATGAGGCAATGTAGCTGGAAGCATTCCTCCTTAAAAAATTATGGAGGATGCAGCAGCATAAAACTACATGATTCATTTTATATTCTGCCAAGTTTATGGCAGTTAAAAAGAGCCTAAATCTGCTGGAAAGGATGCCAAATGCATCTTCCACGACCCTTTGGGCACAATAGAGGCGATAGTTGAAAATTCTTTGTTCTGGGGAGAGGTTCCTCATTGGAAAGGGTTTTAGAATATGTTCCCCCAAAGAAAAGGCCTCATCTGCCACAAAGACAAAATTTAGTCCCTCTATATTGTCCTGAGCATTTGGCAAATGTAAGGTCCCTTTTTGTAGACGATCATAAAATTCTGTACGCATCATCACACCTCCATCAGAGTGGCATCCATTCATCCCAACATCAACGTACATAAACTCATAGTTGGCTGACACCACAGCAAGCAAAACTATGCTGCAAAACCCTTTATAATAAAATAATACGATCCCGAGTTTGGTGATGGGACTGCCCTCACATGTTTGCCATCAATGGCACCTCCATAGTTGGGGAAATTCCATAAATTGTCAAACTGGGCCGCCACATCCTGCCATTGCTGGTTGTTTGAAGGAAACTGTGGAGTCAAACAAATAAAATAAATTAAGACTTGAGCACATAAAATTGCAACAATATTTGACACAAACATTGTGGGGAAACATAATATTATAACATTTAAATGTGTATTTACAAAAAGAGGATAAGTTATAATTATATGCTCCCTCACCCCCTCTGGTGGCACATTCTAAAAATGTCAGGGGGGAGGGAGTTGAATGGGTAGATGTTTTTGACAAGTAAACCTCTACACTTCCATGAGAGCTAAATGCATTAAAAATTAAGTTTAATTTTGCCTGACCATCCATCTTTACAAGATTGGCAGGCCAGTGGACAGGTAAGAAGTGGCATAATCCATAAATAAGAATGCACATTGTCCAAATCTATACACATTTTGAGATACATCGGACAAAATAATAACAATGTTCGTTAATTATGATTATTCGTTATGATAAAGTTAAAAACCCAGGAAGTCAGCACAGCACAGGGATGGTGGGAGCCCCTCATAATGAACACAGCACAGGGATGGTGGGAGCACCTCATAATGAACACAGCACAGGGATGGTGGGAGCCCCTCATAATGCTAAATTCATCATAACAAACATATAATTTTTACCTTTTAAAGGTAATCAGGCAGTCCCTTACACTACATGCTTTTGAGAATTTATGCAGCAATCTTAACTCAAAAAATAAGGTATACTGTTCTATCGGTTGACTCTGCCTTTTTTTTTTTTTTGGGGGGGGATAAAAAATAAGTGTTTGCATCACCAAAAAGGCACTCTTGCACTCTGCATGCAAGGACAGGAATAAGATTGGAATAACACATTTTAGGGGGTGTTTAGGGTAAACATAAAAATGAAGCATAAAAAATACAGTGTTAAGTTACTAGGCTAGGTGTGTATGGGCCCAAGGTAGGATGCTGGGGAGGTTAGTGAAGGAAATTATGCATGTAGGCCACCAAAAAGGTTACAGCATGCATAAGGACAAAGAGGACATTCATTCACAGCATATTACAAAAATGGGAAGGATGGAATACAAAATTTATAAAATACATTAGAAAACATGAAGGTGATATTAAAGCAAAAAACATACACGAATATAGTCCTTTTGCAGGACTTGGATAATAGCACTACATGTCTCAGGAATAATGACTCCCAGAGCCTGGGGAGAGATACCAGTGGTAAACTTTATATCCTGGAGACTCCTCACTGTCGCCAAATAACGCAAGGTGGCTATGAGCCTTTGCTCTGCTGGAATAGCAACCCTCATGCAGGTGTCCTGCTTCATGATATAGGGGGACAGCAAGAACAATAGTTGCTGAAAGCAGGAGTCCGTCATCCGGAGATAATTCCGATAAGCATTTGGATTATTCTCCTGCAGCTCACGCAGCAAAGGCATATGGCTAAATTGGTCACGATTAAGTAGCCAAGTTTTGTCCCAAATACTCCTCATCCTACTACTCCGACTATTCCTGGACCGGGCTAGAGTCACAGCAAGAACTCCAAGCCCATAAACAGCATGCTCTCTCCTAGGATTGCGCAACATGGCTGGTTGCCCTACGAACAGTCGGAAATGCAAAGTAACGCACGGAACTGAAAACTGCGAATCAGCACTGACCAAACGTCTACTAATTCGAAATTAGCAGAAGGAGCCCAAAGGGTGACGCCGGAGAATTGAACGTCTTCTTTTGTAGTGTCGTCAGTACGTTGTAGCGTCACTACGTTCGTGTTTGTTGTCTAAAAGGCCGATCGTGTGTATGCAATACAAGTATGAGGACAACGCCCTTTGTACAGAAATCCATGGGAAAGTTTGTACAAGGTCCGATCGTGTGTATGAGGCTTAAGTTTTATTTTGGTGGATGATTGTGATGATTTCATTAAGGTTTGTACAGCACCCTGCCAGCCACTCCCACCAACCATGATTTGCCTGCTTTGTATACAGAACAACAGAGATCCAGTGATGACATTATTGGATCTAAGAAAGGTAACTAATGAAAATAGAAACCACTTTATTACCAGAGCATTTGTTTATTTTTTGCACATGCATGGTAAAATCTGCTTTTTTTGCTAAAAAATTACTTAACGCCCTCAAAAAATGATATATTTACTCAAAGTAGTAGGTCCTGTAAAATAAATTGGTAACGGATGCAAGTTTTTATGTTGTACATTTCCACAACTGTTTATCAAATCTCAAAATGCTTTTTTTGGTAAAATATAAAATATGGGATTGTGTTGAGTAAATATATACCACACATGTCAAGCCTTATGCCCTGTACACACGATCGGACATTGATCGGACATTCCGACAACAAAATCCATGGATTTTTTCCGACGGATGTTGGCTCAAACTTGTCTTGCATACACACAGTCACACAAAGTTGGTTGGAAATTGTGAACGTCAAGAACACGATGACGTACAACACGTAAGACGAGCCGAGAAGAATGAAGTTCAATAGCCAGTGCGGCTCTTCTGCTTGATTCCGAGCATGCGGGGAACTTTGTGCGTCGGAATTGTGTACACACGATCTGAATTTCCGACAGCGGATTTTGTTGTTGGAAAATTTGTGATCCAGATCTCAAATTTTGTGTGACAGAAATTATTATGGAAAATGTCCAAAAGAGCCTACACACGGTCGGAATTTCCTGACAAAAAGCTCCCATCGAACATTTTCCATCGGAAAATCAGACCACGTGTACTGCACATTAAACTACACTAACCAAACTGTTGATAAGCGACACTATAATGTTTTTATAGGTCATACGTTTAGAGTTAGCAGCAAAGGATGGCCCAAGAATTATTGTTCTCACTCACCATTCTCAGTGGCACATGCAATGTGTTGCATAATCCATGTTCACAAACGCATACACACCCTACGCGCACCTTTGAATTTGCAGGTGTGCACAGAGAGACAGGGTTGCTTTAAAAGAAAATATTATTATTTTATTTTTTAACACTTTTTTTATTTAACTGTATTGCTTTCACAGGGGGGCTACAATGTGAAAACATTGGGCAGGTGACAATATTTTTGTGGATCAGAACACAAACCAGTCCCCTTACATTATTATAAGCCTCAACACCATGGAGATGGATCCCATTCAGGCCCAGTTATTTGTGGTAGAACTCTGTAAGCTTTTTAACCAGGTCCAAGCACTCACTCTCTGGGCATCTCAACTGCAGCCATCCCCTGCTCCATTTGTGATCCAGGTACCCAATTTTTTTTCACCAGACTGCTTTAGCAGTAATAGCAGAGACTTAAAAAAAAATCCCAACAACATTAGGTTAAGAAAGTGATATCTTTACTCCAGGGTGACCCATTATCTTGGGCCTTCAATTTACCACCCTCTTATCCTGCCTTGGTATCTGTAGGAGGCTTTAGGTCTCCTCTTCAATGACCCTGACTGAGTGCACAATGCGTAAGTGAACCTCCGTGCTCCACACCAAGGATGGCTGTCTGTTGAGCAGTACTGTTACCAGTGTGTCTCTGAGACTGAAAGCAGCTATGCGACTGGCAATTTATACTGAACTAGTGTATGATCAGCTTTACTCCTGGGGTCTTCTCCACCCAAAGGTGCAGTCTATCTCCTTTTGGAGGCAGAAAGTTATATAGGTCTACATTATGTAAGCGCTCTGCACTAAATTGTGCATATTTCATGCAACCAGAGTCTAATTACTGCGATACATTTCAGATTCCGGCCTAGCCATGGATTCTGCTAGAGATGCGCTCAAGGTTCGGTCTGACCAAAAGTGTTAACAGAACTTTGGATGTTCAGACATTCATCTGAACGCTGGACTTTTTGCACCTACCTTGTCCTTTGCAATTAGCGACATCACCCAGCTCCATTTATTTACTGGCAAGGAATCCTCGGTTATGTAAACAAAGGGGAGGGAATATTGTGATTTCACGACCAAGTATGGCCACATTTTGGCAATGACATTGATTGAAAAAGGCCATTGCCATTTTTGGTCAATGATGTCACCTGGAATACTCTGCTCCTTTGTTTACAGGTAGCTGTCAACATGTCAGGAGGATTATGAGGCAGAGACCATCTTCGCCTCCAGAAAGATTCAGAATTCTTTTCAATACCTCATCCACTGGATGGATTTCAGCTTTAAAGATTGTTACTGGGAAGTGGCTTCCTCCATTCCCAGCACCTATGGTCCAGGAGGCTATTCCTCAGGGATGGGCTGACGGGTGTAAGAGGTAATGCTAAGAGAGCAAGGCTTGCTCTGCCTGTGAGGGATGAGCTGAAGGAGAAAGTAAAATTTCAGTTATTGGGAATGGGTGGGATAGGCTTCCATAAAGAGATGAGTTTGTAGGGATCACCTAAAGAAAGTTCCAGAGGATGGGAGGGGTTCCAGAGGTGATGAGGGAGAACAGAACAGTTTGGGTGATATTTTGAAACAATGTTGGTGATGTAGCTGGAGGCAGAGTTGTGGGTGGCTTTGTATGCTATTATTAGTAGCTTGAACTTTACTTATTAGATGATAAGAATTCAGTAAAGGGATTGGCAGAGAAGGGTAGCAGACACTGAGCAGTCGGTAAGGTGGATAAGGCTGGCAGCAGCATTTCAACAGAGTTTCCAGTGGTGCAGCAAAAGACGTTCACCCAGTACGGAGAGCCTGGTTCTGCCCGGGAGTCGGGACGTGTTGGAATTGAGAGATGCAACCTGCTGGGAGCTCTGGATGGAGGCTCTCCAAGTAGAGCAAGACTGTTATGGAAAGGTCCTCCCTAGGTCCATGTACTAGCTGCAGCTGGACTTGCGTATATCATTCCTAGGAGGGCATCCTCAGGGGGAATGATTGACAGAGCTGGATAGGCTGGATCAAACAAAACTGATGCTGGATGATGGGTATCGGGCGCTGCAATGGTATGCCACCCAAGTGTGGAGAACAGCAATCCCATAGAAGGCTATGACTTTGGCGGCCCGAAATTGATATTTGAGAGGCTTCAGGAGGATTCATAATTTGGTAGTACGAGTGAGTAGTGATAGGAGGACATCTGCAATGTTAAGGACTTCCCAGTGAGCTCGGATTGTGCAGTGACTTGGACTTTATAGTCACACAGGAATGGGAGCTGGAGATCACCTACAGACAGCTGCTAGACTCTGCTCAGCAGCTGAGCATGGCTCCCTTTGCCTGGAACTATCGGGAAGTACCATCCGACAGCTCTGGAATCCTGGCTAAAGTGTCTGCAATGGGGCAGAGTAACAGTGTACTTAGCCCACCTCCACCCGCAGCTATGGAATTGGAGCTTCCTTTGGCAGATGTAGCAAGTGTTGACTCATTTTGACGAACCTGTTTCTGCACAGGATGAGTTTGGATGGAGGAATGCATCTGTCCAGCAGCCAGGTGAGGGTACAGAAGATGGAGCAGCTGGTTCATCTCCCCAGCAGCAGTTTCACAGTCTGGGAGAGGAGGTGGTCATCTTCCCTCCCCAGTGGCAGTGTAGGGACTCAGGAGTGAAAGAAGTCAGCCTCACTCCACAGCAGGAGTCTGGGAGTCCAGGAGATGGAGCAACTGGTTCATCTCCCCAGCAGCAGGTGCACAGTCCCGAAGAGGAGGTGGTCTTCCTTCTCCCCAGCAGCAGATCCACAGTCTGGGAGCTGAAGAAACCATCCTCCCTCCTCAACAGTCAGCAAGGATCTGTGCACCTGGAAGACAGTACTAGAGAAATGTCTTCCCAGCAGCTGGATGAGAGTATGGGAGATGGAGCAGCTGGCTCATCTCCCCAGCGGTAGTTCACGCACCAGGAGAGGAGGAAGCCATCCTCACTCCCCAATGGCAGACCCACAGTCCAGGAGAGGAGGTGGTCATCTTCCCTCTCCAGCGGAAGTTCCACAATCTTTGATAGGAGGTGGTTGTCCTCCCTCCCCAGCAGCAGATCCAGTCTGGGAGTGGAGGAAGCCGGCCTCCCTCAACAACAGTCCGGAAAAAGAGAAGGAGGAAGCGATGGCAACAGGGCATAGTGCCACTGGCCTCTGCCTAGCACCTCCCATGTCTTCACAGCTCCAGGGAGTTGGGGCAGTTAGCCCACAGCAGCAGACCTAACCCCAGAATGATAAATGATGAATGATAAAGAAATCCCAGCTGAAACGCTGGCAGCTTGACAGAGTGTTCACGATCTCTGCCCCACACCTACCGATGACAACTTATCCCTGCGGCCAAGAATGGAAATCATGTGGATCGACTATGTGGCTTCACTCTGCCCAACTAACGTAGGTCTAGACCAGGTGGGTGTCTGGAACCTGGTAAGTCTATATTTGATAGATCTTTAATGTGACTGACCCAAATGCGGCAAGGGCTTTTGGATAGGAACTGCAGGGTAGCCTCTTGCCTATTGACTATGGACCCTGCCATTTGAGGGAGCTGGAAGATGTCCTGTTCTATAATGCAAGATGACATGTTATTACCACATTTAACAGTCAAGGAAGCCCTGATGGTCTCTGCCAACTTGAAATTCAGGGAAAAGATGGATGTGAAAAGAAAGCTGGCAAATGAAATTTGGACAGCACTGGGTCTTCTTAAAAAGGGATGGGCGAACGGTTCACCCGAGCATTAATTTGGGCCGAACTTTGGCTGTTCGGACATTTGCCGAACAGCCGAACAAACGGGTGTTTGTTCGGCCCCCGAACCGACCACAATGCAGTGCGGCGCTGAACAGTGCATTGCAAGCCCTGATTGGCTGAAGCAGTGAAAGCTTCACCAATCAGAGCACAGAGCACTGTCAGAGTCATGATTGGACACTGTCATCATGACTTTATCCAATCATGGCTCATTCCCATCCCACAGTATAAAAGTATTCTTTCAATGGCAGCCATTTTCAGTGTGATTTTGGCGTGGAGAGAGATACAACAGGGCTCTGTTCAGTGCTATGAGTTAGTTAGTGTGCTATACTGTGACATTTTGCTTCAATTGTCAGTGTAGAATATTAGTTTAGTGTCAGTCTAGGGATAGTGTGAGTGTAATGAGGAGGACCATCATTCAGCTTTGCATAGTGTTCAGCTAGAGAAGGGACAGCTCAGGTAGTTTCACTGTAGTGTAGTGAGACTGCATCATTCATACATACATACATTAGCGTAGAGTAGGGACAGTTTAGATAGTTTCAGTGTAGTGTAGTGAGACCATGTCAGTAATCTTGAAATTAGTGTATAGCTAGTGTAGGGACAGTTCAGTGTAGTTGAACACATCCAGTTTAACGACATATAGTTTTGTGTGTGTTACTGCCAGTTTAACACCATATCGCTTTGCATGCATTACTGCCAGTTTAATGCTGTGTAGTTCTGTGCGTTACTGCCAATTTAACTCCATATAGTTCTGTCTGTGTTACTGCCAGTTTAACGCCATATAGTTCTGTCTGTGTTACTGCCAGTTTAACGCCATATAGTTCTGTGCGTCACTGTACGTTTGGCGCATTATATTGCAATATATTATACAGGGGTGGATCCAGAGTCTAGTCTCGGGAGGGGCACTGCCAGAAAATATATTTTTTTGGGGTACATCTATCGGGGAAATGGCTGGTGTTGGCGCTTCAATCATCACGGCACCATGGTTGTTATGGTGTCAGGATGATTGAAGCGCATTATTACTATTATTACATTGTTATAAAAAATTAAATAGTTTAACTCACCATAATGCAGAATCAGTGGGAGCCCCGAGTGTGTCACTTGCCACGTCACCTGTCACCAGATGCAGATTGTCACTTGCCACGTCGCCTGCCACATGTTGCGGATTGTCTCTTGCCACGTCGCCTGTCACCAGATGAAGATTGTCACTTGCCACCTGCTAAGGTGGTCTCTTGTGTCCCAGAGACAGGCAGCAGAGAGATGTTGTAATCCCCATTAGTATAGAATCCCCCCTCAGTACAGAGCCCCCCATTGGTATAGAATCCCCCTTAGTGCAGAGCCCCCATTTGTATAGAACCCCCCCAGTGCAGAGCCCCCCATTAGTATAGAATCCCCCTCAGTGCAGAGCCCCCCATTAGTATAGAATCCCCCCTCAGTGCAGAGCCCCCCATTGGTATAGAATCCCCCTCAGTGCAGAGCCCCCCATTGGTATAGAATCCCCCTCAGTGCAGAGCCCCCCATTAGTATAGAATCCCCCTCAGTGCAGAGCCCCCCATTGGTATAGAATCCCCCTCAGTGCAGAGCCCCCCATTGGTATAGAATCCCCCTCAGTGCAGAGCCCCCCATTAGTATAGAATCCCCCTCAGTGCAGAGCCCCCCATTGGTATAGAATCCCCCTCAGTGCAGAGCCCCCCATTGGTACAGAATCCCCCTCAGTGCAGAGCCCCCATTAATATAGACCTCAGAACAGCGCGGACCAGACAATACACACAGCCATGTCCCTTGGGCTCCTCCTCCTCCTGTGTGAATGTAAACAGAGAGGAGGGGGAGGTGGCTTCAGTCCGCTGCGCTGAGGCACACAGCGCAAGATCTGAGAAGCAGATCAGGTCAGCGGGCGGTGTTAGGGGTGCGTGCCGCCGCTACCTACAGGTGTCACCCCTCTGGCGGGTGTCACCCGGGTGCGGACCGCACACCCCCGCAACCACCTAACAATGCCACTGCCGCTGTCTGCCTCTGCGGAGCCGCCCGGTGGCTCTTTCACCTATGGAGCCACCGAGCCGCCCGGCGGCTCTCTCAATTACGGAGCCGCCCGCCGGCTCACTCACCCGCATTTCTCGGAGGGGGCAATTGCCCCGTTGCCCCCCCCGGATCCGCCCCTGATATTATAGTGTATCCGTGGAGTGTGTCTGTGCAGCTTAAGTACTCAAATTAAAGTGCACCAAACACCTCTTTACATTGATTAAAGTGCATCTACGTACAGATTTCAACTTCTTCTTTACATTTGCCCTATAAGCTAATATCTGGGAGGACAACAAGGAGAAGCAGACGTTCCCTTGGCACTGTAAGGGGGCCAGCAACAAATGTGTCCACAGGCAAAGGTGGACGTGGTGGTCACTCCTCAAGCAGGGCAACATTTCCTCTGTTTAGTGAGTTTGCCCATGCTATCCAGCCACAGCATACAAAGGAGGTGGTTGACTGGATTACTAAACCTTCCTCATCCTCCTCATCCTCTGTCATTGCAAGTGTGCAACCCCCTGCAGTTGCTAGAGTGGATAAACCTGCCTCCTTTTCCACATCTATTCCTGCCATAACCCCAACATCAGCCATTGAGGAGCCAGCTGAGTTATTTGACCACAGTGTCAGCCACTTACTCCTTGATGCCCAGCCATTACTGGATTCAGATGTTGGTTCTGAGGTTGAGGATGACAGAAACATGAGCCTAGAGAGAGGGAGGAACACTGGTAGACAAACTGGCATTCATGTTCCCCAAGCCGCAGCATATCACCTCGTTGTCTCCAGTGGTAATGGTGAAGATGGAGGAGATGGAGATAATGATGAGGTCACTGATGTAACTTGGGTGCCAGATAGAGCAGAGGAGGAAACTGAAGGTGAGGCAACACAACCCCAAGGAGGCCGACATCAAGAAAGAGCTACCCTATTCCATCACATTCTGCAGCTGTTATCTCCCGGCCCACTCCGCAAAGCTCAGCTGTCTAGGCCTTTTTCAGCACATCTGCAGCAGATCGCTCTGTTGCTATCTCCAAACTGTGTCTCAGGCACATCAAACGTGACAAAAACACCAACCATATCATTGCAATTTTTTTGCCTTCATCGAGAGCACCTCTATAGAGTTACGGTGGGAAGGCAACCCGACACCCAAAGAGTAATTTTTCTGCACCTGTTTGACAGGTGCATATCATTGCAATTTTTTACAGCAAGGCCAATTCTTGCTATCATCAAGAGTACCTCTATAGGTTTACGGTGGGAAGGCGCCACAACACCCAAAGACCAATTTTTACACACCCGTTACTACTATAAAAAGTCAAAGTGACACGAGAATGTATCCAAAAAATCTCTAATCTTATTCCCAGTGCACTACATTATGGCCTCATCATACACACTGGCTCCCCAGCTGTTGCTGAGAAAAATAAAGCCAGCTTGGATAGGAACTGCAGGGTAGCCTCTTGCCTATTGACTATGGACCCTGCCATTTGAGGGAGCTACAAGCATTCAGGAAGATGTCCTGTTCTATAATGCAAGATGACATGTTATTACCACATTTAACAGTCAAGGAAGCCCTGATGGTCTCTGCCAACTTGAAATTCAGGGAAAAGATGGATGTGAAAAGAAAGCTGGCAAATGAAATTTGGACAGCACTGGGTCTTCTTGAATAGGGATGGGTGAACGGTTCACCTGAGCATTAATTCGGGCCGAACTTTGGCTGTTCGGACATTTGCCGAACAGCCGAACAAACGGGTGTTTGTTCGCCCCCCTGAACCGACCACAATGCAATGCGGCGCTGAACAGTGCATTGCAAGCCCTGATTGGCTGAAGCAGTGAAAGCTTCACCAATCAGAGCACAGAGCACTGTCAGAGTCATGATTGGACACTGTCATCATGACTTTATCCAATCATGGCTCATTCCCATCCCACAGTATAAAAGTATTCTTTCAATGGCAGCCATTTTCAGTGTGATTTCGGCGTGGAGAGAGATACAACAGGGCTCTGTTCAGTGCTATGAGTTAGTTAGTGTGCTATACTGTGACATTTTGCTTCAATTGTCAGTGTAGAATATTAGTTTAGTGTCAGTCTAGGGATAGTGTGAGTGTAATGAGGAGGACCATCATTCAGCTTTGCATAGTGTTCAGCTAGAGAAGGGACAGCTCAGGTAGTTTCACTGTAGTGTAGTGAGACTGCATCATTCATACATACATTAGCGTAGAGTAGGGACAGTTTAGATAGTTTCAGTGTAGTGTAGTGAGACCATGTCAGTAATCTTGAAATTAGTGTATAGCTAGTGTAGGGACAGTTCAGTGTAGTTGAACACATCCAGTTTAACGACATATAGTTTTGTGTGTGTTACTGCCAGTTTAACACCATATCGCTTTGCATGCATTACTGCCAGTTTAATGCTGTGTAGTTCTGTGCGTTACTGCCAATTTAACTCCATATAGTTCTGTCTGTGTTACTGCCAGTTTAACGCCATATAGTTCTGTCTGTGTTACTGCCAGTTTAACGCCATATAGTTCTGTGCGTCACTGTACGTTTGGCGCATTATATTGCAATATATTATACAGGGGCGGATCCAGAGTCTAGTCTCGGGAGGGGCACTGCCAGAAAATATATTTTTTTGGGGTACATATATCGGGGAAATGGCTGGTGTTGGCGCTTCAATCATCACGGCACCATGGTTGTTATGGTGTCAGGATGATTGAAGCGCATTATTACTATTATTACATTGTTATAAAAAATTAAATAGTTTAACTCACCATAATGCAGAATCAGTGGGAGCCCCGAGTGTGTCACTTGCCACGTCACCTGTCACCAGATGCAGATTGTCACTTGCCACGTCGCCTGCCACATGTTGCGGATTGTCTCTTGCCACGTCGCCTGTCACCAGATGAAGATTGTCACTTGCCACCTGCTAAGGTGGTCTCTTGTGTCCCAGAGACAGGCAGCAGAGAGATGTTGTAATCCCCATTAGTATAGAATCCCCCCTCAGTACAGAGCCCCCCATTGGTATAGAATCCCCCTTAGTGCAGAGCCCCCATTAGTATAGAACCCCCCCAGTGCAGAGCCCCCCATTAGTATAGAATCCCCCTCAGTGCAGAGCCCCCCATTAGTATAGAATCCCCCCTCAGTGCAGAGCCCCCCATTGGTATAGAATCCCCCTCAGTGCAGAGCCCCCCATTGGTATAGAATCCCCCTCAGTGCAGAGCCCCCCATTAGTATAGAATCCCCCTCAGTGCAGAGCCCCCCATTGGTATAGAATCCCCCTCAGTGCAGAGCCCCCCATTGGTATAGAATCCCCCTCAGTGCAGAGCCCCCCATTAGTATAGAATCCCCCTCAGTGCAGAGCCCCCCATTGGTATAGAATCCCCCTCAGTGCAGAGCCCCCCATTGGTACAGAATCCCCCTCAGTGCAGAGCCCCCATTAATATAGACCTCAGAACAGCGCGGACCAGACAATACACACAGCCATGTCCCTTGGGCTCCTCCTCCTCCTGTGTGAATGTAAACAGAGAGGAGGGGGAGGTGGCTTCAGTCCGCTGCGCTGAGGCACACAGCGCAAGATCTGAGAAGCAGATCAGGTCAGCGGGCGGTGTTAGGGGTGCGTGCCGCCGCTACCTACAGGTGTCACCCCTCTGGCGGGTGTCACCCGGGTGCGGAACCGCACACCCCCGCAACCACCTAACAATGCCACTGCCGCTGTCTGCCTCTGCGGAGCCACCCGGAGGCTCTTTCACCTATGGAGCCACCGAGCCGCCCGGCGGCTCTCTCAATTACGGAGCCGCCCGCCGGCTCACTCACCCGCATTTCTCGGAGGGGGCAATTGCCCCGTTGCCCCCCCCGGATCCGCCCCTGATATTATAGTGTATCCGTGGAGTGTGTCTGTGCAGCTTAAGTACTCAAATTAAAGTGCACCAAACACCTCTTTACATTGATTAAAGTGCATCTACGTACAGATTTCAACTTCTTCTTTACATTTGCCCTATAAGCTAATATCTGGGAGGACAACAAGGAGAAGCAGACGTTCCCTTGGCACTGTAAGGGGGCCAGCAACAAATGTGTCCACAGGCAAAGGTGGACGTGGTGGTCACTCCTCAAGCAGGGCAACATTTCCTCTGTTTAGTGAGTTTGCCCATGCTATCCAGCCACAGCATACAAAGGAGGTGGTTGACTGGATTACTAAACCTTCCTCATCCTCCTCATCCTCTGTCATGCAAGCAGAGACAAGTGTGCAACCCCCTGCAGTTGCTAGAGTGGATAAACCTGCCTCCTTTTCCACATCTATTCCTGCCATAACCCCAACATCAGCCATTGAGGAGCCAGCTGAGTTATTTGACCACAGTGTCAGCCACTTACTCCTTGATGCCCAGCCATTACTGGATTCCAGATGTTGGTTCTGAGGTTGAGGATGACAGAAACATGAGCCTAGAGAGAGGGAGGAACACTGGTAGACAAACTGGCATTCATTTTCCCCAAGCCGCAGCATATCACCACGTTGTCTCCAGTGGTAATGGTGAAGATGGAGGAGATGGAGATAATGATGAGGTCACTGATGTAACTTGGGTGCCAGATAGAGCAGAGGAGGAAACTGAAGGTGAGGCAACACAACCCCAAGGAGGCCGACATCAAGAAAGAGCTACCCTATTCCATCACATTCTGCAGCTGTTATCTCCCGGCCCACTCCGCAAAGCTCAGCTGTCTAGGCCTTTTTCAGCACATCTGCAGCAGATCGCTCTGTTGCTATCTCCAAACTGTGTCTCAGGCACATCAAACGTGACAAAAACACCAACCATATCATTGCAATTTTTTTGCCTTCATCGAGAGCACCTCTATAGAGTTACAGTGGGAAGGCAACCCGACACCCAAAGAGTAATTTTTCTGCACCTGTTTGACAGGTGCATATCATTGCAATTTTTTACAGCAAGGCCAATTCTTGCTATCATCAAGAGTACCTCTATAGGTTTACGGTGGGAAGGCGCCACAACACCCAAAGACCAATTTTTACACACCCGTTACTACTATAAAAAGTCAAAGTGACACGAGAATGTATCCAAAAAATTTCTAATCTTATTCCCAGTGCACTACATTATAGCCTCATCATACACACTGGCTCCCCAGCTGTTGCTGAGAAAAATAAAGCCAGCTTGCAAGGAAAATGTCATTTTTGTTCGGCTTTATAAATGCAATCAATGCTGCAGCAGATTCTAGACATGGTACAGATCTGCCACTTTACAGGTAGACTAAGGGGACCCCTCAGGCACTATATTGGAAGGAATTTTTATGCTTTCACTTTAAAAATCAAAAAATCACTGCTCATTTAAAAAATGAAATTTTTCACAAACTTTTTTTTATTGATACATGTCCCCCAGGGCAGGACCTGGACCCCTATAATCATTGTATGCCCAATTACTTGCATATAAGCCTTCAAAATGGGCACTTTTGATTTTTGACGTTTAGGTCCCATTGACTTTAATGGGGTTCGTTATTCGGATCTGAATTTTCGCGGTGTTTGAAAGTTCTGGTGCGAACCGAACAGGGGTCTGTTCGGCCCATCCCTAATCAGGAGTCCGTCACAGTTACGGAGGTGAAGATAGCAAGATCTGGACAGTGATTGGATGTGAAGCTTAAAGTAAAGGTCAATGATAAGAATAACGCCGCGTACACACGATCGGACATTAATCGGACATTCCGACAACAAAATCCATGGATTTTTTCCGACGGATGTTGGCTCAAACTTGTCTTGCATACACACAGTCACACAAAGTTGTCGGAATTTCCGAAAATCAAGAATGAGGTAATGTACAACACGTACAACGGGACTAGAAAAGGGAAGTTCAATACCAAGTGTGCCACACTTTGGGCTCCTTCTGCTAATCTCGTGTTAGTAGAACTCCAAAGACATGCTGGTAGGTTAATTGGATCCTGTCTAAATTGTCCCTAGTATGTGTGAACGTGAGTTAGGGACCTTAGATTGTAAGCTCCTTGAAGGTAGGGACTGATGTGAATGTACAATATATATGTAAAGCGCTGCGTAAATTGACAGCGCTATATAAGTACCTGAAATAAATAAATAAATAAATAAGTTTGGTGAGAGACGATTCGCGTTTTTCAGACTCGTGCTTTTCAGATCGTTATTACTGCTCTTCAGTTTAAGCTTGTGGGTTTGGATCTGGTTTTCAGTGCGTGTAGTCAGTTTGTATCTGTTTTTTCAGTGCATTCTTGTGCGCTCGTATCTGATTTTCAGCTCGCTCTTCACAGGCCTTGCTGTTTTTCAGTGCTTTCTGTTTGTTCGTTCTGACCAGCCGACCGTTATGAAGCCATGTTGCGGGTAAGCACTCGTCGTAGAGTTAGTGCTGTGCAGGGGCTTGGTGTTGGGGTTCTTGCTTTGACCCAAGCCCAGTCCATGAACAAGGTGGGGAGGAGTTCATGGACAAAGAATTGGTTGCTCCAGCGTGACCAATTCTGTCATATGCCTTTGTTGCGGGAGATCTGTGAGAATAATTCTGATGATTTCAGGAATTATCTCTGGGTGACGGACCCTGTTTTTCACCATTTGTTGGCTTTGCTGTCCACTTATATTACGAAGTAGGACACCTGCATGCGGCAAGCCATCGCTCCTGAACAAAGGCTCATCGCCACCTTGCGGTACTTGGCGACAGGGAGAAGTCTGCAGGACATCAAATTCTCTACAGGCATCTCCCCCCAGGCTCTGGGGATCATTATCCCAGAGACCTGTTCTGCCACCATTCAGGTCCTGCAGAAGGACTATATTAGGGTAAAATTTCTCCTTTAACATCACATTATATGTATTTAATGTTTGCTAATGTATTGTATTTCTTTCAACATTCCCTAATTACCATGATTGTAATATGCTGTGAATGTCCCCTTTGTCCTCATGCATGCTTGAATTTTTTAAAGTTCTTTTTTGTCCTTCATGCATATTTGCCTTCACTAACCTCATATACATCTAGCTTAGTCACTTAACAATGTATTTTGTCATCTCCATAGTAGTGATTTACCCTAAACACCCCCTAAAATGTGTCCAAATGTTATTTGTGTGCTTAAATTCATGCAGAGTGCCAGAGGCTTTTTTTTGGTTAGCAAAATCATTTGGAACCCTCCCTCCCCCCAACCGCTAAGTCAAACAATACCAATTCTCTATCTGCTGACTTTGCCAAACCCATACACACTATACCTACCTCTTTTGTGTTCATATTTATGGATGAATTCCCCAAAGCATGTAGTGAAAGGGCCTGCTTGAATACTTTCAAATGGTACTGTTTAAAATTTTGTTCTCTTATTATCTTGATAGGTAATTGCAGAATGTAAAAATGTGCTTCGATTTGTACAGTGTGTATTTTTATTTTTGTATTGTGACACTTCTTACCTGTCCATTGGGCTGCCAATAGTGTAAGTAAGGAGGGGCTGGCCAAAGTAACACACATTATTTATGCATTCAGCGCTCAATAAAGTGGAGACGGTTGCCTGTCCAAAACATCTCCCCCGCCCCTAAAATTTTTACAACGGGCCATCAGAGGGGGGGATTAATCTGATAATTGGACCCTTACTTTTGTCTTTATATACTCCTTCAAATAAATGTTATACTGATGTTGGCCAAGAATGTTTGTGTCTAATCTGCTTGCAATGTTTATGTGTAAAATTACTAATTTTTTTTTCTTGTTTGACTCCACAATTTCCTTCAATGCCACAGGAATGGCAGACTGTGACATCCGACTTTGCCGATGGTTGGGACTTTCCCAACGGCAACATATGAGTTCCTCTATGTGGACATGGGGAAGAATGGCCAGATGTCGCATGGTGGAGCCATCGCCCGATGGAGTTCTACAAGCTTCTCCAGAGTGGTGGCTTGGGATTGCCACCTTCGAAGAGAATGTGGAAGGACTCCCATTTGTCTTTGTTGCTGATGAAGCATTTGGGCTGGGTGAACATCTAATGAGACCATTTCCCATGAGGACCCTCACCCCGGAGCAGAGGGTTTTTAACTACCAGCTGGCCAGAGCCAGAAGAGTGGTGGAGAACGATTTCGGGATAATGGCCAGCCGGTTCCACCTATTTCTGACACCAATCCACATGGCAGAATATAAACTGAACCATATTGTGCTTGCCTGCTGCATTCTGCACAATTTTCTTCGAAAAAAGGCTTTCCTGATACTTCAACCCTGACGGCACTTGAAGCTGGCCATCCTGGCTTGCCCCCCCAAAGCGCCCGCGAAGTGAGACAAAAATATCTGGAATACTTTGCGGGTAGGGGGGCCATTGATATGCCAGCAAATGTCTGAGACATTTTTTCAATAAATATTTTTTATAATCTGAAATAATATTTTATTTGATTTACTGCTTGTGTATCTTTTAGCTGTCTCCTAGGTTTTCCAATGGGCTTTTTTTTGGCCATTTTCTTCAATAGTGCAAACGTAATTTGTTTGATACATGAGGTATCAATCTCTTCTTCAGCTAACTATTATGTTGTGGGTCTGCTACACACACCTTTTTTTTGTTGTTAATGTATGTAATGCATTAAAGTTAAAAATATTCATAATTGTAAGCAACATGAAGTAGTTTTTGGCAGTCACGAAAATGGCGTGATTGTTGGAAATTATAAAGCACTGTGGGTGCTAGTTACTAAAGAAAAATGCAGATAACGATGGGAAAGATCCTGCGAGCCACACAAAACTTAGTAAAACACTACTCAGCTGCGTGCGTTAAACACGTCTCATACGCGTGCAAATGTCAAATGTAAAAAAGATTACGCTGCGCTAGAGTGTGTTAGACATGCTACTAAATTATATTATGATAGAACAACTGCATCTAAATAAACGCATGTGGATGAGGGAAACACAATACCTCTACAAGGTAAGCGGATCTAATAATAGATGAATACTAATAAATATGAATACAAATGTGAAAAATGACAAATACATATAAATGCATCAAAGTAATAAATGCAAATTCAAATGTGAAATTTGACAGAGTAACGCATCAAAGTGCACAAGTACCAATAAGCATAACTGAATCACAGCATGACTAGTGCAATGAATAAATGAATATAAACGCATCAAAGTGCAAATGTGCCAATATGCATAACTAAATGACAATATTACTCAAATGTGCAACATATAAACGCATAAAGTGCAAATGTGCAAATAAACATACTTGTTACAATATAAATATATATATGAGCATGTAAAAAGTGCTAAGTGCAAAAAACACAAAACAAAAAGTAATTTTGTGTCACACAGTTCATGTGTAAAAAAGTCCTCAATGGAACCAAAAAATAGTTTACTATGAAGTCCTACAAAAGGTATAAAGGTGCCTAAACGTGATGTCCACTGGTAATACAATCAAACTTGCTAGTAACTCTCAAAGTGCCACAGACCATGCAATGATGCAATTCGGTGACCCCAAAGGTAATGCGCTCACCTCAGAGCGTGTGACCAAGTCGCTAGACAAAGTCAAACCACGCTTGTGAACCACCCCAGGCTCCAATGCAGTAAAGAGTATATAGATGGGAAGAAAAAACTACATAGTATAATACCGTTTAAAAATTTATTGAAAGATATAGATACTCTCCCCAAAAGGGGTACTCACAATATATAGGTGCATCAGTGCACTCTAAACATGGCAAGTATGATACTTTTCATGAGGGTATGGTGTGTGTCTCCTCAATAGGCAGCTCAGCTGTCTCTCGCTCCGTCCTGGCCCCTCCCCTATATGTATATATGCTCAACTGTATTATTTATATTTATATTAATTTTAATCTAATTTGGTTTTATATGATTTTATATGGGTTGTTTAGTTAGTTATTTGTAAAGGTGGCTATAACCCCCTTTTTAACATTATTTAGCACACACATCTTAATGTGAATAAAGATTGAGTATTTTTAAACTTTCCCCTGGGCGGTTGTCAGGTCACCTTGAGGCTAGGTGACAGATGCACTCTGTAGGAGTCAGAAGTGCACCACTAGGTAGTGGACCCTAGGACTGACTGCTGCGGATTGAACCCTGGGAGGTTCAGGAAGCAGGTCTACTGGATCACTGACACAGATACCACTGGGAGCTAGAGCATAGATTCCCCAGGGCGCGGAGTCTAAGAGCCAGCAGGTGTTCACCAGAGCCTCTAGTGGGGAGGATGGACTGCGCTGCAGTCTGGCTCCAGGTCGCGGCCCCCCAGGGTCTCACAGCTCACGCTCATGGTAGACTATAGGAGAAGAGGAAGGAGACATCAGGCTGGAACAACAAGGAAAGTAAGGGACAAGCCAAGGTCGGGGCCACAAGCAGACAAGGACAACAGAGTTCACGCCAAGGTTCAGGGTCACAGGCAAACAGGGATGGTCGGGGACACGCCAAAGGTCAGGGTCACGAGCAGACAGGAATAGTTAAGAACGGGCCACAGTCGGTAACTGGAATCAGACGTAGGAAACACAGCAAGTACACACGAAAGCTAACACACAATGGTTGATCAGCACTGCTGGCTTGCAGTGCACAGGTTAATATAGGGTTCCCTGATAGGGCCTGGGGTGGGGCCATGCTTAGAGGAGAGTTTATAAAACCAGTCAGGTGAGAGGCAGCTGGTCTTTAGAGAGGAACACATGGAGACAGGTAAGCTGACAGAGAAACTCTATTGCATAACCATGACAGCGGTGCGTTATGGGGCATCGCAAGACGTTTAGGTAGTGACTAATTATAATCACATACTGTTTTGTATGTATTTTGGAATACTATTCTAGATTTATATTTATTTATTTATTTAACAACTTATTTCAGTATATTCTCCGTGATATTATACATCTAGGTGATTGGTTTTGTATCTGATATGAGTTGGTATGGTGTGATGTCCGTCAACCTCCAACCTGGACAATAGCATTGCAATTTTATTTAATATTAGATGATCTTTTTTCTCTAACGAATACTGGTGATTAGCGCTCATTACATTGTGCTTACTGATTAATACACTGAGACCAATTGGTTATCAGCTGTGCCTGAGTTTCACTTAGCTCATATATCTTGTAGCTTAACACTAGAATGTCTGCGGACCACAGCAAAATGGCCACAGGGAGTGTATTTAAAATGATAGATGGGCCGTCCAATCAGTATCCCCCTGATGATGACACGTGATCCCTGTGTTGAACACGCGTATGGGAGGGGCCAGGACGGAGCGAGAGACAGCTGAGCTGCCTATTGAGGAGACACACACCATACCCTCACGAAAAGTATCATACTTGCCATGTTTAGAGCGGTGCACTGACGCACCTATATATTGTGAGTACTCCTTTTGGGGAGAGTATCTATATCTTTTAATAAATTTTAAAATGGTATTATACTATGTAGTTTTTTCTTCCCATCTATATACTCTTTACTGCATTGGAGCCTGGGATCCTGTGATCTACTTAGAAACCGGGGTGGTTCACAAGCGTGGTTTTACTTTGTCACACGCTCTGAGGTGAGCGCATTACCTTTGGGGTCACCGAATCGCACCATTGCATGGTCTGTGGCACTTTGAGAGTTACTAGCAAGTTTGATTGTATCACCAGTGGACATCATGTTTAGGCATCTTTATACCTTTTGTAGGACTTCATAGTGAACTATTTTTTGGTTCCATTGAGGACTTTTTTACACATGAACTGTGTGACACCAAATTACTTTTTGTTTTGTGTTTTTTGCACTTAGCACTTTTTACATGCTCATATATATATTTATATTGTAATAAGTATGTTTATTTGCACATTTGCACTTTATACGTTTATATTTTGCACACTTGAGTAAAATTGTTATTTAGGTATGCATATTGGCACATTTGCACTTTGATGAGTTTATATTCATTTATTCATTGTACTAGTCATGCTGTGATTCAGTTATGTTTATTGGTACTTGTGCACTTTGATGCGTTAATCTGTCATATTTCACATTTGAATTTGCAATTACTTTGATGCGTTTATATGTATTTGTCATATTTCACATTTGTATTCATATTTATTAGTATTCATCTATTATTAGATCCACTTACCTTGTAGAGGTATTGTGTTTCCCTCATCCACATGCGTTTATTTAGATGCAGTTGTTCTATCATGCTATAATTTAGTAGCAAGTGTCTAACACACTCTAGCGCAGCGTAATCTTTTTTACATAAAGAAAAATCCACTTTGCACTACAAGTGCACTTAAAACTGCACTGAAAGTGCACTTGTAGTGCAAAGTGGAGTTGCCTTTAGTAAATAACCCCCATTGTCACTGTAAACACCAACTTGCTCCAAAAAATGCTTTTGAGCATTGAAAGAAGAAGCCACACATTGTTGAGTATCAAACTTTTTACACAAAGCACATTTACATGTGCATTTATAAATAAACAAACCAACATCTTTGTTGTATAACATTATTTTTTGTCACATTAATTAGAAATAGCCATTTTTGATTAAACAGGCATGTTTCAAAGCATAACATACACAACTCAGGAACTTACAAAGTTCAACTTTGATAAAGTGAAGGCAATATCAGACATTATTATGTCCAAACTGTGTTGATATTGCCTTCATCAGATGGGGTGATGTCACCCCTGTAAATGCCAAATTTTGAAGATGCACACAAATTGAGAGTCAAAATGGGGATTTCCCTCCTGATCCCATGCCTAATATCAACATGTGCTAGCTCCCATCATGGAGGATCAATGGACGTGTTTTGGGGGTGCAACCCCTTCCTCTCAGCTACTTTAGTTGGGAGGAAGGGGTTGCACCCACAAAACGCGTACATTGATCTCCCGTGCTGGCAGATAGCACATGTTGACACACTGTGTGCATCTTCGTGTCCCAAAATTTGGCTTTTAAAATACTTTAAAATTTTATTTTTAAAAGCAAAAATACACAATAAAAAAGTGTAAAATGTTTATATGATTTAGATTCTCCCTAAAACATCAATGATGTTCTTCATTTTTTGTTGAACATCACTGATGTTTTGCTTAATATTTTCTAAATCGTGATTGCCCGATGAGGATCTGGGCACTTTCACTTGTGAAATGAGTTTCTTCTTCCACAACATCCACATCACCTAAAAAAAATAAAAATAAAAAACACCATGTATTATAAATATGCAGGAACAGATCTCCTACCTGAAGCTGTGGTCTCAGACACTCACCTGTTGTGGTGACAATTTTGCCCACTTCCAAAATGTCTCCCTTCTAATCCTCTGCTTGGTTTTTGGTGACTTCCCCTTCTTTCAGAGGTGGGGGTCCCTGGTGTCCTCAGATGTCCGGAGTCTTTTCTCCCCTATGTGAATATAAAAAAGGTATACTTAGCACACAGATATTGGAGGGCAGATATAGGAATATGAAACATTGCTTGGAAGTGTCGTACAATTGTGTGTTTTGGCAGTTCCAAGCTGAAGACATTTTTATTTCCTTTCCAATGCTGGAAGACTTCCCTTTTTTGGACAAGTTTCACACATGGAGACACCCCAAGTATCCACTGGAGCACCTGCATGAGGCACCCTAAAAAGGGTGTTCTTGTGTCCCACACTAGTGCTCCTGTGTCCAGATGTATAAACAGCTGCTTTACACTGAATCAAGTTTGCATTTCATTCTAGTTACAAACCCATCTAGACAACAATCTTCTTTAATACAAATAGGCCTGAACAAATGTAGTTAACCTGCATGTGCCCAAAACATTGTATTTTAGTGGGCGAACAAACGATGTTTCCTACGACCGATTAATGTGCCCTTGACCATGAAAGTTGCCATTTTAAACTGTACAACAGTAAAGAAAAGCACATGGAGCAGCATGCAAGTAATAATAATAGGAACACACAACAACTACTTACTTTTTAGAAGCACTCTCTTGATTCTTCTGTACTGATCGTGCTCCCTCAATTTCAGGTCTGACCATCGTTTCCTCAGTTGATCCTTGGATCTTCGTACCCCAAAATTCTTCTGCAGACTCTTCACAACTTTAGTCATGATCTTGGCCTTTCTCACATTTGGGTTTAGGTATGGTCCATACTTCCCGTCATAGTCGGCCCTCTTCAAGATGTCCACCATCTCCACCATCTCTACAAAGGACATATTTAAGGCCTTCAATCTCTTCTGGGATCAGTACGTGCGTGGCTCCGGGATTTCCTCGTTGCTGCTGCTGTCTGCATGCACCTGCTGTGTCTCCGCCATGTTCTCTCCCCACTGCGTCGAAAGACAAGGGGCGAGGAATAAACTAGAAAGAACCCCAGGGGTGGGTGGAGTTTCACGCATGCGCAAGTGTATATAAAGAGTAACATGCGTGCGTCGTACGTATGATCTGTGAGCGGAGGACGAAGTAACGGAAGCGACGACCGTTTTAACGAAGGTACAATTTTAACTTGGTGCATTATTGGCCCCATATTACTTATAGATTGAGGCCTATATTGGGTCAAGATTAGTAGAGTTTAGCCTGACATTAGGGTTTATCTTGTGTTGTGCCTTGCAGAGAAAATGGATGGGTTCAAAGACCACAGCTTTCTACCAATCTTCATAGAAACTGCTGGAGTTGGTGAAGCCTCACATCCCCATGGCAAACATCCCCTATTTAAAAACAAAAATTGGTGGCCTGAAGAGCACATATCTTAGGGAGCGCAAGATGGTCCAGGATTCCCAGAGATCAGGAGCAGCAGCAGATGACATTTATGTCCCCAGGCTCTGGTACTATGACAGACTGAATTTTCTGTCAGACCAGACTGAAGTCAGGCAATCACTCTCTACTCTTCCTTCCACCCTTCCTTCCACGCTTCCTTCCACCTCAGCTGAGGCTTCCGACGCCCGCCTTGGGCCTTCCAGCCAGGAAGAAGTGGAGGAGCACGGCTTGAGCTAAGTATAGCATTGTTCTACATATTTCTTTAAAAAAAATGAATGATGATATCTAGATGTTATTAGTGATCACTAATTGCTGATTTAATAGTCTTTTACATATCAATAGACAGTAGTGGCCAAAAATGATTGTGACATGAATGAAAAATGCTGGGGTCAGAATGATAGTCTTTTCTATTTGTTAACATTCAATTTGCAACAGTCATGAGCTGAAAATTGTGTGTGATTGATGACCAAAAAACTCAAACTATGTCCCTTTTTCATACACAGGAAAGCCTCAGCCAGGAGGAGGGTGTGGAATGTGGCAGCCAGGAGGAGGCTGTGGAATGTGGCAGCCAGGAGGAGGCTGTGGAATGTGGCAGCCAGAAGGAGGCTGTGGAATGTGGCAGCCAGGAGGTGGCTGGGCCCAGTAGCCTGACAGAATCACAGGTCCCTCCCCTCCTCCTTCCACCAAAAAGGCCCAGGAAGGGGAGGAACGTGGAGGAGTCAGCGCTCAGGCTGATTGGGGAGGCTTCTGCGGGCCTATTCAGAACCACCCCCACTCTTCAAGAGGCCTTTGCCTCCATGGCTGCATGCAAACTGCAGGAAATAGAGGAGGGCCAATGCCTCTTGTGTGAGGAAATCATGTACCTCACACTAAATAAGGGTTTGAGGGGCGAAATCACCAACAAAACCCACCTGTGTTAGTTGGACCATCCTCCTCCTCCTCCTGCCACACCTCCAACACCTCAGCCACAGCCTGGATGTAAGCCCAGAAGGAAGAGTGGAAGGAAGACAAGAAAGTGATGGCCTGGGTTCAGTCTGGTCTGACAAAAGATGCAGGCTGTTGTATGAACACAGCCTGGGGACATATATGTCATCTGCTGCTGTTCCTGATCTCTCGTAGTCTGGGACCGGATTGGGATCACTATTATAAGGACTCCTCAGGCCACAAATAGTTGATGTGTGCCCTGGGGTACAAAGGCTTCGCCAATTTCACCAGTTTATCCAGCGTTGCCTTCCTCTTTATTTGGTTATGACCCCTAAAAAAGGGATATTTATTTTTCATAAATACTTGCCTAAGTGTTTTCCTTCAAAAAGGACAGTTTGTTTGTGAGTAGGCAGCTACATTTCAACAATACAATGTCAAATTAACAAGGGACACCAACCAATCTCCTTGAGGTTAAAAAAATACAAGATAATAATGGTGTTGTGGTAACTTGACACACAAAATCCACCCAAAAAATTAGGGAGATCACCAAAAAAAAATAAAATAAAACAAGATATCTTGATTAAAAAAAACAACCAAAAAAAAAAAAATCACTATAAAAGCAACAAAAAACTTCTGGAGGTGTGACGAAAATAAAAAAAATTATATTCATGAAATCACGAGAAATAATAAAGAAATCAGTTTGTGAGAACTCTGTGTGAATATGAGCAGCAAAACAACTTCATTCTTCAAGCATTATAAAGAAGAAGAGAATGCACTGCATTAAAAGATTTTTAAATTTGCAGCGTGACGAACGTGCTAGCTCCATTACGAATGGTAGTTTTACCAGACTGATCGCTACCGTCTCGTAATTTATTCTGAGCATACGTGGCACTTTGTACGTCGGAATTGTGTACACATGATCGGAATTTGCGCAAACAGATTTTGTTGTCGGGAAATTTGAGAACCAGATCTCAAATTTTGTGCGACGGAAATTCCGATGGAAACTGTCCGATGGAATTTCCGACAACAAGCTCTGATCGCACATTTTACGTCGGAAAGTCTGATCGTGTGTACGGGGCATATGGGTAAGTGTGAATTTGTCAATTAATTAACACATGCCTACTCAGAAAATCTTCTAACATGGCAACAAGGCTGGTTGCCTACTGGCATATCTGGCAAGACCAGACATGGCTTCCACATCCATCTCCTGTATAGTTACACCTTCCGACCACCTAGGTACTTCACCACATGAGATTCTGGATGCCTTTATGTCCTCCTACTACTCTTTGTATACTGCCAGTTACAGCACCAAACAACTCCCCTCCTTGACCCCTCAGCTGAGAGGTGACTTGGATGCCCCTCTTATCACTGAGGAAATAGAAAATGCAATCTCTCAACTTCCCCCCACACAAAGCCCCTGGTCTCGATGGTTACCCGGCCGAATAGTATGCTAAATTTAAACAAATGTTGAGCAGACACACCTATCTAGCCAATCACTCTGTATCTAATCAGGGATGCCCTTGCACTACATACTTGATGGTAGATCTAAAGGAGATTGTACAATCAGATTGTATAGTGTATGGTGAGCTTTATAGAACCCAAAACACACTTCTACTGTTTTCAGTACTACAGGTTTATCCACATAAGCTGTTATCTCATCTCTCAGCACACTCTGCCAAATGAACGATCTTTGCAAGGTGAAAGTTAAAGTAGAAAAAAAATCGAGGCCTGTGTATTTAGTGAAAACATGCACTGGAAAGTGGGTGGTAGGTAGGGGGGTAGATGATGCAGTGTGTGTGCTAATGAGGTCAACTGGTCAACTCCTTCCTGTTTCATCATGACCTATAGTTTGTCCAGGAAGTAAGGCAGAAGTAATGGAGAAGTGTTTTTAAACAGCCATGAGGACAGTGAGATAAGCATATGCAGAAAACATGGAAAGCTTTGTTATTTTTGCAAAAGAAGTACAAAAATGCTATATTGGTACAGAGGAGAGATGGCATTTAGAAAAAGAAAAAAAAAAAGGTGAACAAAGGTGAACTTACCCATTAAAGTGTAAGCTCACCTTCAACAACATTTTCCAAAAATCCCCCTAATCAATTACATATCTTCTGAATAGTACATACCAGCATTCCTTCTGTTTATTTATTTATTTATTTATTTATTTATTTATTTATTTTTCTTCAATTCTTTATTTAATGCAATTGACTCCTGCAATAAATCCGGTTCCCTTTACAGTCTATAGCTGGGTGATGTTTCTCCAGCCAGGATTCAACCTGAGACTTCATGCTATACTACCAATTGCCACCTCCACCAACATCTGCACAGTGACCACTGCTATTTTTGGTCACCCACCTCCTGTTATGGCTGGGACGCAGCCCAATGCCCTGCCTTGAACTTTTCATGCTCATGTTCCTATACCCTCCTGGAGCTCATTCTATGGCCCCAGGGCCTCTGAACTTGTCTTTTCACCTTTCGCATAAGAACTCTAGTGGAACTTTAACCTGGTCCTTGGAACCCCCTTCCCTGGTATAGTGTTCTGAATTCCCCTCTCATCTCTACAAATGTTTGGTTTTGAATGTATAGTCAATTAAGGGCTCTCACGCAGGGCTCCTGAGCTGATCTCACCTCCCTCCCCCCAACCAACCCCCCCATCCCCCTTGCCTCCCCCCTGTGCCTTCCCTCCCCCCTGCTTGCTTCCACTACCTGTGAGCTGTGCAGACGATCTGAAATGTACTGCTTTGCAACTCCCCTATAACTTTCCCTCAAGCTCTCTGAGGGTCTGTTTTCTCCTGCAAACGTGGATGGAAGCTGGCTCCAGGAGACTTCCCAATGGATTCCATGACCAACCCCCTTGATGGGCCGGCCTGGGGTCTCACCGGTTTACCCAAGCCCTCTAGAACACCTGCCAAACCTCATCTTGTTTGTTTAAAGTTGAGGAATTGTAGTCTTTGGGATGATTGTTAAAATTGAGTTTTTTTGTTATAGCTAATCATTAGGCTGACTTCTTGAGCCTGACTGGCAGGCTTACCTAACCCTGTCGGTAAGGGGCACCTCTCTCAATACCACTGATGACCCCCTGGGGGTGCATGATTACCCCCCTTTTTTTTCCTATGCATATGGCTGCCAAGGCCCAGAACAGCCATGTGTCCGGCGGCAGAGCCCACCTACCTTGCACTTCTTAATCAAGGTGTGGTCCGCGCTTAGCGTGGCGTACTTAGTACAAACCTTCTGTTTTCATACCTTTTAATTTTTTTGGACCTCCCCTGCTCTCTCTCTTCTCTTTCCCCCCTCCCCCATTCTTGTTTTCCCTTGTTTCCTTAGGCTGGAGAACCTCCATGGTTGTAGACTCAGGATCCTGTCAATGATGGCTATTACTGCTGGACCCAATCAAGTAAGCCAACCATTGTCTCCTCACCATGACTCAGTCTCAGTTGAAGTTCTACTCGCATAATATCCATGGGTTTAATTCACCAGTGAAACGGTCAAAGGTATTTCACCCCTTAAAATCAAGACATATTGACATAGTATGCTTGTAAGAGACCAGGTTTTCTTCCTCTTCTGCCTCGAAATACCTCTCCTCCCACTTTCCCACTTTCTATTTAGCCTCCGTTCCTGAAAAACAGAGAGGGGTTCTAATCGCCTTTAGGTATAACCTCCTATTTTCATGCACCAAAGAAATCTCAGACCCAACCGGTAGATACATATTACTCCAGGGCACTTTAAATGGCCAAGATGTTACCTTAGTTGCCTACTATGCCCCGAACTGCTTTCAACACAGGTTTTTTCCCCACCTCCTTAAAGTAGTCTCCCAGCACTGTTCTGGAACCCTTATCATGATGGGTGACACGAACATTGCCCTGGACCCCTCGGTGGACAGGAGATACCCACCAGGCACCTCACCCTCCTGGTTGTGGAAGAGCAGATGAGATCCCTTGTACAGTCCCATGGCTTAGTGGACATTTGGAGGGAGCTACATTCCCACGATTGCGATTTTACCTTCTACTCCAGCTCACACGATAGCTTCTGTAGAATTGACCATGTCTTCATTCCTCTACACTTCATTTCCAATACAGTTATGCTCATAAGTTTACATACCCTGGCAGAATTTATGGTTTCTTGGCCATTTTTTAGAGAATATGAATGATAACACAAAAACATTTTTTTTCACTTATGGTTAGTGTTTGGCTGAAACAATTTATTATAAATCAACTGTGTTTAAACTATCCAAATGACCCTGATCAAAAGTTTACATACCCTGGTGATTTTGGCCTGATAACATGCACACAAGTTGACACAAAGGGGTTTGAATGGCTATTAAAGGTAACCATCCTCACCTGTGATCTGTTTGCTTGTAATTAGTGTGTATGTTTAAAAGGCCAATGCGTTTCTGGACTCCTGACAGACCCTTGCATCTTTCAACCAGTGCTGCACTGACGTTTCTGGATTCTGAATCATGGGAAAAGCAAAAGAATTGTTAAAAGATCTGTGGGAAAGGGTTGAACTGTATAAAACAGGAAAGGGGTATAAAAAGATAACTGAGCAATTGAGAATGCCAATCAGCAGTGTTCAAACTCTAATCAAGAAGTGGAAAATATGGGGTTCTGTTGAAACCAAACCACGGTCAGGTAGACCAACTGGTATTTCAGCCACAACTGCCAGGAAAATTGTTCGGGATGCAAAGAAAAACCCACAAATAACTTCAGGTGAAATACAGGACTCTCTGAAAACATGTGGTGTGGCTGTTTCAAGATGCACAATAAGGAGGCACTTGAAGAAGGATGGGCTGCATGGTCGAGACACCAGAATAAAGCCATTACTACGCAAATGCCACAAAGTATCCCGCTTAAAATATGCCAAACAGCACAGAGACAAGCCTAAAACCTTTTGGTGCATTCATTTGGAGTGATGAGACCAAAATTTTAGCTTTTTGGGCACAACTATAAATGCTACATTTTATATAAAAAATCTCAATCCCTTCCTTCACATGGTTCGATCGTGACCCCATAGTTTTCCTGCATACTCTCTTGGGCCTGACTCGCTCTACTTTTCAGTGGCGGCTGAACGACTCTCTCCTTACGTCCCAGGATGCTTTCCTTGAAATCCACTCATGCCTCCAAACCTTCGTCGGTGATCTCTCTATGGGAAGCTCACAAAGCTACCATGTGGGGCCAGTGTATACAGCTTGCCTCCTTCCAAAAACGTGACAGGGAAAAACAGCTTCGGGAGCTCACAATCCCCTCTCCTCCGCCAACATGACATGGAAATCCCACCCCACACACACAAACAAGAGGGTCCGTGATGCCATTGCAGCTGACCTGGACTCACTGGCCTTTGACAGGGTTGAGAAGGCCCTGCGGTGGACCAAGCACAATGTCTACACTTGTGCGAATAAGCTGGGCACCATACTGACCAGGAAGCTTAATGCAGCAGCTTGCGCTCACAAATGCATCCACCTACATTTCCATGATTCCCAAGACTAACGATGAGGCCAATGATCCCCAAGCCTTTCACCCAATCTCTCTGTTGAATGAGGACTTCAAACTCTTGGGAATGATCCTGTGTTCCCGCATCAATAAGTTTCTGCGCCCCCTGATCCATAGAGACCAGGTCGGCTTTGTTCCCAGACACCAGGCGGGAGACAATGTCCAGAAAGTTGTCCATCTGATCACCCTACTACACCCATGCAAAATCCCAGGATTTCTCCTCTCATTCTATTTAACCCTCTCAGTCACTGTCTGATATGCTGGCTGCCTCTCACCCTCTTTCTCCATCTCTTTCCACATCTTTAGAGCAATGGCCCTGGTCATAGCTCTCAGGGCAAACCCTAACATCAATGGCTATAAATTAAACATGTTCGTGAACAATGCCTCCTGACCCTCACCAACCCGATTTGTTACTTTACCCAAGCTTCAGGCTCTCTTGGCCTGCTTTGCCGCGATCTCTGGACTACACATTAACCTGCACAAAACAACCACCCTGAACATCACTCTCCCGGAATCCCTGGCTTCACACCTCCAATCCACCTTCTCATATCGCTGGGCCAGCTCCTCTTTGGACTATTTGGGAAGAAAGCTGACACCCTCTTACGTTTCCCTTTTCTCCACCAACTTCTACGCTCCATCACGGCTTTTATAGCATCATGGTGATTTCCCTCCCTGCCCTGGATTTGTCATATTCACGCAATCAAGATGACCATCCTCCCAAAGATTTTGTATTTCTTTTGGACTCTCCCAGTTTGGGACCCTGCTTTCTACATCTTCTCCAGAACAGGCTCCTCTCTTTCATTTGGGCCTACACGTGCCCCAGGATCTCCCGCTCTACTCTACATGCTCATAGGCTGCTAGGCAGGCTGGGTGTCCCAAACATTGCTAAATATCAGGCAGCACCAATCTCCCAACTCGTCCTGAACTGCACGCCGGTCCCCATCTCTGCCCTACTGTGGCTCCCCTAAACTACATCTTCCTTCTGTTAGTCCTCTAATGGCACATAGCCTGAAACTTTGGGACTCAGTATGTTACTCCGGCAAGCTTATGTCTCCAATTCCTTCCACTGCTCCCTCTATTGAACAACCCTATGTTCCCACCTGGCATAGTACAACCTCATGTATTTTTGTGGTGGTCACAGGTCCAACATTTTCTAGGATCTCGCACCTTCCCTACGTGGTCCTCCATCCAAGAGACCCAAGAATTTCCATAAGTCTAATTCTTTCGTTCTATTCAGCTGCATCACTGGATAACCTCCCTTCAAGGCCATTACACTTTCCCATATCAAAAAAACACCTTCGAATGCAGTTGCCTGCACTCCTCAGGTGCCCCTGGCACCATTTCTATGATATACTCTTCTCTCAACTCAAATAGTGCCTCTGTCTCTCTACCCTATGTGCTTAAAAGGGAGCGAGACCTGTCCACTATTGACCTTGCAGATTGGAGCAAAGCCTTGTCCAGCAAAGTGTTCCTTTAACACGGCCACGCTGGAGGCAGCCTATAAGGTCCTCCTTCGCTGGTACTGGGTCTCGGCCTGTATTGCCAAGTCAGTCCCATCCTATAGTGATTCTGGGGGTGTGGTCAACAAGTAGACGAAACCTATATTTGGTTGTTCTGCCCTGCCTCGTGGGATTTTACTCAAGGGTCTTCGGACTCCTGTTCACCCTTTTACACGTATCTATCCGCAAGAACGCCAAACTCTCCCAATCCTCCCAAACTCTCCCAAGCCTCTTCTCTTACCAGCAAAAATTAGCCACTTCCCTATTTATCGAAACTAAACATGCAATAGCCAGGACCTGGAAAAAGCTGGCTGTTTCATTTGCAGAGAAGAAGAGCACCCTGAGGACCCTTATGATTCATGAAAAGATGACAAGTATCCCCCACTACACTCATGCTAGTGCACTTAGCCCTGACCCCTGGCCTTTGCCAGAGGGTCTTTGTTAGTTCATAGTTCACACTTTATGACAAATTTTCTTCTGTGTTGTTCTTATGCGCCTAATAGAGTGTAATTTTTTCAAAAATCTAAAGGCTATCACCCTTGCCGTTGTTGCAATGTTTGTGCTATCAATAAGGATAAGAGTAAGAAAATATGTCAGTTTAAATCTCATACTACGGGTAGAGTTTTTGACATTAACACCTTTATATGTGGGCCGCACGACACGTGCTATGCACGTTAGGGTAAATGAGCACATTACATATATTAAGAAGGGATTCCTGAAACACACCATTTCCCGACACTACTTGGAGTGCCATAATCAAAATCCTAAGGGAACTACCTTTGTGGCTATTGACAGGTTCAATCCACATTGGCGTGGAAGTTCGTCCAAACAGGAAATTTGAAACCCGTTGGATATATGATCTAAAGTGCTACACCCCTTTCGGCATGAATGTCGATTGGGATGTAAATTGTTTTATTAATAACAGTTAATTAATTTTTCATATGTTTTAACACTAGGGGCAGTGTTTACATATTTTTTATTCATGCAATTTTATTCATTTTTTAATATATATTTTTATCATTATTTGTCTACCACATCAGCTTTTGTGAGTGTGTACATATTTTTGGGCGATTAATATCTTTTGATTGCTGCATTGTTTTTTTGAGAGCTTCCTTATTCCTCTCTTCAATGTAGGAAATTGCCCTTTTAAAATATATACTTTTAATCTAATTTTTTAGATATTTCTAAAACATGTAGGTCTATGTAGGGTTCTGTTTTTTTTTGTTTAACCAACTTTATATTATTTCTCAATATTCTTATTCTTTTATTGTTTATTTTAAATGTGAGATACAAACATGGTTGGAATGCGCCTTAGTTACATCACTTCCGGTCTTGGTCGTTTGATGTTATGTCATATGTGCAGCTTTCTGATGTGTCATTATGACTTCCGGTCGGCATTGACCTTGTTCCGCCCATCGCAGGTGAGAGGTAATTATGCTGGTTCTGTTTTCCTGTTCTTGAACCGCACGGCTGCACTGCACATGTGTGGCCGAATAATGTTATCTTCCATTATACGCTTCCTGGATAGCACGGCCGTAGTGCGCATGTGCGGCCGAAGTTTTTTCCGGTCAGCAATGACGTTGTCATGCACATCGTTCCGTCCACCACAAGGATCAGGTGGTCATGCTGGTTCTGCCTTCCTGTCCTCTTGAACCACACGGCCGCACTGCGCATGTGCGGCCGAATAAAGCTGTCTTTTACTTCCTGCTTCATTGATAGCACGGCTGTAGTGCGCATGTGCGGCCGGAGCTTGTATATAAAAAAACAGCTGCTGTATATGTCATGCTGCCCTATCAGAGATCAGCATGGCCTGAGATGGTTACTATTTATTTGGGCGTGCTTGCATCATTGGCCACGCCTCTGATGATATCCACATAGGATGAAACATGTCAGGCTGGCGGATGCAAGTACGCTGTGAGCCGCGGATTATTCTCTTTTTGTGATGATGTTCCTTTATTACCTGTTAGTAGACTACAATAAATACGTGTGTTTTACTTTTACGAGCTTCACTATTGTTGCTTTTTTCCTACTTGGTTTTATCCTGCTGGTGATCGCACAATTCATCCATCTTCTTATGTGAGTCCTGATGTCCTTTTGATATTTGACAACCTGACTATTTCTATGACCTGCCTGTCAAGTATGGAGTGTGCCATTTGGATCTACTGTTATCCCTTTGCATCATATGATTACATTGCTTGTTTTCATATCTTTCTGGTAAACAGATTGATAGCACGTGGGTGTGGTGTGCTTTTCCTTTGCACACTGAACTTTGGTGGAGGCTTCATGTCATCTCTATCCCTTATTGATCTTCTATGACATATATTTTTAAATTTGTTTCACCTAAGCGCTGCATTTTGGATTTTTAAATTTTCTTCTGTGTTTGCGTGCTCCGATGCTCATTTCCCCTGTGTGGAAATTTTGCAACTGTTCTCTTTGTGTTTCAATAAAAATCATTGTACCAGAAAGAATCCAGTATCCTTCAGTGATTGAAACCTGGAGTCAAAAAGACCAGGACTAAATGCAGGATTGCCCACTATCAAAAAAAGCAGCGTAGGATTAAGAGAAATTGCTGTGGATCGAAAAACCTTGGTACAGATGCGCTGGGCTTCCCCCCCAGTGGGATGGAATCAGACGCCAGAAGGGACCTTAACTCAACACCAGGGAAGAGTTTCCAGAGGAAGGCCAACCAAGTCTTGTTCACAGGACACCCATTTTTTAGTAGACCCATGTCGGCACCAGTCTAACACCTTGCACAGGTGGCAAGCCACCTGATAGAGCTACATCCGGCAACACCATCCCTCCAGATAACTTCGGGAGCCGCAAGATGATCTGAGATAGATGGGGTGGTTTCTGAGACCAGAGCAACGCTAGGAATGCCCTGTTTAGGGCCTTTAAAAAGGCATCCACAATACAAATTGGCAATGCCTGTAGGAGATATAGGAGACGAGTCTCCTGAACCATGGGAATGTGCCCTTTCTTAACCACTTAAGGACTGAGCCTCTTTCTGAGATTTGTTGTTTACAAGCAAAAAACAGATTTTTTTGCTAGAAAATTACTTAGAACCCCCAAACATTATCTATTTTTTTCTACCACCCTAGAAAATAAAATGGTGCTCGTTGCAATGCTTTCTGTCACACCGTATTTGCGCAGCGGACTTACAAGAGCACTTTTTTTGGAAATAATACACTTTTTTGAATTAAAAAATAGGACAACGATAAAGTTAGCCCAATTTTTTTTACATTGTGAAAGATAATGTTATGCCAAGTAAATTGATACCCAACATGTCACGCTTCAAAATTGCGCCCACTCGTGGAATGGCGACAAACCTTTACTCTAAAAAATCTCCATAGGCTACGTTTAAAAAATTCTACAGGTTGCATGTTTTGAATTAAAGAGGAGGTCTAGGGCTAGAATTATTGCTCTCGCTCTACCGATCGTGGCAATATCTCACATGTGTGGTTTGAACACCGTTTTCATATGTGGGCGCTACTCAGGTATGCGTTCGCTTCTGCACACGAGCTTGGCGGGACGGGACGCGTTTAAACCACTGTTTTTTTCTTTCTTATTTATTTTACCTTTTATTTTTTATTTTTACACTGTTCATTTAAAAAAAATTGTTTCACTTTTATTCCTATTACAAGGAATGTAAACATCCTGTGTAATAGAAAAAAAGCATGACAGGACCTCCTAAATATGAGATCTGGGGTCAAAAAGCCCTCAGATCTCATATTTATACTAAAATGCAATAAAATGTAATAAAAATAATGTTGTCATTTGAAATTTTTTTTTTTTTTAAATGGCCCTTTAAGAGCTATGGGCGGAAGTGACGTTTTGACGTCGCTTCCGCCCTGCATTGGTATGAGATGGGTGGGGGCCATCTTCCCCTCACTCGTCTCCATACCCAGCAAGGACAAGGATCCGATCACCTCCGCCGCTGCCGACGGCTCCGGTAAGTGGCAGGAGGGGGGCCCTCTGCTGCCACCGATAAAAGTGATCTCACAGCGAATCCACCTTAGAGACCACTATTATTGGAAACCGGATTGCCGGCCAAAGAAGAGGATGCCAGGGTTATGGCAGCTAGCTGCTGCCATAACAAAGATATCCCTCTTCAAAGTTAGGACGTATATCTGCGTACGGCGGTCCGGAAGTGGTTAATCACCTAGAGAAGGGGGAATGTTCAGCCCAAAAATGTTGTCCATTCATCTAGAAAGATTAGTATCCAAGTACATAATGTGTGAAAAGGCCCATTTGAATGGAAAGTCAGTCTTGATACGGGCCAGGCAGATAGATATTCAGGGCTTCAGAGTTTTGAAAATTATTAGGAAAGTATGACAAAGCCCCCTACGTCTTTAGATAAAAGGTTTGGTAGGGAGATCAATGGATTCAAAAGCTAAAATATGAAATCATCTGCATATGCTGCAACCTTTGGAGAGAAGGGCGCACCTAATTCCATTTCAAATGCTGCACCTCCTCTCATTACACAAGCAGCTGTAGGGGGCCTTGCCACAAAAAACGCTGTTCAAACAGCATATGTGCACACTGCACTCTCTCCTTCCCTAGCTGAGCTCACTAACAGGCTAGGTTCAGGTCAAAAACCGAATCTCATCACTAATGATAATGAGCAAACAAAATTGCTGAGCAAGGATTGAACCCAATGCTTTAAACCATACTGTGCCCAAAAATGTGTGTAGGTAGATCAAAGCAAATATGCTTTTGCAATGATTTTATATAGGGATTTGTAAAGGATGGTGTAAACCACTAGGCAGGGAAGGCAAATGGAAAATGTGAGGGAGTACATCTGATGTTACTCCACTGCAAAAATGATGCAGACCTTTTGTTTGAAGTGAAAAACAGCAATTCCCTTATTTCTAGTGACAAACTTAAAGCGGAGTTCCACACAAAAATGGAACTTCCGCTTTTCGGAACCCTCCCCCCCTCCGGTGACACATTTGGCACCTTTCAGGGGGGAGGGGGGTGCAGATACCTGTCTAAGAGGAGATAGCGGGGACCAGTTACGATGCGCAGTAGGGAACTGGGAAGTGAAGCCGCAACGCTTCACTTCCTGATTCCCTCAACTAGGATGGCGGCGGCAGCTGCCGAGAACCGAGCGGGTTCTCGGCGTCGCCTGCCGACATCGCTGGACCCTGGGACAGGTAAGTGGCCATTTATTAAAAGTCAGCAGCTGCAGTATTTGTAGCTACTGGCTTTTAATTTTTTTTTTTTTTTGGCGGTTTAGGTGGACTCCCTCTTTAAGCCTTGGCCATGGTTCTGTTTCTTCAAGTGAGAAGTAATACTATACCAAAGAATAAGAAAAGATTGTGGGCAAATGATTATACTGGGTCATTTTCAAAACGTTATATATAATAATCTTCCACTAAGATTTTTTCAAACCCATGAAGTTACTGAGTTTGATCTTGCTTCCTGCTGTCAGGATTAAATTACACCTAGAAACCATCCTTTACCATGTCTCTTTAAATAACATACTGAGCACTAAATCCATTTGGTCTGTCATACATTTTTCATTGGCTTTAGAAAACAAAAATACAGTGACAATATTATGCATAGAGTGAAGGTTAGGGAAAAGAGAAATTGAAGACCTAAATCATATGCATTTCTTTTGTACTTATTTTTTATTAAACATCAACTGAGCACAAACCTGTTTAATAATCAACCTTGCATTAATTTGACATGCTGATCATCACTCTTTCTAATATGGCAAGAGAATATTTCCCTGGAGCCCCTCCGGCATCCCTCCGGCTATAACATCTACTCTTTGTGATGCATCACACTTCCCAAAAAATGTTTGCATATCACAAAGCATCTCTACACCTTCGTGCACAGGCCAAGAATACAATGACATTATATAGCATTAACATATTATTAAACTGGCCTACTGCATGTTAAAAATGGTGGAAGAATGAAATTAGTTTTCTATTGCCTTATTCATCTATTTTTTGAACCTTATTAAAAAGTGAACAGAATTGTCGGGTACATCACTAAACAGATCACCAGCAAGAGAAAGGAGGTCCTGATACAGCTTTTTAGTTAAACCACATTTAAAATACTGTGCCCGGTTCTGGAGACCTCACTTACAAAAAGATAGAATGCATCTAGAGATGGACAACAAAAAGTGTGTCAAAAAGTGTGTCAAAGGTCTGAGTAATAAAACATACTGTACATATCAGGAAAGACTGCAGGAACGTAATATGTGTAATCTTCACGAAAGAAGGCAAAGAGAGGGACATGATTAAAGCCTTTAAATACATTAAGGGTGTAAACAAGGTTGAAGGTGACAGCATTTAAATATGAAGCTAAAATCAAGAACACAAGGACATGACCTCAGACTAGCAGGAGGAAAGTTAAAAATGAACCTAGCTGATGCTTGAAATAGAATTCCAGTAGAGGTAGTGAGTAGAGTTGGGCCAAACACACCCCCCCCCCCCCGGCTCGGTTTGGGCCAGAACTCTAAAACATCGCAAACGTTCGGACCCTAGCCCCATTGAAGTCTATGGGACCCAAATTCGAAAAATCAAAAGTCCCCATTTTGATGGTTTATATGCAAGTTATTGGCCATAAAAAGGGTATGGGGGCCCAGGTACTGCCCTGGAGGACATGCATCAATGCAAACTTTTTTTTTTAAAAAAGATCGTTTTTACAGAAGCAGTGATTTTAAAAATGCTTAAAGTGAAACAATAAAAATGAAAACTTCATTTAAATATAGTGCCTTGGGGGCCCCCTTAGTCTGTCTGTAAAGTGGCACATCTGTATCGTGTATAGAATCTGCTGCAGCAAAACTGACATTTATAAAGAAAAAAAAATGACATTTAAATTGCAGGCAATACAATACCATTCTGAGCAATACAATAATTTTATTTTTTTTTAAATGACTTGGGGGTCCCCCCCCCCCAATCCATGCCAGGCCCTTTGGGTCTGGTATGGATTTTAAGGGGAACCCCACATCAAAATGTAAAAAATAAATGGTGTGGGGTCCCCCCTAAAATCCATACCAGACCCATACCCGAGCATGCAGCCTGGCAGGTCAGGAAAGAGGGGGTGAGTAAGCAACCCCCCCTGAACCATACCCGGCCACATGCCCTCAACATAGGGTGGTGTGCTTTGGGGTGGGGGGGCTCTCCCGCCGAGCACCCTGCAATTTTGGATGTTCGCTGAACAGGCAATGTCAGGAAATGTTCCATCCGCTGGTAAGACCTGTTATTTGGCATGCAGTACTGAGGTCCACCAGCAGGTGTCTCCTGGCAGTTTGGAACTGTCAGGAGAGCTTTTCCCTGTTAATAATATATCATCTTTGGGCCGCAGTACTGGCATCCACCAGCGGATGGATCCTGGCAGTGTGGAGCAGACAGTACCTCCTACAATCAGGTGTCACTTGAGGCCAATCATAGGCCTATAAATACCCGGCAAACATTCACATGTTTGCCTTGATTTCTTCATTGCCTCCTGACCTGCTTGCTATCCTGATCCTGTGCCCTGATCCTGTGCCCTGATCCTGTGCCCTGATCCTGTGCCCTGATCCTGTGCCCTGATCCTGTGCCCTGATCCTGTGCCCTGATCCTGTGCCCTGATCCTGATCCTGAACCTGTCTCGGACCCTATCCTGTCCCACCTGTTACCTTGTATCCCTGCCTGCAGTCTGACCCATCAATCCTCTCCCTGTCCTGCGTTCCTTCCCCCATCTGCTGATCTCCCTGTGTATGACCTTGTCCTGGCTTACGTTTACGTCTCTGCAACATCCCTTGTCCATCTGCTGATCTGCTGTGTATGACCCTGGCCTGGCTATTGTTTATGAACCTGGTATTTCCCATTTATTGCAGTTATCTATCTGTTGTTATTTGTGAGTCTCTGTCTGTGGTTGGTTATTGCACTGTGTCATATTGGAGTTAGTTGTATTATATTACTCACTTTCTTTAATAAATTATTATATTTTCACTTATATACGTTTGGGTGTCCTCTGTCGCAGATCACACGGTTCTGGTCACACCTGTTCATGACAGTAAATCAAGGCCATCTCTGACCAGAAGTGACTGCGCAAAGGAACCATTGTAGTGCTATTAAAATACAATCAGAAACAGTTGTTCTCCTTGCCTCACTGGTGTTGGAGGATAACAATTACTGTCGTCTGGTATTGAAAGAGTGGGCCAGGGATCAGCTCCTGGAGTGTATCCGTCTGGCCCATTCTCTGGTTGATCAGGGTAGATTGCTATTTGAAAATGTTCAGCCTCTGATCCAGATGTGTGCAGAGCTAGCCTTGTCCAGTACTCCAGAGGACAGGGATGATTTTTCTCCCCCCTTCAGTTTTGATCAGGTTGAGTCTCTGGTGTGGTTATTAGAAGATGACCCAGCCTTTTTCATGGAACGTTATGCCTCTTGTTCACAGCAGGTGTTGTCTGATTGCATCCATTCAGTGCAATCGCTGGTTAATCAGGCTGTGTGTGAATCAATGTTTGTTCATCCTGTGCTACAGGCATGGTCAGATCTCCTTAATTTAGCCAAGCCACAACAATCCAGCCCTGCCATTAATCACCTGCCTTCCCAAGAATCTATTCCCCCATCGCTCATGGCAACCTCAGCTACAGCCCAATATACCCTGCTCCCCACCAAGTATCAATGCCCTGTTTCTACTTCCTGTACCTATCCTGCCTTTAACCCACCTGCCTCTTCTCTAATATCTGCAACTTCCCCACAAGAACTCCCTCTGGCTGCTGTTCCCCCTTCCTTGCCATATCCCAGCCCTTCCTTTCAGTATGCCTCACCTCCTGTTTACAGTCCTACAGCCACCTACAGATCTCCAGCAGTTAAGCCAAAGAAGAAACGGAAGTTCTTCCCCACTCATACAATCCTGCCAGTAACCCAACCTGCTCCCGCTTCCCAGTCGGATGTGCCAGCTTCCCAGTCGGATGTGCCAGCCTCCCAGCCTGATGTCCAGGTGTCTGCCCTCCAGCCTGATGTCCGGGTGTCTGCCCTCCAGCCTGATGTCCGGGTGTCTGCCCTCCAGCCTGATATCCGGGTGTCTGCCCTCCAGCCTGATGTCCGGGTGTCTGCCCTCCAGCCTGATGTCCGGTTTTCTGCCCTCCAGCCTGATGTCCGGGTGTCTGCCCTCCAGCCTGATGTCTCGGTGCCAGCTGCCCAGCTTGAAGTGCCCGTGCCGGCTGCCCAGCTTGAAGTGCCCGTGCCGGCTGCCCAGCTTGAAGTGCCCGTGCCGGCTGCCCAGCTTGAAGTGCCCGTGCCGGCTGCCCAGCTTGAAGTGCCCGTGCCAGCTGCCCAGCTTGAAGTGCCCGTGCCAGCTGCCCAGCTTGAAGTGCCCGTGCCAGCTGCCCAGCTTGAAGTGCCCGTGCCAGCTGCCCAGCTTGAAGTGCCCATGCCAGCTGCCCAGCTTGAAGTGCCCGAGCCAGCTGCCCAGCTTGAAGTGCCCGAGCCAGCTGCCCAGCTTGAAGTGCTCGAGCCAGCTGCCCAGCTTGAAGTGCCCGAGCCAGCTGCCCAGCTTGAAGTGCCCGAGCCAGCTGCCCAGCTTGAAGTGCCCGAGCCAGCTGCCCAGCTTGAAGTGCCCGAGCCAGCTGCCCAGCTTGAAGTGCCCGAGCCAGCTGCCCAGCTTGAAGTGCCCGAGCCTGCTGCCCAGCTTGAAGTGCCCGAGCCTGCTGCCCAGCTTGAAGTGCCCATGCCGGCTGCCCAGGTTGAAGTGCCCGTGCCTGCTGCCCAGGTTGAAGTGCCCATGCCTGCTGCCCAGGTTGAAGTGCCCATGCCTGCTGCCCAGGTTGAAGTGCCCGAGCCTGCTGCCCAGGTTGAAGTGCCCGAGTCTGCTGCCCAGCTCGATGACCCGGAGCCTGCTGCCCAGCTCGATGACCCGGAGCTTGCTGCCCAGCTCGATGACCCGGAGCTTGCTGCCCAGCTCGATGACCCGGAGCCTGCTGCCCAGCTCGATGACCCGGAGCCTGCTGCCCAGCTCGATGACCCGGAGCCTGCTGCCCAGCTCGATGACCCGGAGCCTGCTGCCCAGCTCGATGACCCGGAGCCTGCTGCCCAGCTCGATGACCCGGAGCCTGCTGCCCAGCTCGATGACCCGGAGCCTGCTGCCCAGCTCAAGTTGTTCCCGTCTGCTGCCCAGCTCAAGTTGTTCCCGTCTGCTGCCCAGCTCAAGTTGTTCCCGTCCGCTGCCCAGCCTGAAGTGTTCCCGTCCGCTGCCCAGCCTGGAGTGTTCCCGTCCGCTGCCCAGCCTGGAGTGTTCCCGTCCGCTGCCCAGCCTGGAGTGTTCCCGTCTGCTGCCCAGCCTGATGTGCCCACTGCCCAGCTGGACACCATGGACTTTCCCCAGCAACGGCTGGTTGGAGCGTCCGGAGGTCGCTCCTTTGAGGGGGGTACTGTCAGGAAATGTTCCATCCGCTGGTAAGACCTGTTATTTGGCATGCAGTACTGAGGTCCACCAGCAGGTGTCTCCTGGCAGTTTGGAACTGTCAGGAGAGCTTTTCCCTGTTAATAATATATCATCTTTGGGCCGCAGTACTGGCATCCACCAGCGGATGGATCCTGGCAGTGTGGAGCAGACAGTACCTCCTACAATCAGGTGTCACTTGAGGCCAATCATAGGCCTATAAATACCCGGCAAACATTCACATGTTTGCCTTGATTTCTTCATTGCCTCCTGACCTGCTTGCTATCCTGATCCTGTGCCCTGAACCTGAACCTGAACCTGAACCTGAACCTGAACCTGATCCTGTCTCGGACCCTATCCTGTCCCACCTGTTACCTTGTATCCCTGCCTGCAGTCTGACCCATCCATCCTCTCCCTGTCCTGCGTTCCTTCCCCCATCTGCTGATCTCCCTGTGTATGACCTTGGCCTGGCTTACGTTTACGTCTCTGGAACATCCCTTGTCCATCTGCTGATCTGCTGTGTATGACCCTGGCCTGGCTATTGTTTATGAACCTGGTATTTCCCATTTATTGCACTTATCTATCTGTTGTTATTTGTGGGTCTCTGTCTGTGGTTGGTTATTGCACTGTGTCATATTGGAATTAGTTGTATTATATTACTCACTTTCTTTAATAAATTATTATATTTTCACTTATATACGTTTGGGTGTCCTCTGTCGCAGATCACACGGTTCTGGTCACACCTGTTCATGACAGGCAAACAGGCAATGTTCAGACCGAACCTTTGCTTGGCTGGCTTGAACTATTCACCCAACTCTAGTTGTGAGTCAGTCAACAGAAAGGCTCCATTCACATCTTGGCATTCCAAATCGCAAGCGTAATCGCAGCGATTCTGCCCATGATTCAAAATAATGGCAAATTGCTGGACGCCTGTGCGATCCTCGTCACTTCCAATGGCACCCCGATCACGGCACGATTTTGTCGCGTTTCTTCGGGCGATAAAATCGGCCAAACAAACTCGCGGGACGCCTGTCGCTCAAAAGAAGTACTTCTTTTGGGCGACAGGCGTCCTGTGATTCTGTTTGCGTGTTTTTACCGCGATTGTCGCCCCAACAAATCGTGGCAAAATCGCACCGCAATCAGGGTGCTATTGGAAGTGACGAGGATCACACTGGCGTCCCGTGATTTGCCGCGATTCTGCCCATGATTCGGAACGCTAAGATGTGAACAGAGCCTAAGTGAACTTAAAGTGGAGTTCCACCCCCCCCCCCAAAAAAAATATTAATGTGCTTAAAAAAAATTAAAAAAAAACATTTGGAGAAACATTTTTTTTTTACTCTCCTTTAAATGCCCGTTGCTAGAAGGTCCCTCGTAGTCTGCCTCCTTCGGTGCCTGGGCTCTTGACGTCACTTCCCTTGGCGCAGGAAGGGAGATCGCCTCTCCACCCTCCCTCTTGTAAATCATCTGGGACACGTGACCGGTCCCAGATGATTGTGCGCCAGTGGCGGCGCGCGCCGAGGCTCGCGCATGCGCAGTGGGTGAGCCCACAGTTGAAATGCCGGCGCCGCCGAGCGGAGGGGGGAATGAGCGGGCTTCGACCCTGGGAAAGGTAAGTGTCCGATTATTAAAAGTCAGCAGCTGCAGTATTTGTAGCTGCTGACTTTTAATTTTTTTTTTAAGTGGGAACCCCACTTTAAACATTATTGGGGCACAAATACAGTAGAGAAAAAAACTAAAAACAACTCCCCCCTCCAAAAAATAAAAAAGGGCAGACTCAATGAACTATGTTGTTGGCTAGTGATCAATTATACTATACATTTGATATATGACAATGGGTCTCTGCTGTCTGCCAGTTGGACTACCAACTGAAACAGCCAGTTATAATACAACTAGTGAACGTCTTCAAACTGCATCAGAAAAAGTTTTAATAAGTGGTCACATACCCCTAATTCAGAAAACATCTATAATTCACATGACTTAACTTGGACTTTACATAAAAACCCAAGGTCTGCATATCGTTTAGACCCCCCCACCCACATGTAAAATGCAGAGGCCTTAGTGCCTAGGCCGGGTTGATGTCACTTCTGGAATATTCAGGGAAAGCTGAGGTTCCAAAATCTCACAAGAAGATGTTGCAGCAGTGTGCAGGAGTTATAGGTTGTTTTTTCTGTGGACAGACATAGATAGAAAATGACAGCATTATTTATTCAGTGATTATGTACTGTATCTGCTTTTGTTTATCCTTGTGTGGTCCAGAAATTCACACAAGCATACTAAACATGAAGGAAACCCGCACTGGGAGAAATGTGTAGACTGTCTTTTTGACCTTCTTCTGACAATGACTATATCCAATTTTGAAAATTTCTGAACTTCTAACCCAGAACAGTCATGCAGCAAGTAAAGTCAGATTAAACTGTTATAGGAGCATGGTGGTTTTCTTGTTCACCACCCTGTTAGTTTTACTATTAATAATATAGATATTCACTTCAATTCCCTACAATAAGAAGTAGGAAGAAGCTGGGGAAGTAAAGAAGAAAGGTTAAAAAATACAAAATGGTCAACGGAAATAAAAAGGGGGTGGGGTAAGGGTGCACAGGTCACATGTTATGGTGAGTGATCTTTAAGGAACACAAACATCTGCAAAGCTATGTATGGAAACCTCACTACACCCCCCCCCCCCAATATATTTAAATTTGCGAATATGGCAGACTAATAAGGAGGGCAAGGGGGTCAGATTACAAAAGAGATGCTTTGCATCAATTATCTAATTGGTCTACATAGGGAATACAAACAAAATGTATTAAAGATGAATAATGCCATAGTAGCCAAATAATAATGGTGGTATTGTTAGACTCATACATTCAGCTTCCAAATTATGTGACTGATACAAGATGTGTACATTAACTGTAAAGCATGACATGCAATGGAGACCGAATTTTGTATGGTGATATCACATCTTTTAATTTCTCAGGTTTGCATAATCTTGCTTTGACTGCCCTTCAGTTTCATCTGGATAGAAACAATACATGGTATAGAAGTGAAATCCTATCTGACTTCTTTCATATAATAACTTTGGTGGCATTTACTATATCCAAATGAGTTTTTTTTTAGAGCATGGTCCCCCCTTTCCTTCATTAATCTCCTTATGGGGTGGTGGGAGGATTTCCACATTGGCTGTTAAAAATAAAGATTTTGAGTTATTGTTGAAAGATAATTGCAAATAACAGAAACTCTACAGCTATAACTACAAACTGTGCTCCTAATATCTACAGTGCCTTGAAAAAGTATTCACACCCCTTGACATTTTCCACATCTTGTCGTGTTACAACCAGAAACTTAAATGTATTTTATTGGGCTTTTATGTGATAGACCAACACAAAGTGGCACATAATTGTGAAGTGGAAGGAAAATGATAAATGGTTTTCCAAAGTTTTTACAAATAAATATCTAAAAAGTGTGGTGTGCATTTGTATTCAGCCCCCTTTATTCTGATACCCCTATCTAAAATCGGAGTGGAACAAATTGCCTTCAGAAGTCACCTAAGTAAATAGTAAAGAGTCCACCTGTGTTATTTTTTATCTCAGTATAAATACAACTGTTCTGTGAAGCCCTCAGATGTTTGTTAGAGAACCTTAGTGAACAAAGAGCACCATGAAGTCAAAGGAACACACCAGACAGGTCAGGAATAAAGTTGTGGCGAAGTTTAAAGCAGAGTTAGGTTATAAAAAATATATCAAGCTTTGAACATCTCACGGAGCACTGTTAAATTCATCATCTGAAAATAGAAAGAGTCTGGTACAACTGCAAATCTACCAAGACATGGCCATCCACCTAAACTGACAGGTTGGGCAAGGAGAGCATTAATCAGATAAGCAACCAAGAGGCCCATGGTAACTCTGGAGGAGCTGTAGAGATCCACAGCTCAGGTAGGAGAATCTGTCTACAGGACAACTATTAGACGTGCACTCCAAAAATCTGGCCTTTATGGAAAAGTGGCAAGAAGAAAGTCATTGTTGAAAGAAAGCCATAAGAAGTCCCGTTTTGTAGTTTGTGAGAAGCCAAGTGGGGGACGCAGCAAACATGTGGAAGAAGGTGCTCTGGTCAGATGAGACCAAAATTGAACTTTTTGGCCTAAAAGCAAAACACTATGGGGGTCATTTACTATAGCGCTGAAAAATGATCCTGCAGTCCCAGAAAACAGCACCCAATTAATGCCAATTAAGACTTCAACTCTCAGAAACTGGGCTCTAATGCAAATGGAAAGCAGCGATATTGCCGGCAAAAATGCCTGTCGGATCACATATGCGGGAATAATGGAAGTCAATGGGGCTCGAACCTGCAAAATCCAAAGTTCTCACTGAAGACTTATATGCAAGTTCTTTGCCATAAAAAGTGTATGGGGACCTGGGCCCTGCCCCAGGGGACATGTATCAATTGGAAAAAATGTTTTTTCAGGAGCAGTGATTTTAATAATGCTTAAAGTGAAACAATAAAAATTAAAAAAAAAACTACTTAAGCCCCGGATCATTTGGCTGGCCAAAGACCAGATAACTTTTTGCGATTCGGCACTGCGTTGCTTTAACTGACAATTGCCTGTCATGCGATGTGGCTCCCAAACAAAATTGACATCCTTATTTTCCCACAAATAGAGCTTTCTTTTGGTGGTATTTGATCACCTCTGCGGTTTTTATTTTTTGCGCTATAAACAAAAATAGAGCGACAATTTTGAAAAAAACGCATTATTTTTTACTTTTTGCTATAATAAATATCCCCCAAAAATATATAAAAAAAAAAATTTTTTTCCCTCAGTTTAGGCCGATACATATTCTTCTACATTTTTTTGGTAAAAAAATTGCAATAAGCGTTTATTGATTGGTTTGCGCAAAAGTTATAGCATTTACAAAATAGGGGTTAGTTTTATGGCATTTTTATTAATAATTTTTTTTTACTAGTAATGGTGGCGATCTGCGATTTTTATTAGACATGTGCACACTGAAATATTTCGTTTCGGAATTTCATTTTAGTCCGAAAAATACAGACAGATTCGACAGAGCAGCTAAACTGTACAACGCCGTATAGTTTACCTGCTCTGTCGAATCTTAGAACTTTCAACAGACACCATAAGCCAAAGTACGTGTGTACTTAGTTCTAGCTATTTTACTGCTCCTCCTCTTTGGTTACAATCAGCCAATAACATTCATCATCATCATTATTTTTATTTATCTTTTCTCCCCTACGTCGAATCTTTTCTCCCCTACGTCGAATCTTTTCTCTCTATGTCGAATCTTTTCTCTCTATGTACAATAATCTTGGACTAATAGAGTTAAGGTTAGGCACATTCGACCACAGGTTTGATGGACACAGATTGTTATTGTCATCATCGAATCTCCTATCTATATTGAACTGTTGTAGCAACGAAAATGAAAATAAAGCATTTGTTTATGTCGGATCTTTCATTTTCGGATTCTGCACTTTATAAAATACCTGAAATTCGGGCGAAAATGCATTCGGACGAAAATGAATACACATGTCTAATTTTTATTGTGACTGCGACATTATGGCGGACACATTGGACAATTTTTACACATTTTTGGGACCATTGTAATTTTTACTGCGATCAGTGCTATAAAATTGCAGTGATTACTGTAAAAATGACACTGGCAGTGAAGGGGTTAACCACTAGCTGGCTAGGAAGGGGTTAAGTGTGTCCTAGGAGTGATTCTAACTGTTAGGGGGCGTGGCTACGGATGACACATCGCAGAACGGGGAGATGCTTGTTTACATTAGTATCTCCCCGTTCTTCAGCTCCATGAGATGATCGCGGGTATCCCCGGGAACATTGAATCCGCGGGACCCGCGATCCTATTCATGGAGCTCGTGGCAGGGTCGCGCACGCAACCACGCGGCGGAAAATTCAAAGGGACGTACAGATACGCCCATTTGCGCAGCTGTGCCATTCTGCCGACATATATGTACATGCGGCGGTCGGCAAGTGGTTAAATATCGTGCCTGGGGGGTGTCTATAGTATGCCTGTAAAGTAGCGCATCTTTCCCGTGTTTATTACTGTACAGCAGCAAAATTACATTTCTAAAGGAAAACATTTCACTTAAAATTGCTCGCAGCTGCAATGAATTGCCGGTTCCTGGCAATATAGAGTTGGAGTCAAAGAAAAAAACAGTGTAGATTCCCCCCACCAGTCCATACCAGGTCCTTTGAGTCTGGTATGGATATTAAGGGGAACTCAACGCCAATTTCTAAAAAAAAATGGCATAGGGATCCCTCCCCAAAATCCATACCAGACCCTTCAGGTATGAGAGCACCCCCCTTCTCCTGAACCGTACCACCTCAACATGGGGAGGGTGCTTTGGGGTCCATGTTGATGGGGACAAGGGCCTCATCGCCACAACCCTTGCCCGGTGGTTGTGGGGGTCTGCAGGCGGGGGGTAATTCAAATCTGGAAGCCCCCCTTTAGCAAGGGGGCCCCCAGACCCCACCCCACATGTTATTGGGTATCATCTTCCTGCAGCTTCTTCTTACCACGGTCTGTCCTCCGGTCTTTCTCCTCTTGTGTTCCCGCTGAACATTCAAAAAACGAACTTCCTTCGATGCTGAGATGGAGTGGATGAGGTCACTCCGAGACCCCGCCCCTTGTGACTTTACCACATGGAGCGTGATGGGTCAGTGATGTCACAAGGGGGGTGGGGTCTCCTGATGATGTCATTCAGCGGCCACGCCCCATAGTTATATATGATATGTGTGCTATGGAAGCGGACAGATCAGCTGGTCACAGCGTCGGAGGAGGTTCATAGTTTTCATGTTCAGCAGGTCGGTGGCAGGAATGGCGGAGGAGAAAGACCAGAGGACGAAGCAGGGGAAGAAGAAGCTGGAGGCAGATGGAGAAGACTGGAGAAGGAAGTGGAGGAAGATGGAGGACGAATTGGGGGAAGAAGAAGCTGGAGGAAGAAGGAGAAAACCAAAGGAAGATCGGAGGAAGGAGCGGGGAAAGAAGAAGACATTTTCAATAAAAGAATTGTTAACCGGCTATTGTCATTTGTCACGTTTCACTTTTTTGGTGAATGGGTAAGGGTACAATGTAGGGGGGCGGGATCTGGGGGCTCTCTTGTTGAAGGGGGCTTCTAGATCCCGATAAGCCCCCCGCCCGTAGACCCCCATAACCACTGGGCAAGGGTTGTGGGCATGAGGCCCTTGTCCCCATCAACATGGGGACAAGGTGCTTTGGGGGGTACCCCAAAGCACCCTCCCCATATTGAGGGCACATGGCCTGGTACGGTTCAGAAGGGGGGGCGCTCTCTTGTCCCCCCTATTTTCCTGCGGCCTGCCAGGTTGCGTGCTCGAAAAGGATCTGGTATGGATTTTGGGGGGGACCCCCACGCCATTTTCTTTTTACATTTTGGTGCAGGGGACCCTTAATATCCATACCAGACCTGAATTTTGGGGGGGACCCCTACGCCATTTTTTTTTTACATTTTGGCGTGGAATTCCCCTTAAAGTCCATACCAGATCCAAAGGGCCTGGTATGCACTGGGGGGGGGGCTATGCCGTTTTTTCCCCTTGATTTTTGAATAGCTGGATTTTTTGAATTCCACACCATAATATTATTGAATAATTACATACCATTGCATGCATTTGAAGAGTTAAAATGATGGACTAAAACAAACATTTGCTAATTATGCTGCTGAGTACAATGTATATTTTCAGGAGGTGATACCATGGGTGGGATTCAAACCCATGGCTTGAACCTTTGAAGGTAGCAGGGAATACCACTACGCTATGGAGCTGAGCACAATCATGCATAGAAAATACTATTACTAATGTTTGGTTCTTTTCATTGTATACAATAATGTTTTGCATTTGAGGCATTAATATTATGGTACCAACCATGTTCATGTGCCATTGGGTAGGGATGAGCCGAACACCCCCAGTTCGGGTCGCACCAGAACTTGCGAGCAGGCCAAAAATTTGTGCGAACAACGTTAAAGTCTCTGGGACACGAACATGAAAAATCAAAAGTGCTCATTTTAAATTAAGTTTTAGTCATTAAGAGAGAGGTCCTTGATGACGCCCTGAGGGAGGGCGAAATGCATTGACATAATTTCCTGGTTTGACGTCACTTCCAGTCTGTGGAACGCATGCTATGAACGGCTGCTTCCTGTATCTACAGCTCTATATCCATGCCTGTTTTTAACCGTCTTTTTGTAAGTACCGATCCCTATGCGTATTAAATCAACTTTTATAACAGTACTTCACTATTAGTCCATCCTCTTTTTATTTCTGGGTGCCTGTATATCCTGTTGAGAGCCTCCTATTGGAATCTATCATCTGATATTTACACCGATCCACCATCTGATGTTTTGACACCAATCCACGTGTGTGGGATACCATTTACAAGCCTAAAGTTACCCCTGGACTGCAAAGCTGGGGGTCGTCCTGTTCTGGTGAGTGGGGATGCAAAAGTAGGTGTCACTGTACTCCTGCAAGTTTGTGAACCATTTTTTGCATCTACTTCACTGTGGACTAATACTTCAGTTGCATTTATTTGGATTTTTATTTGGACTTTTTTGTTGATTTCACTTATATTGTGTGTTGCGAGCGCTGTATTTTTTTATCCACAATCTGTATGGCTGAGTTTGCATCACACAGACATCGCATGTGATTTGCAGTGCGGGGCAAATCACATCTGATCAGGGCCGGTACAAGGCAGGGGCGAAGGGGGCGGATGCCCTGGGCGGGACAATCTACTAGAGTAGGGGGGCGCAGGTGAAGTGTCAGCGAAGGCTGGACTGTACACACAGGCTGCGCTAGAAGAATACAGCACTGCACAGCCAGTCAGAGCTGCAACAATGTGCCGAGTCCACTCCCGCACCCCGCACAAGCGAGGACGAGCCCTTGCCTTCCCTGTCAGGTGGACCAATCTCCTCCCGACAGGCATCTCCTAGTCCCGTTCCAGCATGACGTCATAGAGAGGCCGGCCGGGTGGCGGGAGTGGAGAGGAGCGGAGCTGCGAGTGTGATCTAGAGAAGGAGGAGGATCAACCAAGCAATAGTAAGCCATCTGCAGATGAGTTTGTTAGCTCCTTTTTCGGGGGGGCTGAGGGGTGGTTAATAAATTACCCATGATATTTTTGTAATATGCATGAAGGGGTTAATGTGTATTGTCACTGCTGCATTAGTGACAAGTGGCAGTTAATTAACCCCTTTGGGCTGCATTAGTGGCACCAGTGTCAGTGTTAATTAACCCCTTCATGCTGCAGCGTGAAGGGGTTAATTAACACTGATGCCACTAATGCATCCCAAAAGGGGTTAATTAACTGCCACTTGTCACTAATACAGCAGTGACAATACACATTAACCCCTTCATGCTGCATATTACAAATACCATGGGTAATTAACCACTTGCCTTGGGGTGGCAGCTACAAGTACCGCGACGTACCCATACGTCACTGCCTGTTTCAGCCTAGGGTCGCACTGTAGCGAACACAGACATCGCATGTGATTCGCACCCACACTGTGGTGCCGATCACATGGGATGTCTGTGAAATGCGAGTTCAGCCATACAGTTGTATGGCTGAACTTGCATTGGATTTGCACAAAAAAGGTACAGGGACTTTTTTCCCGCACTGGAATCAGATCGCATGGGTGTTCTCACCTATGTGATTCGATTCCTGTGTGAGTTCACAGTTCGCACTGCGATCTGTGCACCAATCTGGGGGTTCATTAACAATATATTGACACCCACAGCAGTTCGCAGAGGGCAGTGTGAACTGCCTGTGGGAGAGATGCGATGCGGGAACTGGCACTGGAATCGCATTGGTTCTTGCATCGCTACAGTGTGAACCTAGGCTTAGGGTTTCGGGTGCATGCCCCTGCCCGCCTACTCCCCTGTGATTTGAATGAGTGGGAGTCTGTCAGCAGATCCCAGCCAATGATTCAGGACCATGACCTACTGACTCCACAGCCTAGAGCCCGGTGTTGATAATCAACACCGGGCTCTGTACAGAAGGAATGCAAAGCAGGGAAAATAAACAAATCAGTCTATGGTAAAAATCAGTACACACATTACACATTGTTAGGCACACAATTAACCCTTGGATGCCCCTAGATATTAACCCCTTCTCAGCCATTGTCATTAGTACAGTGTCAATGCATATTATTAGCACTGTGTATAAGGCTATATTCAGGACCTAGGCGTTCCAGAGCTTCTTTTGGGCAACAGGCATCCAGCAATTTTGTTGCGACTTGTAGGGAGACAATTGCCACAAAATCGGACCGCGATTGGGGTGCCATTGAAAGTAACGGGATCGCAAGCGGGCAGAATCACAGCGATTCAGCCTATGATCCGGAACGCCTAGGTGTGAACTGAGCCTTAGTGTCACTGGGTCCCACTATAAGTCGCTCCTTCTTTACAACCGAGGGGGCGCAGTTTGCCATCTTCGCCCTGGGCACCAGATGACCTTGTCCCGGCACTGCATCTGTTGGCAGACAGCACAGCAGTGTGAACCGTCCCTAAGGCCCCTTTCACACTTGTGCAACTTGTCCTGCGTCCATAGACCTCAAGATTACACTGGCATTGCTTCAAATCACATCAAATTTGCAGCAAAAAGTGCTGCGAGACTTTCAGGTCACACAAGTGTAAAAGGGTCCTTTTAAGGGATGAGCTTCGAGTTCGAGTCGAACTCATGTTCGACTTGAACATCGGCTGTTCGGCATTTTGCCGAACAGCGAACAATTTGTGGTGTTCGCGGCAAATTCGAAAGCCGCAGAACACCCTTTAAAAGTCTATGGGAGAAATCAAAAGTGCTAATTTTAAAGGCTTATATGTATGGTATTGTCATAAAAAGTGTTTGGGGACCTGGGTCCTGCCCCAGGGGACATGGATCAATGCAAAAAAAAGTTTTAAAAACAGCCGTTTTTTCGGGAGCAGTGATTTTAATAATGCTTAAAGAGAAACAATAAAAGTATAATATTCCTTTAAATTTCATACCTGGGGGTTGTCTATAGTATGCCTGTAAAGGGGCGCATGTTTCCCGTGTTTAGAACAGTCTGACAGCAAAATGACATTTCAAAGGAAAAAATTCATTTAACCACTTCAGCCCCGGAAGGATTTACCCCCTTCCTGACCAGAGCACTTTTTACAATTTGGCACTGCGTCGCTTTAACTGCTAATTGCGCGGTCATGCAATGCTGTACCCAAACGAAATTTGCGTCCTTTTCTTCCCACAAATAGAGCTTTCTTTTGATGGTATTTGATGGTATTTGATCACCTTTTTATTTTTTGCGCTATAAACGGAAAAAGACCGAAAATTTTGAAAAAAAATGATATTTTCTAATTTTTGTTATAAAAAAAATCCAATAAACTCAATTTTAGTCATACATTTAGGCCAAAATGTATTCGGCCACATGTCTTTGGTAAAAAAAATGTCAATAAGCGTATATTTATTGGTTTGCGCAAAAGTTATAGCGTCTACAAACTAGGGTACATTTTCTGGAATTTACACAGCTTTTAGTTTATGACTGCCTATGTCATTTCTTGAGGTGCTAAAATGGCAGGGCAGTACAAACCCCCCCAAATGACCCCATTTTGGAAAGTAGACACCCCAAGGAAATTGCTGAGAGGCACGTTGAGCCCATTGAATATTAATTTTTTTTGTCCCAAGTGATTGAATAATGACAAAAAAAAAAAAAATTACAAAAAGTTGTCACTAAATGATATATTGCTCACACAGGCCATGGGCATATGTGGAATTGCACCCCAAAATACATTCAGCTGCTTCTCCTGAGTACGGGGATACCACATGTGTGGGACTATTTGGGAGCCTAGCCGCGTACGGGGCCCCAAACACAAATCACCGCCTTCAGGATTTCTAAGGGTGTAAATTTTTGATTTCACTCTTCACTGCTTATCACAGTTTCGGAGGCCATGGAATGCCCAGGTGGCACAAAACCCCCCCAAATGACCCAATTTTGGAAAGTAGACACCCCAAGCTATTTGCCTGAGAGGCATGGTGAGTATTTTGCAGCTCTCATTTGTTTTTGAAAATGAAGAAAGACAAGAAAAAACATTTTTTTTTCTTTTTTTCAATTTTCAAAACTTTGTGACAAAAAGTGAGGTCTGCAAAATACTCACTATACCTCTCAGCAAATAGCTTGGGGTGTCTACTTTCCAAAATGGGGTCATTTGGGGGGGGTTTTGTGCCACCTGGGCATTCCATGGCCTCCAAAACTGTGATAGGCAGTGAAGAGTGAAATCAAAAATTTGCGCCCTTAGAAAGCCTGAAGGCAGTGCTTGGTTTTCGGGGTCTCGTACGCGGCTAGGCTCCCAAAAAGTCTCACACATGTGGTATCCCCGTACTCAGGAGAAGCAACAGAATGTATTTTGGGATGTAATTTCACATATTCCCATGGCATGTTTGAGCAATATATCATTTAGTGACAACTTTGTGCAAAAAAAAAAAAAAAAATTGTCTCTTTCCCGCAACTTGTGTCACAATAGAAAATATTCCATGGACTCGACATGCCTCTCAGCAAATAGCTTGGGGTGTCTACTTTCCAAAATGGGGTCATTTGGGGGGGTTTTGAACTGTCCTGGCATTTTATGCACAACATTTAGAAGCTTATGTCACACATCACCCACTCTTCTAACCACTTGAAGACAAAGCCCTTTCTGACACTTTTTGTTTACATGAAAATTTTTTTTTTTTTTCAAGAAAATTACTTTGAACCCCCAAACATTATATATTTTTTTAAAGCAAATGCCCTACAGATTAAAATGGTGGGTGTTTCATTTTTTTTTTTCACACAGTATTTGCGCAGCGATTTTTCAAACGCATTTTTTGGAAAAAAAACACACTTTTTTAAATTTTAATACACTAAAACACACTATATTGCCCAAATGTTTGATGAAATAAAAAAGATGATCTTAGGCCGAGTACATGGATACCAAACATGACATACTTTACAATTGCGCACAAACGTGCACTAGCAACAAAATAAATACATTTTTAAAAGCCTTTAAAAGCCTTTACAGGTACCACTTTAGATTTACAGAGGAGGTCTACTGCTAAAATTACTGTCCTCGATCTGACCTTTGCGGTGATACCTCACATGCATGGTGCAATTGCTGTTTACATTTGACGCCAGACCGACGCTTGCGTTCGCCTTAGCGCGAGAGCAGGGGGCACAGGGGGTGCTTTTTTTTTTTTTTTTAATTTATTATTTTTTTGCTTTTTTATTTTATTTTTAAACTATTCCTTTCATTTTTTTTTTAATCATTTTTATTGTTATCTTAGGGAATGTAAATATCCCCTATGATAGCAATAGGAAGTGACAGGTACTCTTTTTTGAAAAAATTGGGGTCTATTAGACCCTAGATCTCTCCTCTGCCCTCAAAGCATCTGACGACACCAAGATCGGTGTGATAAAATCCTTTCCCAATTTCCCAATGGTGCTGTTTACATCCGGTGAAATCTAAGTCATGAAATGCTCGTAGCTTCCAGTTTCTTAGGCCATAGAGATGTTTGGAGCCACTCTGGTCTCTGATCAGCTCTATGGTCAGCTGGCTGAATCACCAGCTGCATTCTCAGGTTCCCTGTTGAGACAGGAGAGCCAGAGAAAAACACAGAAGATGGTGGGGGGGGGGGCATTCCCTCCCATTGCTTGTAAAAGCAGTATAGAGGCTAATTAGCCACTAGGATTGCTTTTACATGAAAGCCGACCGCTGGCTGAAAAGAATGATACCAAGATGATACCTACACCTGCAGGCATCATTCTGGTATAACCACTCAAAGTCGTGAATGGCGTACCTGAAGACAAAAAAATGGTTAACAATAAAACACAGTAAACGGTAAAGTATAAAAAATTGCATACCTGAAAAGCAAGCGTGATAAAACATATTAACAATAAAACATTGCAGAATAGAATACAGTAAAAAAGAGCAGAACAATAGAGAGAGAATAGAGAGAGAGAGAACAATAAAATGAAAACTATTTTTTAAAATTTTGTATATTTTTTTTTTTTACAACTTTTTTTTGTAACTAACTTTTATAACTGTAATGCCGCGTACACACGGTCGGACTTTTCGTCTACAAAAGTCCGACAGCCTGTCCGACATACTTCCGACGTACCTTCGGCGGACTTGCGGCAGACTTTCTTACGAACGGACTTGCCTACACACGACCACACAAAAGTCCGACGGATTCGTACGTGATGACGTACACCGGACTAAAATAAGGAAGTTCATAGCCAGTAGCCAATAGCTGCCCTAGCGTGGGTTTTTGTCCGTCGGACTAGCACACAGACGAGCGGATTTCGGGGTCCGTCGTACTTACGACGTAAAGATTTGAAGCATGTTTCAAATCTAAAGTCCGTCGGATTTGAGGCTAAAAAAGTCAGTTGAAAGTCCGGAGAAGCCCACACACGATCGGATTACCAGCCAGCTTTAGTCCGTCAGCGTCCGTTGGACTTTTGTAGACGAAAAGTCCGACCGTGTGTACGCGGCATAACCGGTTCCAGGTTCGGGTCTCTCAAAATGCGATGGCATCTTGGGAGACCCTGTGAAAGTGTGCCTAGTCTGTGCAATGCTGTACTCTACGCTAATACTCAACTAGTGAATGGTAGCGTTCAAAACACTCACCAATGCAAAGGCCAGGATTATCAGGACAGGAGGGACAATAATAGCGGGTGTCACGCCTATATCCACGCTTGCTGCAGACACAACATATTCTTTGGGGGGGTTCGCTGGGTAGGGGTACTCGGGAGGACATAAAGAAAATGCCTCTCATGCAGCCGACTGCATTTGGTTGGGGATGTGAATGGGGGAATTACGGGCGCTGCAGAAGTGGTGGGTTCCCAATTAGGATTGGCGAATGCAGCAGGAAGGGCATTATGCACACGACGGGCCTGTTTGTCTTCTTCTTGGTGGCAGCGGGACACTACTTGTGCTTGCCACCTCACCAGCTTGAACTGCACTTATGGGACTCGCCACGTTACTGCAGTGCTGGTTTGACTATGACCGGGGTGTACTAGGCCGCTGGTGTTTGCCAGTTCACCAAAACGCTACCAAAAAAACTGTTAGCGATCGCAGGGATCAGGCCTGACTCTGCAAACGCTGCAGTTATGCGTTTAGTGTTTTGTAAGTGTCAGTGATCGATCAATACTGCACTTGGGTGGGCTGGGCTGGGCCGGGCTGAGGGGCAAAACGCAGGTGCTAGCAGGTATCTGGGCTGATCCCGCTAACACTGCGTTTTTGGGAACCCTAAACTGCTGGGGACGCTAGTATAGATCTGATCAGATATTGATCCGTTCAGATATTATACCACTAAGGGAGGTGTGCGGTGCGTGTGTGGGTGTTAGCGCTACTGGCACTAACCTGACACTGCCTGGGGCTGGTGCTTGCCAGTTCACCAAAACGCTACCAAAAAAACTGTTAGCGATCGCAGGGATCAGGCCTGACTCTGCGAACTCTGCAGTTATGCGTTTAGTGTTTTGTAAGTGTCAGTGATCGATCGATACTGCACTTGGGTGGGCTGGGCCGGGCGGAGGGGCAAAACGCAGGTGCTAGCAGGTATCTGGGCTGATTCCGCTAACACTGCGTTTTTGGGAACCCTAAACTGCTGGGGATGCTAGTATAGATCTGATCAGATCAGATATTGATCCGATCAGATACTATACCACTAAGGGAGGTGTACGGTGCGTGTGTGGGTGTTAGCGGTACTGGCGCTAACCTGACGCTGCCTGGGACTGGTGCTTGCCAGTTCACCAAAACGCTACCAAAAAAACTGTTAGCGATCGCAGGGATTAGGCCTGACTCTGCGAACGCTGCAGTTATGCGTTTAGTGTTTTGTAAGTGACAGTGATCGATCGATACTGCACTTGGGTGGGCTGGGCGGAGGGGCAAAACGCAGGTGCTAGCAGGTATCTGGGCTGATCCCGCTAACACTGCGTTTTTGGGAACCCTAAACTGCTGGGGACGCTAGTATAGATCTGATCGGATCAGATATTGATCCGTTCAGATACTATACCACTAAGGGAGGCGTATGCTGCGTGCGTGGGTGTTAGTGGTACTGGCGCTAATCTGACGCTGCCTGGGGCGACGCATATCACCGCCGGGCGATCAGGGGACAAAACTTTTATTCGGTAATAAACGGCGGGTGCCCTGACACTATAAAAAATAAACGAACTATCCAGCGTCACCCGTAACAGTTATACAGTGATCAGTGGTGAAAGGGTTAACTAGGGGGCAATCAAGGGGTTAAAACCTTTATTCGGTAGTATATGGGGGTCCCTGACACTATAAAATGCTGACGGTGAACCTAAATATTTACCTCCCTAACTAGCGTCACCAGCGACACTAATACAGCGATCAGAAAAATGATCGCTTAGTGACACTGGTGACAGGGGGTGATCAAGGGGTTAAAACTTTATTGGGGGGGTTAGTGGGGTACCCTAGACCTAAAGGGGGCTAACCCTAACTGCCCTAACACACTAACTGTCACAAACTGACACCATGCAGTAATCAGAAAAAAAAAAAAAAACTGCTTGGTGTCAGTGTGACAGGGGGAGGGGTGATTGGGGGGTGATCGGGGGGGGTTCGGGGGGGGATTGGGGGTGTTTTGTGTGCCTGGCATGTTCTACTGTGTGTGTGTTTTCACTCACATTACAGTCTTCTCTCCTCTGCGCCGGAACGGAAACTGCCGAGCCGAGGAGAGATGACATCATTTCCTTTGCTGCTGTTTACCATACAGCAGCATAGGAATGATTTCAATGGCCGGCGGCGATCGCGAGGGGGGAGCTACGAATGGATAGCCTCCCCCTCACCTCCGATCGCCGCTGGACAAAAGCCGACTGCCTCGGGCACCGGGGGGAGGTCCAATCGGACCCCCTGCACGCGGGAGGCAGATCGCGTACGGGTACGTGATTCTGCCTGCCCGTGCCATTCTGCCAACGTATATCGTTGTGAGGCGGTCAGCAAGTGGTTAAAACTACTCGCGGCTATTAATGAATTGCCGGTCCGACAATACACATAAAAGTTCATTGATAAAAACGGCATGGGAATTCCCAACAGGGGAACCCCGAGCCAAAATGAAAAAAAAAAATGACGTGGGGGGTCCTCCTAAATTCCATACCAGGCCCTTCAGGTCTGGTATGGATATTAATAGGAACCCCGGCCAAAATTTTTTAAAAAATGGCGTTGGGTCCCCCTCAAAATCTATACCAGACCCTTCAGGTCTTGTATGGATTTTAAGCGGAACCCCACACCAAAATTAAAAAAAAAATTGGCGTAGGGTCCCCCCCCAAAAATCCATACCAGACCCTTATCCAAGCACGCAACCTGGCAAGCCGCAGGAAAAGAGGGGGGGCGAGAGAGCGCCCCCCTTCCTGAACCGTACCAGGCCACATGCCCTCAACATTGGGAGGGTGCTTTGGGGTAGCCCCCCAAAACACCTTGTCCCCATGTTGATGGGGACAAGGGCCTCATCGCCACAACCCTTGCCCAGTGGTTGTGGGGGTCTGCGGGCGGGGACTTATCGGAATCTGGAAGCCCCTTTAACAAGGGGACCCCCAGATCCCGGCCCTCCCCCCTGTGTGAAATGGTAAGGGGGTACCTACCATTTCACAAAAAAACTGTCAAAAATGTTAAAAATGACAAGAGACAGTTTTTGACAATTCCTTTATTTAAATGCTTCTTCTTTCTTCTATCTTCTTTCTTCTATCTTCTATCTTCCTTCAGTTTCTTCCTCCATCTTCTTCTTCTTCTGGTTCTTCTGGTTCTTCCTCCGGTGTTCTCATCCGGCATCTCCTCCGCGGCATCTTCTCTGGGCCGCTCCGCATCCATGATGGCATGGAGGGAGGCTCCTGCTTTGTGACGCTTCTCCTCTTCAGACGGTTCTTAAATAACGGAGGGTGGGACCACCCGGTGACCCCGCCCCCCTCTGACATCACAGGGAATGCTACAGGGAAGTCCCCGTCAAGTCCCCGTGCGTCAGAGGGGGGCGGGGTCACCGTGTGGCCCTGCCCTCCGTTATTTAAGAACCGTCAGAAGAGGAGAAGCATCACACAGCGGGAGCCTCCCTCCATGCCATCATGGATGCGGAGCGGCCCGGAGAAGAAGATAAAGAGAAGAAGACACCACAGAGGAGATGCCAGGCGAGAACACCAGAGGAAGAACCAGAAGAACCAGAAGAAGAAGAAGATGGAGGAAGAAACCGAAGGAAGATAGAAGATAGAAGAAAGAAGAAGCATTTAAATAAAGGAATTGTCAAAAACTGTCTCTTGTCATTTTTAACATTTTTGACAGTTTTTGTGAAATGGTAGGGGTACTCTTGTACCCCTTTACCATTTCACACAGGGGGGAGGGTGGGGATCTGGGGGTCCCCTTGTTAAAGGGGACTTCCAGATTCCGATAAGCCCCCCGCCCGCTGACCCCCACAACCACCGGGCAAGGGTTGTGGGGATGAGGCCCTTGTCCCCATCAACATGGGGACAAGGTGTTTTGGGGGGCTACCCCAAAGCACCCTCCCAGTGTTGAGAGCATGTGGCCTGGTACGGTTCAGGAGGGGGGCGCTTTCTCGTCCCCCTCTTTTCCTGCGGCCTGCCAGGTTGCATGCTCAGATAAGGGTCTGGTATGGATTTCTGGGGGGACCCCACGCCAATGTTTTTTTAAATTTTGGCGCGGGGTTCTCCTTAAAATCCATACCAGACCTGAAGGGTCTGGTATAGATTTTGAGGGGGACCCCATGCCATTTTGTTTTTAAATTTTGGCCGGGGTTCCCCTTAATATCCATACCAGACCTGAAGGGCCTGTTATGGAATTTAGGGGGACCCCCACTTCATTTTTTTTTTTCATTTTGGTTCGGGGTTCCCCTGTGGGGAATTCCCATGCCATTTTTATCAATAAACTTTTATGTGTATTGTCGGACCGGCAATTCATTAATAGCCGCGAGTAGTTTTAAATGACTTTTTTTCCTTTGAAACATGCGCCCCTTTACAGGCATACTATAGACACCCCCCCCCCCCAGGTACGAAATTTAAAGGAATATTACACTTTTATTGTTTCACTTTAAGCATTATTAAAATCACTGCTTCCAACAAAAAGGCCGTTTTTAAAACTTTTTTTGCATTGATCCTTGTCCCCTGGGGCAGGACCCATGTCCCCAAACACTTTTTATGACAATAACTTGCATATAAGCCTTTAAAATGAGCACTATTGATTATTCATGTTCGTGTCCCATAGACTTTAACGGTGTTCGCGTGTTCGCGTGTTCGCGCAAATTTTTTGCCTGTTCGCAAGTTCTGGTGCGAACCAAACAGGGGGGTGTTCAGCTCATCCCTAGTCTTTATGGGCCTCAAGTTGTATGAAAAGTCAACCAAGTGTGAAAGGAACCTTTGAATTAGGCCCCATTTGCACTTGTGCGACCAATGTCTGTGTAATCTTGTGGTATATGGGCCTCAAGTCGCATCAAAGTCAAAGCAAAGTAATGCAGGGACATATTTGACCCACTTGCAGGATGCACAAGTGAGAATAGTGCCTAATTCAAAGGTATTATCCGTGAATCTCATTCACACTGCTGCGACCTGAAAGTTACACTATTTTGCTGCCACTTTGCTGCTGCAACTTGGCCCCAACTTCTGGGAATGCCTTTGTAATATTTTGCCCTATGTACCTCAAGTCACATGAAAGTCACACCAAAGTAGTACAGGGACTACTCTGAAGTTGTTGCAACTTGAAGTAGCACAGATATAAATGGTTATCATTGAGAATCATGGGGTACAACTTGTCATGCAACTCGTTCCAAATTTGCTGGAAAAGTCGCCCAACTGTGAAACAAGTCATATATATTTTAATAGAGAGGAGCTCTCATTTATATTTGCATAGTCCTTACTGATTTACAACAGCAGAACAAATGCAGGAAGTGATGTGTGCACATGGGCCAGAAGCAAATGTGTGGTGATGCCAAACAAATCAATGAACCCCACCCACACCAAATCTAACTACCACATGTACCCCCACATTGAGTAAGCACAAGTACATATCCTACACTTACCCAGCAAATGAGCAGCACCTCCTATTTGCTAAAGAGGGACCTCGCCATGTCCACCTACATGGAGACCCTGACCAGCACAGGAACTTCCGGGTGATTACAATGACTCGTTTCCGGGTCAGAAGGCGAAACCACGCTCTTTTGATCGCAGCTGCGAATATTTGATCGCAACCACGATTAGAATTTTTTCTTTTCGTTTATTTGCAGATATGCGAATCTGTATTTATGCATATAATATCTGAAGGTAAACTTAAGGGAGTTCGATAAGAAATGGTGTCCCTGGGATAGCAGCAGGTGAAATACAAAGACAAAGGCCTAGTTTGAGCCCTGGTTCACACTGACAGCGGGAGGAAATCGTGCGAGTTCAGCTGAACTCACACGATTTCATTCCCGCATGTCAGTCCCAACTGTGGGAGGAATTTCAGACCGATTTCTGTGCAGATTTCTGCACTGATGTCAATAACAATCGCACCCTGAAGTCGCCAAAAAGTACAGCACAGAAAACTACTTTTGGAAATTGCGGCACCGCACCAATTAAAGCAGTGTAATTGCCGCCAATTTTACATGTCAAATCGCATGTCAAATCACATCAACGTGAACTAGGACTGACACATACAACACTGCCTATCTACCAGCTGAATTCATTACCTGCAATTCTCCACAGGTGTTATATATAAAGATTCCACCTTTATCATTTACTTGTAGGTGTGCTGTAGAGATTAGTTTTTTGGTGCACAAATACATATAGAAATTATAAGGTATAAAAGAAAGACATTGCCCCTCCCCAAAACTAATTAAAAAGAAGAAAGAAAAGAGAGAAAAAAAACACAACAAACAAGCTCAATAATGTACTTTTATTTTGCCAGCAGAAACAAAATTATGTACATTCATTTACTAGCTTGTCCATGTCCACCTAGATGGAGACCCTGACAAGCACAGGAACTTCCGGGTGATTACAATGACTCGTTTCCGTTTCAGAAGGCGAAACCACGCTCTTTTGATCGCAGCTGCGAATATTTGATCGCAACCACGATTAGAATTTTTTCTTTTCGTTTATTTGCAGATATGCAAATCTGTATTTATGCATATAACATCTGAAGGTAAACTTAAGGTAGTTCGATAAGAAATGGTGTCCCTGGGATAGCAGCAGGTGAAATACAAAGACAAAGGCCCAGTTTGAGCCCTGATTCACACTGACAGCGGGAGGAAATCGTGCGAGTTCAGCTGAACTCACACGATTTCATTCCCGCATGTCAGTCCCAACTGTGGGAGGAATTTCAGACCGATTTCTGTGCAGATTTCTGCACTGATGTCAATAACAATCGCACCCTGAAGTCGCCAAAAAGTACAGCACAGAAAACTACTTTTGGAAATTGCGGCACCGCACCAATTAAAGCGGTGTAATTGCTGCCAATTTGACATGTCAAATCGCATGTCAAATCGCATCAATGTGAACTAGGACTGACACATACAACACTGCCTATCTACCAGCTGAATTAATTACCTGCAATTCTCCACAGGTGTTATATATAAAGATTCCACCTTTATCATTTACTTGCAGGTGTGCTGCAAGTAGTTTTTTGGTGCACAAATACATATAGAAATTATAAGGTATAAAAGAAAGACATTGCCCCTCCCAAAACTAATTAAAAAGAAGAAAGAAAAGAGAGAAAAAAACACAACAAACAAGCTCAATAATGTACTTTTATTTTGCCAGCAGAAACAAAATTATGTACATGCATTTACTAGCTTCAAACAAAAATTCTAGAAGATATATGGTGCTACATTTAGCAATTGAGTTTTAAGGGCCATGCTCATAGGAGCTTACAATCTAAAATTTGTCTAAACCCTAGAGTGGACACAGCTTTACTTTCAGTATATAACGGAGAAAATTGAGTACTGTCCGTGATACTTTTTTTATTTGCACTAACATACAATTTTTCAGGACAAGCTTTTGGGGTGTGTCCCCTTCTTCAAGGTCCAAGCAGTACTGATTCACAAATTTTTAAGCAGAATGTTTTTTTTTTTTTTGTTTGTTTTCTTTCTTCTTTAACATTCTGCTTAAAAAATTGTGAATCAGTACTGCTTGGACCTTGAAGAAGGGGACACACCCCAAAAGCTTGTCCTGAAAAATTGTATGTTAGTGCAAATAAAAAAAGTATCACGGACAGTACTCAATTTTCTCTGTCACAATTGCACTAATACGGCTACAACAAATCAAGTATATAACGGCTAACATTTCATACCACAACTCACCCACCAGCCCACATAATTTTTATCTGCAAGATTATAGAAACATACTTAAAGCGGAGTTCCACCCAAAAATGGAACTTCCGCTTTTCGGAATCCCCCCCTCCGGTGTCACATTTGGCACCTTTCAGGGGCAGGGAGAGCAGATAAATGTCTAATACAGGTATTTTGCTCCCACTTCTGGGCATAGATAGCTGAGCCACCCGTAGGTATCTATGCCACTTCCGGCGCCTTCTCCATCCCCCCCGTCTTCTGGGAGACACACAGGTCCCAGAAGACAGCAGGGACCAGTGGCATCACGCAGCATGAGTTGCGCATGTGCAGTAGGGAACTAGGAAGCCACAAGGCTTCACTTCCTGATTCCTTTACCGAACATGGTGGCGCCTCCATCCGAAAGCCGAGGGACGGGTCGGCTTTGGATGCCAACATAACAGGCACCATGGACAGGTAAGTGTCCTCATTTTAAAAGTCAGCAGCTGCAGTATTTGTAGTTGCTGACTTGAAAAAAAAATTAGGTGCCTCCGCTTTAACAGTCATTCTTACAAAGCATTCCAACATAATATTAAAAAAGGCATATATTCAAAATATAACACCCACCACCAGCCCACAATCCACACATACATATGTGACCATGTTCTGCTGGAAGCTGCATTTCTGTGTACACGATTAAGCAATGAGATCAAAGAGTAGAAGGTCAGCACATGCTGCCAAACCATGTTTGCATGGTCGGACAGTAATAATACACACACAACATTGACAGCATGGCCACAGAAATCCACTTTTGATGGGAAAAATGCACAAGAATTTCAGAAAACAGCCCTTGTTGGGCGTTTGTCCATATGCACAATATCATTCCTTCTCCCCCACAAATCATAGCAAAAAACCTGGCCTTCTCAGGCCGAACAAACCCCCCTACTGCAGCCCTTTATATAAGATGGGTTGTATTGTTAGAAAACTGACACATGCCCACCAGTATCTTTCAATCTATCTCTTCGTGTATGTCTAAAGTGATTGCACCTGATGAGCAGGGACACATAATACTATTTTCAACTGTGTTAGCCCTTGGCTATGTGCATCATATCTCCAACTACAGGCCAAAGATTGAAGTCCATTTGCATGCATATAAACAAAGCAACAGTTTTCTAAGCATATGTACCGGTGCAATGTAAACCCTACTATTTTAAATGTCCAAGTCCGTGGGCATGATTAGTGCTGACAAACATTAACATTAGTCCCTGGCTGCAATGAGCTTCCAATCTAAAGTCCAAAACTAACTTTTTTACATTAGAGACTATTTCGACAGGAGACAAATAAAATGCCAGCATGTCTATGGATTGTGGTGAGAAACCAACACAGTGAGGCAATATAAACTTCAACACAAGCATTAGCCTGTTGGGGGATTGAACCAGCAACCCCAGTGCTACAAGACTGAATTGCTACCCATTTAGCCAGCGGGCAGCCTCACACATGCTGTCTGCATCTCTGTGGTGTGAACCAGCCCTAAGTCCATAGCCATGCTCAGTGTCACAAGCCATATACAATATATTGTCCGAAGTATTGGGACGCCTGCCTTTATACACACATGAACTGAAATGGCATCCCAGTCTTAGTCCATAGGGTTCAAAATTCATTTGGCCCAGCCTTTGCAGCTATAACAGCTTCAACTCTTCTGGGAATGCTGTCCACAAGGTTTAGGGGTGTGTCTATGGGAACGTTTGACCATTCTTCCATAAGTGCATTTGTGAGGTGAGGTACTGATGTTGGGCGAGAAGGCCTGGCTTACAGTCTCCACTCTAACTCATCCCCAAGGTGTTCTGTTGTGTTGAGGTCGCGACTCCATGCAGGCCAGTCAAGTTCCTTCACCCTAAACTCACTCATCTATGTCTTTATGGAGCTTGCTTTGTGCACTGGTTCAAATCATTTGGTGGAGGGGGGTTATGGTGTGGGGTTGTTTTTGAGGGGTTGGGCTTGGCCTCTTAGTTCCAGTGAAGGGAACTCTTAGGGCATCAGCATACCAAGACATTTTGGACAATTTCATGCTCCCAACTTTGTGGGAACAGTTTGGGGATGGCCCCTTCCTGTTCCAACATGACTGCACACCAGTGCACAAAGCAAGGTCCATAAAGACATGGTTTGTGAGTTTGGGGGGGAGGAACTTGACTGGCCTGCACACTCCTGACCTCAACCCAATAGAACACCTTTAGGCTGAATTAGAGCAGAGACTGCAAGCCAGGCCTTCTCATCGAACATCAGTGTCTGGCCTCACAAATGCACTTCTGGAAGAATGGTCAAACATTCCCATAGACACACTAAACCTTGTGGGCAGCCTTCCCAGAAGTTGTTCTAGCTGCAAAGGGTGGGCCAAATACATGTTTAAACCTACGGACTAAGACTGGGCTGCATTAAAGTTCATGTGTGTGTAAAGGTAGGTGTCCCAATACTTTTGGCTAGATAGTGTATCTGGCAAGACTTACAATGGTGGTGGAACCCTCCTACACATAAACACTACATTTAGACAGAATTTTAGGACCTGGGAGAGGAGACAATATCTCTACTCGAAGCATCACGTTGGGGATTTAAACCCAAACACTCAAGGATGCTAAGCAGAAGTTCTAACCTCTAAGCCATGGAGCTGCCACATTATTGATCCTCCTACACATAAATACTGCATTACTTTTGAAATACAGGTGATGAAATTACATTACTCAATAGTTATTCTTCTTGATTTATTCTGTGATATTTGGTGGTTCTTTGTGGGTGAGTAACAAGTGACCAAAACATCAAAACATTCCACTTTCTAGCATCCTTAAAAACAAAATAGATTAAGTAGAAGCAACAATGTTGCAAAGAAAAATTTAATAAAAAGCACAAAAAATTGTGACTCATTTTAAATTTGCATCAGCAATGGTATTGTTTGTGGTTTGTAAAGACACCTATGTCAGTTTGGGTAAAGATTGTTGTGAGATGGAGAGTAACACGTGATCAAAACATTCCACATTCTAGCATTCTTAAAAACAAAATAGATTAAGTAGAAGCAACAATGTTGCAAAGGAAAATTTATCTCAGAGAAAGACACATTTCATCTCAACATTAAAAGGATTTATTTGGGGAAGTTACAATTGTACCATTGAAATCAATGGCTAAAACTTGCATTGGACTATAATAGCGCCGATTTTCACTCCCAAAAGGAGTGAAAATCCTCTTTAACACATCGCTTATTCTGGTATTTACTATAGCGCCCTTTAAAAAAGACATTGGAGCTAAAATGAGAGCTATTTGCAGGTCTGAGCATGCTCAATTGTGTTGGTACCTAGTTGTAAAAAAAGCCCCCACTTTAATCTCTTCTCAGACTTTTAAAGATATTTCAGTGTAGAAATCACTTTTTCACACAGTTTAAAAGCAGATTTTCCTTAAATAATAAACTACATATTTCAGTACCATTTGGGCAATTATATTGTGCTGTAAACATTATTTCCATGTGCACTACTCCAGGTTTTAGCAGAGTAAGGGTTTGAGCACTATTTGGTTTCAGGGAACTATAGTAAATTCGATTTGGGGAGTATTTTTTTACCAGCGCTATAGTGAATACAGTTTTAGTGCTAATTAGCGCTAATTAGCTCTGCAACGCTATAGTAAATGACCCCCAGGATGTACAGTATATTTTATTTCAGAGGTCCTTAACCTCCCTGGTGGTATGATTATTTCATATTTTTGATGCTGAAAGCGGTACAATGTTTTGCATGGAAATTTGGTATTTTATATTGTAGGCCTGTAATTCTTAGGAATAACTCACTTACATCTGTCCAAACAAGAGTCTAGTAGACATCTCGGGTATGATAAAGTTTGAAACACGAAATCATAAATTATATATAATAAATAACTATAAATAATTATACCAAATAATAATATAATAATAAAAATTATTCAATAATGTAATCAAATCAAAAACACTGAAATTTGCTCAGTTGCAGAATTGTCGTTGTCATTACTTTTCAGTGTTTGATGACGGATCTCCCCACAAATCACTATCGCTCAATTCTGCGAGTGATTCTAATTTATTATCGCTTGTTTTCTAGCTGGTCTAAAACCCCTTTTGATGTAAAGGGACGGTTTTGATTGCTATGGACAATCTCCAGTTTCCAGGCAGAAAGAACAGTTTTTATAATATAAAACTGCACGCAGGGCACTGGACAGACCACTAGGGACAAAAGGGATGTGAAATAGTTTCATACAGTAATGTAATCTGTAAGATTACAGTGTACTGTATGTATATTGTGTGTTTTACTTTTTGAATTTGGCGCCGTTCTCCGTCCCTGTGTGTCGCAATGCTTGCAAGGAATGGAGCCCGGCTCCGTGATGAATCGAGCGGGGGACGAGCCGCTCACACTGCGGGGAGACATCGCAGGATCCAGGGGACAAGGTAAGTAAGCTCTTCCTGGATCTGGCTCGGGGTTACCGCTTTTGGTTCTGAAATTCCACCCCAAGCCAGACTCGGGAATACCGCCAGGGAGGTTAAAGAGGAACTGCAGTCTGCTCACATAATTTGTAATAAAAACATCTTTGCCATTCTGAAGCTTTCCTTGAACCACTGTGCATATTATTTTATTCATACTGTGATTCTGTACTTGCCAAATACGCTGCAGAAATTTCCCTCCACTGAGTCTGGCTGCAACAATTTTAACTGTGGGCAGCTGAAGCTGCTGCCTGTTCACTTCCTGGATTTACACAGGCACACAGAGGCACACCTCCAGCTCTGCAGCTCTCATTAGCCCTCTTATGACTAATCCCCCCTCCCTTTCTGGCAAATGCTCACAGGAGAGAGAGAGAGAGAGAGAGAGAGAGAGAGAGAGAGAGAGAGAAGCTGCGCATGATGTCATAAGCCTAGGCTTTCTACCAGACAAGAAACAGGAAGAGGGCCGTATAGGGTATTTACTGGCAGAAGAAAAATGTTTTACTATCCAAAGTTAAAACAACAAGGGCAGAGTATTTAAGAGATGGAAAGATGAAAAAAGACTGAAGTTCCACTTTAATTGGTTATAGATCCAAGCCCCAGGACTGACACTGTGCACCTAGACACTTTAAATCAATGTAGTATACATGTGAGAGGTGACTCCGTATTTCTCAGAAACCAAGATCTACCATGTCACATTTTAGTTGTAACATTTTTCCAACTGAAAAATAATACAACAGAATTATTTAGAAATAATGGTTCTTTATGAGAAGAGCTATGTTCAAATTAATGGATTTGGTCCAAAAACATTAAAATTTAAAGTTGTAGCATATTCAGCTGTTCAGATCAGTTCTCTAAGGCGATTTCTCGGTCTCAGGCATTCTGACATTATTATGCACAATGCAGGACCAATAGCCATGCATTGTACATGCAGGACGCCAAGGAGCTGCTCACCACTCATAGAAGTCCCTTTTCTTGGTACCCTAGGCATGAACCAGCATTTAACCCTAGCAGTGTGGGGGTGGAGAGAAACAGTTTAAGGGAGGATTTTTATTTTTTCTGTAGTTCAACATTAAATAATCATGTACATTTTATATTACACGGATTTGGTTGAATTGTGATGTCTTTGAACCTCAGCTTTAAAATGCTTTGTTTCACACGTATAATTGAATTTTCAGACGTGTTTATATCACACATTGGAAATTATGATAGATGCACATTAACATCACTGAGGGAAGAGAAGATTTTCTGCTGCACAAATTATTGTTATAATCCAGGGGTAGGCCTTTTGAGCACATTGTGCCAAAAAATGTTTTCAAAGAAATTGAGTTCTATAACAACAAAATGTCAACTTCACACTTTCAATCACAAAAAGGATTTTTATAAAGTAAATGCTGTAAACTACTTGAGTAGTAGTGAGAAATTTACATCCTTCACTCTCACGCCTCAGATCAGCCCCGATTCATGCACTTTCACACCTCTGATCATTGCAACCCCCTGCACTACTCCCCCATCACGGTAACACCCTGCACATCTGCCCCACCACTGTACTAACCTGCACATCTGCTCAACCACTGTACCACCCTGCACATCTGTCCCACCAATGTTCCCCCTTTCTCATCTGCCCCACCACTGTACCACCCTGAACATCTGCCCCACCAATGTTCCCCTTTTTCTTATCTGCCCCACCACTGTAACCCCCTGCACATCTGTCCCACCACTGTACTCTCCTGCACATCTGCCCTACCACTGTACTACCCTGAAGATCTGCCCCACCAATGTTCCCCCTTTCTCATCTGCCCTACCATTGTACCACTCTGCACATCTGTCCCACCAATGTTCCCCCTTTCTCATCTGCCCCACCACTGTACCACCCTGCACATCTGTACCCCCAATGTTCCCCCTTTCTCATCTGCCCCACCACTGTACCACTCTGCACATCTTTCCCGCCAATGTTCCCCCTTTCTCATCTGCCCCACCACTGTACCACCCTGCACATCTGTCCCACCAATGCTCCCTCTTTCTCATCTGCCCCAGCACTGTACCCACTGCTCTTCTGCCCCACGTCTGTTGCCCCTGCTCTCCTGCCCCACCACTGTAACCCCCTGCTCATCTGTGCCACCAATACACCTCCTTTCACATCTGCCCCACTGCTCTAACCCCCCTGCTTTTCTGTCCCACCCCTGTAACCCCCCACCAATGTTCCCCTTTTTCTCATCTGCCCCACCACTGTAACCCCCTGTACATCTGTCCCACCACTGTACTCTCCTGCACATCTGCCCTACCACTGTACTACCCTGCAGACCTGCCCCACCAATGTTCCCCCTTTCTCATCTGCCCCACCACTGTACCACCCTGCACATCCGTCCCCCCAATGTTCCCCCTTTCTCATCTGCCCCACCACTGTACCACTCTGCACATCTTTCCCACCAATGTCCCCCCTTTCTCATATGCCCCACCACTGTACCACCCTGCACATCTGTCCCACCAATGCTCCCTCTTTCTCATCTGCCCCAGCACTGTACCCACTGCTCTTCTGCCCAATGTCTGTTGCCCCTGCTCTCCTGCCCCACCACTGTAACCCCCTGCTCATCTGTCCCACCAATACACCTCCTTTCACATCTGCCCCACTGCTCTAACCCCCCTGCTTTTCTGTCCCACCCCTGTAACCCCCCACCAATGTTCCCCTTTTTCTCATCTGCCCCACCACTGTAACCCCCTGTACATCTGTCCCACCACTGTACTCTCCTGCACATCTGCCCTACCACTGTACTACCCTGCAGATCTGCCCCACCAATGTTCCCCCTTTCTCATCTGCCCCACCACTGTACCACCCTGCACATCTGTCCCCCCAATGTTCCCCCTTTCTCATCTGCGCCACCACTGTACCACTCTGCACATCTTTCCCACCAATGTTCCCCCTTTCTCATCTGCCCCACCACTGTACCACCCTGCACATCTGTCCCACCAATGCTCCCCCTTTCTCATCTGCCCCACCACTGTACCTCCCTGCACATCTGTCCCACCAATATCCCCCCTTTCTCATCTGCCCCACCACTGTAACTCCCTGCTAATCTGCTCCACTGACATACCCCCATGCTCTTCTGTCTCACCGCTGAACCATTTTCTCATCTGTCCTAACACTGAACTTATCTGCTCATCTGCCCCACCACTGTAACCCCCTTTCTTATCTGCCCCACCATTGTACCTCCTGCACATCTGTCCCACCTCTGTTCCCCCTGCTCTTCTGCCCCACCACTGTAACCCCCTTTCTTATCTGCCCCACCACTGTACCTCCTGCACATCTGTCCCACCTCTGTTCCCCCTGCTCTTCTGCCCCACCACTGTAATCCCCTGCTCATGTGTGCCACCAATGCACCTCCTTTCACATCTGTCCCTACCTTCTTTCTCCTCTGCACATCTGCACCACCTCTGTACCCCTGCTCTTCTGCCCAACCACTGTAACTCCCTGCTCATCTGTCCCATCAATGCCCCTTCTTTCACATCTGTCCCACCGCTGATCCCCCTTCTCATCTGTCCCACCACTGTAACCCCCCTGCTCATCTGCCCCATCACTGTACCCCCCCCTGCTTTTCTGTCCCACCGCTGAAGCCCCTTCTCATCCCTCCCACTACTGTACCTCCTGCACACCTGCCCCCCACTGTACCCACTTGCTCACCTGCCCCATCAATGTATCCCTTTTCTCATCTGCCCCACCACTGTACCTCCCTGCACATCTGCTCCACCGCTGTATCCCCATGCTCTTCTGTCTCACTACTGAATCACCTTCTCATCTGTCCTAACACTGAACCCATCTGCTCATCTGGAAATGGATAAATAGAACAAAGAACTTAGACCATCTGCTCATCTGCCCCATCACTGTAACCCGCTTTCTCATCTGCCCCACCAATGTACCTCCTGTACATCTGTCTCACCTCTGTACCCCCCCTGCTCTTCTGCCCCATGTCTGTTGCCCCTGCTCTCCTGCCCCACCACTGTAACCCCCTGCTCATCTGTCCCACCAATACACCTCCTTTCACATCAGCCCCACTGCTCTAACCCCCCTGCTTTTCTGTCCCACCACTGTAACCCCCTTCTCATCTGCCCCAACACTGTACCCCCCTGCTCTTCTGTCCCACTGCCAAACCCCCTTCTCGTCTCTTCCACCACTGTACCTCCCTGCACATCTGCCCCACAGCTGTACCCTCCTGCTCTTCTGTCCCACCTCTGAACCCCTCCTGCTCATTTTCCCCACCCCTGTACCCTCTTCTCATCTATGATATGTGTGATATGCAGACTGGTGAAAGGAAGCAGAGATGAAACACATCTACCCACCCTGGCACACTCATCCTGCTGATCCACCTCTCGCATCCAGCCCACGTGCTTGTATGGGATGTCACATACAAGCATCTGGAATGGATGTGCATTGATGAGCTCAGGTCAGGGGCATTTTCTGAAAGCAGTGGGCCTGTATGCAGGGTCATAAGTTGGGCCCCCGCAGCTGAGAAAAAGTGCGGCACTCGGTACCGCAGCAAAAGTTGAGTGTGATTTTCATTGCATTGAATACTGGCTCTGGCTTAAAGGGACACAGAGTGCAGGGGTTCAGTAGTAAGTGACACAAAGGTTTAGGAATATTTTCAAAAAAGTTCCCAGAAGCTCAACAGTAATTCCACAAACTGTCACCTGATTGTGGTTTTCTCAATCACAGTGAAATCCCTTCTTTCTGAGATTGGTAGTGACAACCAAGTGAGTCATCTTCCTCCAGATGGTGGATGGGACTAGCAGGACTGTGATTGGTTTAGCAGTGACCAATGACAGTTGTCCTCCTCCTGGAAACAGGGACCGCCCCCCCTAGCAGAACTGCACCCAATCAATCTCTTCCCCATCACAAAAGCTGACAATCGCAGCTATAGCAAAGTTCGAGAACCAAATAATGTTTCCCATCTTTTACAATGTGTGGGGGCATGGTGCCTCCCCCTTAGTGCAGGTGCGGCACGAGGAACTCTGACATTGGAATGCATTAGTGTCTCACTGACACTTCCTTGCACTGCTTTGCTGATGGGGAGGAAGTCAAATGCCGACAAAAGAGGCTTTGTGTGCCGCTTATGGCACTCGTGCCAGGGGTTGCCTACCCCTGTTATAATCTGTCAGTTTTGGTGTAAAGCATAATACATGCTAATAAAACATTCTGAATACTAGCATATTTCACCACACTCTCATGAGACTCTGATAACTTGGTGATTTGGCTAATGAATCAATGATAATAAAACCAGGAACTGCAAAACCATTAGGGTGGCCCTGGTTTATTAGAAGCATCTGTCCACAAATCAATAATAGATAGATGACAAAATAAAGCTCTACAAAGATGGGAAATAAGCTGGGATGTACCATGGAATATACATTTCAAATATGAACCATCCTTGATATCTATTTCACATTATGTTCTTTTTTTTTTAACAAGTATGAAAGGTCAGCCCAGAAGTTTAAGTGTGGTGTGGTCAACTTTAAGTTCATTGATGATGGGATAAAACATTTTGTTTACGTGTACTCTGTAAAGGAGATCGTTAATTTTTACACAATATGCTGGTTGTGCCAACATTTTTTGATTCCTGCAGAGCTATAGTGGCTGAATAATCATCTGTATCTGACACTTCTGTCTGTGTTGGAAACTTGGTTCCTGCATGCAGTGGTTCCTCCCATCAGCCCCTATGTCTCTACTACCTCCTGTAGTGATGTAGCGGATGGCGAATGGAGGCACAAAATGCAGAGAGGGATCATGCCTCCAAGTGTCAGATTGGTGGCATGGGGGGGGGGGGCGAATAGGAAAGTAATAACCACTTCTTTTTTTACAAGGTACAGATGGAGTCTTTTTAAGAACTGTGTTGTAACTGGATGAGAAGCACAGAAGACACTTACTTAGGGATGATAAATCCTATACTCATAATGGGATACCTCAACAGATATTAGGCTTGTGTGGTATCTGCCATATAAATTATTTTTTTTGGTCATGTGTTATTATCAGTTCTTGGCTCTGGCTGTTGAAAACAGCAGTTTTTATAGCAAATAGCAATCTGTTTTTTGAATTGAGCCTACTGACCTAAACCTTTCAAGGTCCTCTTACATACCTCTGGTTTCTTTCCATAGTCTCATCACCTTTATGTTAGCTGAACTTTAGCTGGTAGGTAGATACAGGGGTGCATTTGCTGACCTCCTTCTGAAAATGTAACGTGCCTCACTGTCCTGGGCTTCAAAACTTAGAATGAGAAAAAAAATCCTTGATCTGCATATTTGTTTCAAGCAATGGGGGAAGAAGCGAACTTAGGACTTTAATTGGGATGCACTGGAAAGTTTGCGCCCCCATCCTTAATATCATAATGCAGCCCAATCACACTCACAGAGGTGCAAACATATGTATGTTTATTAAGGACCAATGATCAACATGGCATAAAAATGCATTGCATGCATTAGACATAAAATAATCGCATATAGACAATAAATCTATGTAAATACTGTTTTATGCCGTGTTGATCATTGGTCCTTAATAAACATACATATGTTTGCACCTCTGTGTGATTGGGCTGCATCATGCGCACCTGTAGTCCAGACGAAGCTACGCTGATTGGTCAAGCGAAACGCGTTGACGTCACAGCGGTCATGTGACGCCGGCCGGACGACACGCCTACCACTCCCCCATTGGATACCGTCACGGAGCAGGAGACGAGCGCCGGAAGCAGAGTGGATGAGCACCCTTACCGGTCCTTCTGCTTTACTGCCTATTGGAGCCACGGTGGGTAAATTCCACCAACCCCGCGCTGCCAACGAACGTACAGCTATAAGCCAAGACAGCACCACCATACACAAGCATCAAGGATAACTCCTAAAGTGTGGTGAAGGGGATCAGGACATCAACAAATGATCCGTGCATGCTGACCGATTGGGTGGTAATGTAGACTCTGTCTTCCTTCTAACCCCCCTCAGTCTCCACTTGTTACCTTTACTTATAGACACTAGTCCAACTGTACCTGCGGGTGCAGCATCAGCCCATATCAGCGCTAAGGGCATATTATGCCCAATGACACACGTTCACATCATTGTATGAATAAATTATGGACTGATTGATGCTCCAGCGGGGGGATTGGACTGCCTTGTGTGCTTGAATTAATCAGCTGGTGAACTAAAAGGCAACTACAGCTATTAGCTGCTGCACGCTATATCTTGTGAGGGCCTTTGGGGAGAGCCTCTGGAGTTTGTGATAGGATATAGTCCACTGATACCAGTCATACTTGGGCCCCTACCTTGACCCCCTACCCAGCAATACATGCTCAACTAGCCCTTGTTCACTAGCACCATCAACAGCCATTTGGTTTTCCTGGGGGAGTCTTCACAGTGACACTGGAAATACCCTAGGTTGATGCAACATACGATATGCATCCCCATGTCTCCTACCCTTTAGAAGTATAATGGTAGCAACATTGGGGTATGGTCATCCAGCCTCACTGTGAAAGGCATTAAGCCGGCGTCCGGACTGTCTGTGTGGTGGTTGTGTCATATATGTGTCACTTGTTTGTTGTCTTGTTATGTGTTCTGGTTTATGTGTTTTTTTCCTGTTGTTTGAGGATAATTCACTGACCACAGTGCCCACCAGGACAGTGTTCCTTCGCTGCACCTGGTGATGCACATCTTATGCATGAGCCACAAGCCCTGCATATGGATGCATTTGATGCATGTTGAAGCAGTTTTAAACTAATAAATATAATTGTTTTTTATATATATACATATCCTGGTGTTGATTTATTGTTGCTTCAAGTAGCCACTATTTGACCCCTGTAGCAATATAGGGGTTGACCTTTTCTATTGTATGCTGTGGTTTGTTTGGCTATAGCAACATCACTAGACTTCAGTGAATGGATATAGGGTACAATATTATTTAAAGTCCCTATCACCGGATTGTATATAAAGTGGGACCTGGTTATATTTTCTCCTTTTTGGTTATAATCATGCGCACCTCATTTAAAGTCCCAACCTCCCCCCTCTTTTTCATGCATATTTGTTTCAGCTCAGCTGATCAGGAAGCATTGAAGCCACTGGATTGGCATTACAATTAGGCAACTAGCATTTTCAGAATTGGAGGTTAGACTTTACAGCCTCCACATTGTTCTCATATGTTTCTTTTAAAATGTAAAGGGCTGATCCGCTTGTCATGCTTGTTAACCCCTTGTGGGTAATGGAGAATTTCCAAATTTATTGTAGAAAGTCTGTATTTTCTACATGAGGAAAGAACTCAGTCTAAAGCATCTTTCATATAAAAAAACTTTTAATTTTTCCATTAAGAGGAAGCATAATATATGACATTCACAAGACAAAGGAATAAGAATTCCCAACACCAATCCCAGTAAAGTAAAAGATAATGTGGTCTAATTTAAAGCTGACAACAGATTATATTGTAAGAAAATTATCTGTCAGTGTGCAACAAACTGGATATAGATCTTCAGGATGATAAATCCATCCCAGGACATGTGATACATATTATAAACAGAGTTCCAAGCAACATGCCATACAGTCCCCATGCCTCAATTGTGTGTGAATCATATCAGGTAAAGCCACCCAGACACTCAATACGGCTCCCTACCCTAAATTTGGCCAGGTGGGAAGGTTAGAGGTAGAGCATAATCTCTTTTATCTTTCCTTTTTCAATTACTGCAAAACCCCATCTAACTAGCTAAATATAGAGCTGAAATTCGTATTTGTTGACTGTTTAATTTACCAAAAGATTTGTAACCCTGTGAAGTCAATCCTGTAATATACACATTTTTCACACTTCAACGTCAGCTGACACACATTGTGGGGTTGATTTACTAAAAGTGGAGAGCGCAAAATCTGGTGCAACTCTGCATAGAAACAAATCAGCTTCCAGATTGTTTTGTTTTTTTTTGTCCAAGCTTAATTGAACAAGCTTAACCACTTCCATACAGGGCCATTGTCATATGATGTCCGCAGGAACACTCTGCCCTTCGGGCGGGCGTCATATGACATCCTGGGCTTCTCACCGCTCCTGCCCCGGGGACCCGCAGTGAGGCAATCGGGGATGAGGCGTGTCCGTCGGGACGCAGCCCATCCCAGATCAGTATAAAGTATTTATATCAGTATAAATTGGCTCTTTACCACGTGACCGGCTGTGTCCAATCACAGCCGGTCACAGAATGATTGTGTGTGAGGAGGAGATTGCGGTAACAGCTCGTTACCGCCTACAGTATACACCAAACACACTCATTGCCCCCCCAATAAAGAGAACCTGTCACTACCCATCAAAGCACCTGTCACCAGCCCATCAAAGTACCTGTCACAGCCCATCTGAGTACCTGTTACTAGCCCATCAGAGTACCAGAGTACCTGTCACCAGCCCATCAGAGTACCCGAGTACCTGTCACCAGCCCATCTGAGTACACGAGTACCTGTCACCAACCCATCAGAGTACCTGAGTACCTATCACCAGCCCACCCGGGTACCTGTCACCAGCCCATTAGAGTACCCGAGTACCTGTCACCAGCCCATCAGAGTACCCGAGTACCTGTCACCAGCCCATCTGAGTACCCGAGTACCTGTCACCAGCCCATCGGAGTACCCGAATACCTGTCACCAGCCCATCAGAGTAACCGAGTACCTATCACCAGCCCATCAGAGTACCCAAGTACCTTCACCAGCCCATCTGAGTACCCGAATACCTGTCACCAGCCCATCAGAGTACCCGAGTACCTATCTGCAGCCCATGCCTTATAGAATATACATCGGGGCGTTTGCTTTCCTAAATGGAGTCATTTTGTGGGTAATTCCACTGTCCTGGTGCTCCAGGACCTTCAAAAGTGTGATAGGAAGGAATGAAATTATATGTGTAATTTATGCTCCTAGAACACCTGAAGGTACTACTTCAATGGTGGACCTCTCTATGTGGCCAGGCTGTGTAAAAGTCTCACACATGTGGTATCACCATACTCGGAATAAGTAGCAGAATACATTTTGGGGTATATTTTTTGCTATGTACATGCTGTGTGTTAGAAATATCTTATAAATTGACCACTTTCTGTACAAAAAAATAAGTTTTCATTTTCTTTCCACGTTTTCCGAAGACTTGTGGGAAAAAAATGAACCGTTCAAAAGACTCATTATGCCTCATAGAATATACCTTGGGGTGTTTGCTTTCCAAAATGGGGTCTTTTTTTGGGTAATTCCATTGTCCTTGTGCTCCAGGGCCTTCAAAAGTGTGATAGGTCGTTAGGAAATTTTATGTGCAATTTATGCTCCTAGAATGCCTGATGGTGCTCCCTGCATGTTGGACCTCTCTATATGACCAGGCTGTGAAAAAGTCAGACACATGTGGTATCGCCATACTCGGGAGGAGTAGCTGAATGTATTTTGAGGTGTAATTGAAAGTATGCATATGCTGTGTGTGAGAAATAACTTGTTATTATGAAAATTTTATGTAAATAAATAAATAAATAAATAAATAATTTCTTCATTTTCCCAAAAATTGTGGGAAAAAATTACAACTTCAAAAAATAATAAAAAAAATAAATACCTTGTACTGTCTAAATTATAAAAAGGGGTCATTTGGGGGGTATTTGTATTTTCCTGACATTTCAGGGCCTCAATAGATGAGATAGGCCGTCAGTGCGATCAATTTTCAATAATTTGCACCATAGTTTGTAGACTATATAACTTTCACACAGACCAAATAATATACACTAATTTGGGTTATTTTTCCCAAAGATATATAGCAGTATAAATTGTGGCCCAAATTTATGAACAAAAATTACTTATTTGCAAAATTTTATTATAGAAACTAAAAAAAAGTGGTTTTTTTTTCAAAATTGTCACACTTTTTCACTTATATCGCAAAAAAATTAAAAAAACAGTGGTGATTAAATACCACCAAAAGAAAGCTCTATTTGTGTGAAAAAAATTATAAACATTTTGTTTGGGTACAGTGTTGCATGACTGAGTAATTGGCATTCAAAGTGCAAGAGTGCTGAAAGCTGAAAATGGTCTGGGCAGGAAGGATGTATGAGTGCCCTGTATTGAAGTGGTTACGTTGGAAGCTAAGTGGCTACCATGCACAGCTGCACCAAATTTTGCACTCATGAGTTTTAGTAAATCAACTCCACTATGTCCTGATTTAAAAAAAAATTATCTTGTTGGTTCGACAGTGCATGTCACCTAACCACATCCAGCTTCCTCATTAGACAATAAATCAGTATTAACATTTCTCTCCAGTGAGCAGGAACCTGACCCAATAAGCATCCATAAAGTAGAAAAGCAGAGGTGGGTATATATCACATGAATGATGCCAAAATGATCATGGCTTTGCAAGGTAAAACAATAAACATTTATGTATTTCAATTATGTATTAAGTTGTCTGCCTGCAGTTCTACTTTGACTTGTTTTACCACTGAGAGTCACTTTTCACAGTTTTTCTTGTCATTCAACAACACCTCTTGCTTTAAAAATTGCTGCATTAGAGAGACTTCCATGCACTTACTGTGATTGTATCAGTGGTTACACCAGACTTAAAGTGAGGGAGAATTTTTAACAAGGACACAAATAGCAATAAAAAGCTGATAGGGGTTCTAGCCTTTCTCCTACTACAATTTTTTTTGTCTGTTTTGCTGTTAAAGGTTTTCCCTCACATTCTGTCTGTTAAAACCATTGCCACCAGGCTATTAAAGGATAAGTTCACCTTTAAAAATAAATAAAAATAAATGCACAAATTTTTCCATGTAAAAATGTGCATTTACTATTTTTTTTTGTAGGACCCAAGAAAGCATTGCATCCTTGATCGGCATTTATAAGCTGCTCTGCTAGATTGGATTTCCCTGTGCATGACCTTGGACCGGATTTTGGACTATTCTCTGATCTCAGCCTGCCTTTTACCTGTACTGTCATAGAACCATGCTACCTGTCTGCCAACCGCAAGTGCCTGTTTTCTTTGCTCAGTTCACGCCTGCCATGGCATGGTGACCAGGCACTATAGCATTGTGTATAAGACCTGTGGGCAACCAAGCACCTGTAGGCCTGCTTGCCTTATGGGAAAGGGGGCTGCTATAGGTGAAGAACACAGTAGCCAGATATAGTATCTGACCACCTGCGTTGGGGTGGACGTGACACTGCCGCTATTGTATTCTGACAGCTGATGCCACCAGCATGTCAGAATACCTGAACAGTGTTTGCATCTGATTGGACACAGGCGCTTTTCTGACAACAATTTTCAAATCGGCACTTTAAAGTGGTTCTAAAGTTAAACACCTTAAGGCATTCCATGCATTAAAGTAAATGATGCCCCTCTCCTGGATCAATCCAATGCTGTGCACTGCTGCAGTCTTCTCTCCTCTCTCCTGCTTCACACAGGGACTGACAGTCAATAGCAGGAGCCAGTCAGTCTCTTGCCAGTCAAATTCAGTGAGGAGGTAGCATGGGGCTCGGGATTGAGCCCCCATTTGGAGAATAGGTTAGGTTAGCTTGGTAAAGCAGTGCACATTCTTCCCACCACTAGAGTGTGCATGCTCGAAAACGTGTCACAAGCACGCCGGTGACATCATCTCGACCAGAGCTGCAGTCCAGGGAGCATTCCAGCCCTCAGTCTCGGCTTTCCTCCATCACACTACCATCTTGCCGGCAACTGCAGCCGTAAGAGCAGCCAGGGCGGCTCTCATGCACAGACCAGTGCGATTTATGCACCACCGGAGAAACAGTCCTTCATGATGTGCCTGTTATTATCTCAACATGTGAAATTTACTTATTGTGATTTTAATCAATACATTTAAAAGTCTACACTCAGAGGCGCCTGTATCTTTTTTGTCTTTCTCCTTCCCCCCACCTTATCTGGTATAGGCAGATATACTCCTCTTAGTCCCACATTCAGGTCCCTCACTTCTGGCAGTTTCAGTGAAGGGAAGTGATGATTTAGTGCTATGATGATGCCCTAGACCCCTTTCACACTGAGCCGCCCCGGGCGTCAGCTGTAAAGTGGCGCTATTTTTAGCGCCGCTTTACCTTTGTTTTAACCGGTTAAATCCGCCCGCAAAACACCGCTGTAGCAGTGCTTTGCCGGCGGTATAGCAGCGCTGCCCCATTGTTTTCAACGGGGAGGAGTGGTGGAGGAGTGGTGTATTCACCGCTCCTCCACCGCTGCAAAGAAGCTGCTGGCAAGACTTTTTGTGATGCCCTGCCAGCGCAGTGCCCAGTGTGAAAGAACTCGGGCTTTCACACTGGGTTTGCAGCTGAGGCTTTTTTCAGGAGCTTTACAGGCGCTATTTTTAGCGCTGTGGCACCTGAAAAACGCCTCAGTGTGAAAGGGGTCTAAGGCCCCTGTGATGATGTTGTCCTCTTCTCTCTTTTGAGAGAATGTCACTAGTGGCCATCCAATCAAAAGTATCTACATCACAACAGACAGCGACATGGACAACCAAAGAAGGACCCCACAGGAAATAAACAGAAGAGAATACATCAGATAAGTTAAAAATCACTTCCGGACCGCCCACCATGGATGTACATCACTACATTGGCTCTAAATACTGGGGTTATGGCAGCAGATAGCTGCCAAAACCCCCGGTATTTTTTTAAACGGCGGGCTGTCTGCTTTCACATAAAAGTGGTTTCAGCAGGGGATTCGCTGCAAGATCATTTTTATGGGAGGCGGGAAAGGTGCCCCCTCCCCTCCCGCCGCTTCCCAGTAGTCTCTGCTGCTTACCGGCGGAAACAATCCGATCCCCAGGTTGGATGGACAGGAAGTCGGGCGAGGGCAAGATGGCCCCCACTTGACTTTATGCCCTTGGAGGACCAGAGCGACATGGACAAATGGGACAGCCTTAAAGGGACAATTTTTTTTTTTTTTAAAGACATTTTTTTTATTTTTTTTTTATTGCTTTTACGTGTAAATATGAGATCTGAGGTCTTTTTGACCCCAGATCTCACATTAAGGAGGCCTTGTCCTGCTTTTTTTTCTATTACAAGGGATGTTTACATGGGTTGTTTTTCTTTTTAAAGGGATAGTGTAAAAATAAAAAATATAAAGTAAAATACATTTTTTTAAAGAGCCCCGTCCCTCTGAGCTCGCACACAGAAGCGACCGCATGCACAAGTTGCGCCCACATATGTAAACTGTGTTCAAACCACACATGTGAGGTATCGCCACGATTGTTAGAGCTAGTGTAATAATTTTAGTCCAAGACCTCCTCTGTAAACCCCTAAACTGGTAACCTGTAGAAATTCTTAAACGTTGCCTATGGAGATTTTTAAGTACCAAAGTTTGTCACTGTTCCACGAGCGTGCTCAATTTTGAAGCATGACATGTTGGGTATCAGTTTACTCTGCGTAAAATTATCTTTCACATAATAGAAAAAAAATTGGGCTAATGTTACTGTTTTGTTATTCTTTTATTTAAAAAAGTGTATTTTTTCTAAAATAATTGTGTGTGTAAGACTGCTACGTGAATACGGCATGACATAAAGTATTGCAACGATCTCCATTTTATTCTCTGGGGTCTCTGGTAAAAAAAATATATTCAATGTTTGGGAGTTCTAAGTAAATTTCTAGCAAAAATACTGATTTTAACTTGTAAACAACAAGTGTCAGAAATAGGCTTGGTTAAAATGTGGATTTAGATAATTTCTTTTTTTTTTTTAAGGGATCAATTAGAGGGAAGTGGGGTTTTAAGTGAGAGGAAATCTCCTTAGCAGCAGCAGTAAAACCAGAAAGGATTTCTAATCCTTCCCACTCCATCTAAAACTAAACAAAAAAGAAAAAAAGCTTGGTCTAGACATACACTTTTTGATGCTAGGCAACTAGCATTGTAGAATTATCATTAAATATCTAAACCCAAAGAATATGTAGACTAACCCAAGGGAAATAAGGGGGTGGAGACGTGAAGGCAGTTGCTGCTACTGTCTCTTCCCGTCTACGCCCCCCAAAAAGGGGAAAATGGGACTATTACGGTACTGAGTAAAAATGTACAGTTATAGACATAAGAACCAATTAAAACTTATGTAAATTCCAATTTTAATAGTAGAAAATACACGATTACAAACAAAATAACTACATACAATCATAAAAACAAAAGGAAAATATCACACTGACTAAAGCAAGTGGATTCCGTAAATTGTTAAGCGGGGGATGTATGTAAAGCTTTAATCTCGACCGGTTTCGCGGTTGGTACCGCTTCTTCAGGAGAAACACATCTATAACATAATATACGGTAACTTTAACATATACATGTGTATACATTGGACAATTGCAGCAAAATTATTTTCAAAAGTGAAAACCAAACACAATACATATAGAGTAAAAATGAGGACAAGCTCACCCGCTCAGGCGGATTCCGTGGACATGCAGGACCCAACACAAATCCCCCCGCGGCGGACACGGAGGATTATGGACAGACTCTAGTTAGGTAGAGATTAGATTAAGAAGAATTGTAATTGTTGAAATGATGATAATGTGATGAATAGTGAAGGGACAGCAATTCCCATGAAAATGAGATGAACCCAGGACAGTGACATGGGAAAAGGGAAAGAAAATAAGGGGGAACGGGTAAAGGGAAGGGGGGAGAGGAAGAGGTGGTGAATCCGGGAGTAAGAATGGGAGAGTCCTTCGCACAGGAACTCCAGGATCTTTGCACTGAGGCCTATATTACAGGCCTCATTGACAAAGATACCTTGGAGTTCCTGGTCCCCAAATTTCCCCGTGTCCCCACCTTTTATTCCTTACCCAAGACCCACAAAAATGTAAAAACCCCTCCAGGAAGACCTATAGTCTCGGGGATAGGCTCTTTAACTGATAATGCCAGTAAATTCGTGGACGCATTTTTGATGCCCCATGTCCCTAGCCTCCCGTCCTATATTAGAAACACCTCCGACTTATTGCAACGCCTTGAGGGAATCCAGATCCCTCCGGACGCCCTGCTCGTGGCTGTAGATATTGAGGCACTTTACTCCAGTATCCCCCACAAGCAGGGCGTACGGACGGCTGGTTCCTTCTTGTTCGAACAGGACACCACAACATGGCCCTTAAATCACTTTGTACTTGCATTGCTACATTTTATATTAACTAAAAACTATTTTACCTTTAACAACCAACTGTTTCTGCAAATACAGGGAGTTGCAATGGGGACGTCTTGCGCCCCAGCCTACGCAAACCTATATCTAGGTGGCTGGGAGAGGCACATCCATTCAAATGATAAATTCTCAGAATTTCTTGATGATATTCTCGTGTGGCATCGCTTTATCGATGATCTACTATTGGTATGGACCGGTCCGAGGGACAAACTGTTACGGTTTCTCCGTGAGTTGGACAACAATGATCTAAATCTCAAATTTACGTTTAAGATTGATACAGATCAGATTTCCTTTTTAGATTTGAATATTACCAAACAACTAGATGGGACCCTGGGTACGGACCTCTACCGGAAGCCCACTGCCAGCAACACGCTTCTGTTTGCCACCAGTGCTAATCCGAACTCCTTAGTGCGGAGTATACCATGTGCCCAGTATCTGCGTTTACGCAGAAACTGCACACTGGATAGCGACTTTAGACTCCAGGCCAAGGCGCTACGTGAACGTTTACTCTTACGTGGATATTCCTCTACTAACCTTCGAAAAGCATATAATAAAGCAGCGTCACGTTCTCGTATTTCCCTACTCTTCAATCGTAAGGAGCCCTCCCCTCCTAATGATACCGTGAGATTTATTACAACATACTCGGCACACCATAATATGCTTCGCAACATTCTAACCAAAAATTGGCACTTCCTGGCTGAACACCATACGCTAGCCAAATATGTACGATCCACCCCGGAATTAATGTTCCGCAGGGCTCGGTCCTTGCGGGACAAACTGACTTCCAGTCATTATACCTCCACTAAACCCCCGAGGACTGGACCTAACGGTATGTTCAGATGCGGGGATTGTCCCTGTTGCCCCTGGGTCCGTGAGGGCAGGTACTTTACCTTACCTAATTGGGAGCCCCTGGTCCTGCGTACCTTTGCTAATTGCGGTACCAAAGGGGTGATCTATTTGATGATTTGCACATGCAAAGCATTTTATGTGGGAAAAACGATCCGAGAATTCAGACAAAGAATTGGCGACCATCTTTATTACTCGGAGAACGGGAAATTAACCACGATTGGCAGACACATTGGCTTGTACCATAAATTCGACAGCTCGGTTGTCCAATTCCTGGTCCTCGAGGTAGTCCAGCCCAACCCCAGTCCAGCCTCAATCCTTCAGAGGGAGTCCCTTTGGATTGAGCGGCTCAATGCCACCTTTCCCCCGGGCCTCAATGAGACAGTATCCTATAAGCCCTTTTTGTGATAATCTTGGGTCCCTCTCCAATCATACTTTCCTTCCCCTCCCCCTTGTGTTTTCCCTATCAAATTCTTTATTTAAGATCATCCATCATTTATGTTTGCTAATCTATGACTGACTTATCAATTATGTTGGGACGGTTATCAGTCCTTAGGTGACAATTTTAGATCATCATATACTGTATATAACAGGTGTATAGCTTATTTGTAACTTCTTTTCTATTGAATTTGGTTATTAATTGCTGTACGAGGACAGCCTCCCCCTCTCTCCTTAGGCGGTGTTGGTACTGTGCGGGGGCCCGTTCTCCTCTCCCCGCGGCGGACATGTGTTTGCCCTGGCAGCCCCACAGGTCTGCTTGTGACTGTGTGTCCGGGAATATTATTCCCTATGACACTGGCGCGCGCTTGCGCAGTAGCACGAGATCGTGCACCTGCGCAGTGCAGGCAAACAGACCCAGTGACGTCAGAGGCCGCCCACGTTGGCGTGCCCTGACTTCCGGGTTGGGGAGCCCATATAGCGGCCATACGAGGTCCGCTATGTGAGCCTGACGGACACTGTACGCTGAGCTGTTGCATGGATCGCTTACCCTAAGGTCAGTTCTTCATTACCTTTCTTTCTGCTGCTTTATCGCCCCCATATTTGTCCCTGTGTCAGTGTCGTTCTGCGCTTGTTCCACTGTCCCCTGTGTCAGCACTGCTCTGCGCCTATACCAGGCGCAGAGGCTCGTCCTTAATGGCTCTCATCTTTGTACCTTCCTACACACTGTGTGTCATTGCAATCTCCACAGGGCGCTTTCACTTCACCTTCCTCTCCTTGTTTCTTTGGTCATTGCACTTCTTTCCTATCCATACCTCAACCTCCTCCTCCCTATGTTCTGCAGTGCCTTTCCTTTTTTCTGACCCTATTGGTTTTGATCCTTTTATACTGGCCATATTGGTTAATTAAGATGTCTATACTTTTTACCTCTAGCTGAATTGGCCACATTGCGCTGTGTCCACCAGCATTGTAACCTGGAAACCATAGGTTCTATTACCTTATATCGATTTACTTCATATCTCTTATTCACGCTACCCATATGTGGCATTTTGCATCAACCACAGCTCATGCGTATTACAGTGGCTCATTCAATAGTTGGTGAGTGCTAGCCCCTTTTATTGTTAATGTGTATTAATATAATTACCTTAACTATTCACAGCCCTCAGCACTCCCGTGGCTGGTATCCTTGGTGGTTTTTCTTCCCCCCCTTCCCTACCCCCTCCTATTTCCCCTTTCTTCCCTTGTCCCTTTCCCTCTTCCTCCCCTCTGTACCCTTGCCCAGCTTTCCTCCCCTTTCCCCACTCCCTCTCTTGCCCTTCCCTTTTTTCCCCCCTCCCCCTCCCCCCTCCCCCCTCCCCCCCCTCTCTTCCTCCCTCTTTTGCCCCCTTTTTCCTCTGCCCCCGCTCCCCCCTTCCCCCCCTTTCCTTTTCTTCCCCCCCCTTTTTTTTTTTCTTCCCATCCTTCTCCCCTATTCTCTCTCTCCCCCCCTTTCCCCCCCTTCCCTTTCTCCCCCCCCCTCCCCCTGGTGCCCCCCCCTCCCCTTTCCTCCCCCTTCCTCCCTCCTTCCCTCTCTCCCATTCTTACTCCCGGATTCACCACCTCTTCCTCTCCCCCCTTCCCTTTACCTGTTCCCCCTTATTTTCTTTCCCTTTTCCCATGTCACTGTCCTGGGTTCATCTCATTTTCATGGGAATTGCACATCCCTTCACTATTCATCACATTATCATCATTTCACCAATTACAATTCTTCTTAATCTAATCTCTACCTAACTAGAGTCTGTCCATAATCCCCCGTGTCCGCCGCGGGGGGATTTGTGTTGGGTCCTGCATGTCCACGGAATCCGCCTGAGCGGGTGAGCTTGTCCTCATTTTTACTCTATATGTATTGTGTTTGGTTTTCACTTTTGAAAATAATTTTGCTGCAATTGTCCAATGTATACACATGTATATGTTAAAGTTACCGTATATTATGTTATAGATGTGTTTTTCCTGAAGAAGCGGTACCAACCGGTAAACCGGTCGAGATTAAAGCTTTACATACATCCCCCGCTTAATAATTTACGGAATCCACTTGCTTTAGTCAGTGTGGTATTTTCCTTTTGTTTTTATGATTGTATGTAGTTATTTTGTTTGTAATCGTGTATTTTCTACTATTAAAATTGGAATTTCTATAAGTTTTAATTGGTTCTTATGTCTATAACTGTACATTTTTACTCAGTACCGTAATAGTCCCATTTTCCCCTTTTTGGGGGGCGTAGACGGGAAGAGACAGTAGCAGCAACTGCCTTCACGTCTCCACCCCCTTATTTCCCTTTGATTATATTATGTCGGGATGATGGTACTCATACCAGCTTTGTACTACCTTGTAATCGAGGCCTTATTAGTTTTGTATGTAGACTAACCCGCTGATAGAATTCTGTTCATCACTGTCCCAATTGCATTATCTTTCCAAAAGCATGGCATAAAGAAACACAACAGGTAAGAGCATAAGCATAATGATAACATGTAACTTTATATATGTATATATATATATATATATATATATATATATATATATATATATATATATATATACACAGTGGGGCAAAAAAGTATTTAGTCAGCCAACAATTGTGCAAGTTCACCCACTTAAAAAGATGAGAGGCCTCCTCTCATCAGCAAGGGCATTGAAGATAAAACCTGGCTGAATCTTTCAGCATGACAATGATCCCAAACACACCACCCGGGCAATGAAGGAGTGGCTTCGTAAGAAGCATTTCAAGGTCCTGGAGTGGCCTAGCCAGTCTCCAGATCTCAACCCCATAGAAAACCTTTGGAGGGAGTTGAAAGTCCGTGTTGCCCAGCGACAGCCCCAAAACATCACTGCTCTAGAGGAGATCTGCATGGAGGAATGGGCCAACATACCAGCAACAGTGTGTGACAACCTTGTGAAGACTTACAGAAAATGTTTGACCTCTGTCTTTGCCAACAAAGGATATATAGCAAAGTATTGAGATGAACTTTTGATATTGACCAAATACTTATTTTCCACCATAATTAGCAAATAAATTCTTTCAAAAATCAGACAATGTGATTGTCTGGATTTGTTTCCACATTTTGTCTTTCATAGTTGAGGTATACCTATGATGACAATTACAGGCCTATCTCATCTTTTTAAGTGGGAGAACTTGCACAATTGGTGGCTGACTAAATACTTTTTTGCCCCTCTGCATATATATACACACACAGGGCCGGTGCTACCACTAGGCAAACTAGGCAGCCGCCTAGGGAGCACTGCTGCCTAGGGCGCCCGGCCACTGGTGTTCCTACTCTCTTCTCTCTGCCGCAAGCAACTAAGTCTCAGCATCAACAGGCAGCTACCAATCTGTTCGCACATAGTGTCAGAGGCACAGCGGCGGCGGAGGACTGTGTCTGTGTCCCAACTCCGAATTAATGGAAGCAAGCAAACATTCATTGATGGGCACTGGTAGGCTGCATTGATGTGCGCTGGTAGGCTGCATTGATAGGCGCTGGTGGGCTGCATTTGATGGGCGCTTCATTAAAAATGTTATACATGGGCAGAACAAAGGGGGTGGAGTCAGGGGCAGAGTGGCAAAATTAGGTTTTGCCTAGGGTGTCAAAAATCCTTGCACAGTATATATATATATATATATATATATATATATATATATATATACATACATATACAGGTGATACTCCAAAAATTTGAATATCGTGCAAAAGTCCATTTAGTTCAATAATGCAAAAGGTGAAACTAATATATGAGATAGACTCATTACATGCAATACATATTTCAAGCTGTGATTTGTCATAATTGTGATGATTATGGCTTACAGCTCATGAAAACCCCAAATCCACAATCTCAGAAAATTAGAATATTACATGCAATCGATAAAACAAGGATTGTACATAGTTCAATATCGGACCTCTGAAAAGTAAGAGCATGCATATGTACTCAGTACTTGGTTTGGGCCCCTTTTGCAGCAATTACTGCCTCAATGTGGCGTGCCATGGAACCTACTAGCCTGTGGCACTGCTGAGGTGATATGGACGACCAGGATGCTTCAATAGCGGCCTTCAGCTCTTCTGCATTGTTCAGTCTCATATCTCTCATCTTTCTCTTGGCAATACCCCATAGATTCTCTATGGGGTTCAGGTCAGGCGTGTTTACTGGCCAATCAAGCACAGTAATCCCACGGTCATTGAACCAGGTTTTGGTGTTTTTGGCAGTGTGGGTAGGTGCCAAGTCCTGCTGGAAAATGAAGTCAGCATCCCCACAGAGCTCGTCTGTGGAAGGAAGCATGAAGTGCTCCAAAATCTCCTGGTAGATGGCTGCGTTGACCCTGGACTTAATGAAGCACAGTGGACCAACACCAGCAGATGACATGGCTCCCCAAATCAACACAGACTGTGGAAACTTCACACTGGACTTCAAGCATCTTGCAGTGTATGCCTCTCCATTCTTCCTCCATACTCTGGGTCCTTGGTTTCCAAATAAGATGCAAAATTTGCTCTCATCAGAAAAGAGGACTTTGGACCACTGAACAACAGAACAGGTCTGTTTTTCTTTAGCCCAGATAAGACGCTTCTGACGTTTGTTGTTCAGGAGTGGCTTGACAAGAGGAATACGACATTTGAAGCCCATGTCCAGGATCCGTCTGTGTGTGGTGGCTCTTGATACACTGACTCCAGCCTCAGTCCACTCCTTGTGAAAGTCCCCAACACTTTTGAATGGCCTTTTCCTGACAATCCTCTCCAGGCTGCGGTCATCCCTGCTGCTTGTGCACCTTTTTCTTCCACATAACTTTCTATTAATGTGCTTTGATACAGCACTTTGGTAACATCCAACTTCTTTTGCAATTACCTTTTGAGGCTTTCCCTCCTTATGGAGGGTGTCAATGATGGTTTTCTGCACAACTGTCAGGTCAGCAGTCTTTCCCATGATTGTGATTCCTACTGAACTAGACAGAGAGACCATTTAAAGCAGGGATATGCAATTAGTGGACGTCCAGCTGTTGCAGAACTACAAGGCATAGCAAGACTGACAGCCACAAGCATGACACCCAGAGGCATAGGCATGATGGGACTTGTAGTTTTGCAACAGCTGGAAGTCCGCTAATTGCATATCCTTGATTTAAAGGCTCAGGAACCCTTTGCAGGTGTTATGGCTTAGTTATGGCTTAACTAGCTGATTAGAGAGGGACACTTTGAGCCTAGAATATTGCACCTTTTCACAATATTCTAATTTTCTGAGATTACGGATTTGGGGTTTTCATGAGCTGTAAGCCATAATCATCACAATTATGACAAATCACGGCTTGAACTATCTTGCTTTGCATGTAATGAGTCTATCTTTCACCTTTTAAGGTATCACCTGTACTTAAAGTATGTCACAAAAGTTAGTACACCCCTGACATTTTTGTAAATATTTGATTATATCTTTTCATGTGACAACACTGAAGAAATGACACTTTGCTACAATGTAAAGTAGTGAGTGTACAGCTTGTATAACAGTGTAAATTTTCTGTTCCCTCAAAATAACTCAACACACAGCCATTAATGTCTAAACCAGTGGCAACAAACGTGAGTACACCTCTAAGTGAAAATGTCCAAAATGGGCCCATTTAGCCATTTCCCTCCCCAGTGTCATGTGACTTGTTAGTGTTAAAAGGTCTCAGGTGTGAATGAGGAGCAGGTGTGTTAAATTTGGTGTTATCGCTCTCACTCTCTCATACTGGTCACTGGAAGTTCAAAATGGCACGTCATGGCAAAGAACTCTCCGAGGATCTGAAAAAAAGAATTGTTGCTCTACATAAAGATGGCCTAGGCTATAAGAAGATTGCCAAGACCCTGAAACTGACTTGCAGCACAGTGGCCAAGACCATACAGCGGTTTAACAGGACAGGTTCCACTCAGAGCAGGCCTCACCATGGTCGACCAAAGGAGTTGAGTGCACATGCTCTGCGTCATAGCCAGAAATTGTTTTTGGGAAATAGATGTATGAGTGCTGCCAGCATTGCTACAGAGGTTGAAGGGGTGGGGGGTCAGCCTATCAGTGCTCAGACCATATGCCCAACACTGCATCAAATTGGTCTGCATGGCTGTCATCCCAGAAGAAAGCCTCTTCTAAAGATGGTGTACAAAAAAGCCTGAAAACAGTTTGCTGACAAGACTGGGCCGCAGGGCAGTATTCCAACATGATAAAGACCCCAAACACACCTCCAAGATGACCACTGCCTTGCTAAAGAAGCTGAGGGTAAAGGTGATGGACTGGCCAAGCGAGACCTAAACCCTGTTGAGCATCTGTGGGGCATCCTCAAATGGATGGTGGAGGAGCGCAAGGTCTCTAACATCCACCAGCTCCCTGAAGTCATCATGGAGGAGTGGAAGAGGACTCCAGTGACAACTTGTGAAGCTCTGGAGAAATCCATGCCCAAGAAGGTTAAGGCAGTGCTGGAAATTAATGGTGGCCACACAAAATATTGACACTTTGGGCCCAATTTGGACATTTTCACTTAGGGGTGTACTTACTTTTGTTGTCATTGGTTTAGACATTAATGGCTGTGTGTTGAGTTATTATGAGGGGACAGCAAATTTACATTGTTATACAAGCTGTACACTCACTACTTTACATTGTAGCAAAGTGTCATTTCTTCAGTGTTGTCACATGAAAAGATATAATAAAATATTTAGAAAAATGTGAGGGGTGTACTCACTTTTGTGAGATACTGTATAAAATAACATGTAACCACATAAAATGTATAAACAAACATTATGATAACATGTAACTGCTCATATAAGCAAACATTGAAAAAGTGGAAAACCTAAATAAACAATGGTAACGTCCAAATAAAAACATAATGATAACATGTAACATGTAACATGTAAAGTATTTATAACCATAATGATAATAACACCTAACTGCATTTATTAACATCATGATACTACACGTGACCCCCGTGCAATGTATACAGTACCCACTAATATAAAGGTGAATGGTTCTAGTTATAGCATTGAAGAATTAAATAATAATCAAAAGCAAATTAAAAAAGCATTAGTATCAGGTGGTATATTGTCTGGAGAGGTCCCTTTAATTTTTGAAAACAAAGCATTATATGAAAATGCTTAGATGTTCCAGTGTCTTTGTGGTGATAAAATAAAAATCCTAAAATTTTAGGTTGGCAAATTAAATAATATTCATGGTGCTTTTGGACAACATTACCATTTTAGTGTTTATGGAATAGCGAGTAATTATTAAAGCTGGGAAGGGTATGCAGCTGTTGTAAGCTATTCGTCCTATAAGATATCCCCTAAGACCCACTACAAATTTATAGTTTTGGCAAATTATTTCCTGATCATTCGGAAATTATTCATTCATGTTACTAGTTAAGCATTCATGCATATAAAATTTGAGTCAGTGATGCAGTGTGGCGGATAGCACTCGGATTTACTGACCATGGGAGCAATAAGTCTGGACCTCTGAAAAACAGCAACTGGAGTCAATAAAAAGCTGGCCCGACTACTACATTAGTGAATCTGCTGCTCACCACCCCTGTGAATCCCTTTATTTCTCTGCCCATCCTGCTCTCTTTTATGTCCAGCAAGCTGGACAAGGATAGCATGTTGTTTAGGCAAATTATACTCTAACTTTTGCAAATGTTTATTCTAACTTCAGTCGGTTCCTTGTAATCATTGGCGTTTAAAATTTTGTATACACTTTTCATGTTAGAGAACAGTTTTTTCCCTGTTGCCTATATCAGCTAATGACAAACAAAATACAGCCAGACTCATTCAGCAACTCATGTAATAATAATTAGTAATGACTTTATTCCAAAATGTTTTAAATAAAAAGAATCCGTTTGCTTAGGGACATATAGAGAGGGGCAAACAATGTTTAAATTTGTTAAACTGGCAAATAGCTATGTTTTCATGTTTAGGTCAGCATTGAATAAATATGAATTTGTTGATTGCTACAGGTTTTCTTACCTTTTATATACTGTATATGTTTCATGATATGTTTACACACCTAAACAAAAATCCAGCATATTTTACTATAGTTTTTAAAAATGGGAGGAAAGCCTACAAAATAGTGTAGTATTGTAAAGATATACAGATTATATGGGTATGTAATATAGTAAAATATTCATAATTTTTACACTATTTATGTATGTATATTTCTTTAATATTCATTTTGTTAGACAGTAAACTTCTACTCCACCTGGACGAAGTGGCGTGCTAGCATGTACATTTACTGTAGTTATGATACTCTTTGTATACACACTCTTATTATATATTGCTGCCAATACAAATTAGTATGCCCAAATGGTCAGTCCTCCAAACACGCATATTTCAGTATTTTCTAGATGCAGAAGATTTATAGCTGAAGCATAATCTGCTTGCATTTTTCTTTCCCTAGTACTTCCTTCCCTCCCCTTCTCAACATGCTAATGACATTTTCAAATAAAATGTTTCTGTTTTCATTACATTGCTTATTTTTGACCCAATGGCATAATCACTGGGTCTGTGTGCTTTTCTATGCAATGCAGGCAGATAGATCAAGGCTGTTGGGACTGGCCAGCAGGGTACTGTAACATCCTAAAAACACAACAGCACCTTGCCTCAGTATCACTACTCTCTCCAATACCTTACTGGCACTTGAAATAAGTTATGCAAATATCAAAACTGCTTCATGGGTGGGTGCCAGTCTATAATAAATGAGCATTCCTAGGCAAACTGTAGTTACATACAGGCTGCTCTAGATATCGCCTATGATGTTGAGCCTGCATGACTAAGTGCCAGTTCCCACTAGTGCGATGACAGACATCGCATTTGATTCGCACTGCATTGCTGTGCAGATCATATGCAATGTCTGTGTGATGCAATTTCAGCCATAGAAACTGAATGGCTGAAATCGGATTACATCTCATTCACACCAAAATGGTGAAGGGCCCGTTTTTTTGTCTGCACTAGAATTGGATCGCATGGGTGTTCACACTTATGCAATCCGATTCCTGCACAATTTCACAATTCGCATTGCGAACTGCAAACCAATCTGGGGGTGTCATTAACTTTACAATGACACCCCCAGCGGATCTCAGTGTGAACCACTGTGCGATTTAGGTGCAAGGTTTCCGCATTGCACCAGTGTGAACCGAGCCTGAAAGAACCGCATTGCGTATCGTACCTGAATCGCACAGTGGTTCACACTGAGATCTGTGAACCGCTGGGGGTGCCAATAAAAGAAAGGGGCAAGACAAAGACAGTCAGTTTGGGAGGAAAGGGATAAAGGATGCTGGCTTTCCTTTAGCACAGAAATGAGGCACTGTCAGAAACCATGAATCAGACTGATACAGAAGTACAGTTAAATCTCACTTGTTTATTAATAATAAAAAAGTAAACAGAGTAAACCTAGGGGGTTATTTACTAAAGGAAAATCCACTTTGCACTGAAAGTGCACTTGGAAGTAAAATTGCTGTAGATCCGAGAGGAATATGTAAGGAAAATAAAAAACAGCATTTTAGCTTGCACATGATTGGATGATAAAATCAGCAGAGCTTCCACTCATTTCAGATTTACCCATTAGATTTAGAGTGACTGCACTTCCAAGTGCACTTTCAGTGCACTTTCAAGTGCACTTGCAGTGCTAAGTGGATTTACCTTTCGTAAATACCCCCCCTAGTCAAAACATAGCCAGAGTTCAGGAACCAGAATGGATAGTCAGACAAGCCAAAACATCAGGGAGCCAGAGATGAGCGTAGTAGAAGCAGGATCTGGAGCCAGAAGGAATGTCAGCCAAGCAAGTCTTTAAGAGGAACACAGAAGAGCGTCTCTAGAGATGTGACCAAGGCAGAGGCAGAGATCATCTGGGCTGAACGGCTTAAGTAAGCAGGACTGACGAGCAGGATATCATCAACAGCTGAATCACTGTGGAGAGATAGGAGCTGCCAATTAGCCGACAGCTGAGCGGCCAGCTCAGAGAAGGAAGGGCTGAGCCCAGCCCTGACAGGCACGTTCTGTTTGACTTGCTGCAGCTTCAATTGCACACTGTGAGAAACTGTACATCTGTGCAAGATTGAAGGTAAGACCAGAGTTCAGCTTTAAACCACTTTATAGTTTCTTGTATTTGTTGAGAAATCCAGCAATGAAATCTTTGCTCCTGAGTTTTTGGTCTGTAACTCTCCCATTGCCAGAAACAAGGGTGCCCATTTTCTCTTTTATTATATTTTATATTATGAATAATACAACAGAAGTAGCAACACCCCAAGGTAGGCAGAAACACCCTAAATTCCAAAATGGCTGATAAAAGAACAAGGAACTATGGCATAAAGATCTTGTTATTAAAGTTCTATGAGGTTCAAGATGCCAGTGACTAACAGGGCCCAGCATATTCAATTATAAATGAAGTATCACTTTTGGGTTTACTGATCCTTTAAAACTACACAGTTCAACTCCAGTGTACATTGTGTAGCACCCTTCTAGTTAGGCTGCTATGTCTGGTAACGCAAATTTAATAATTGTGTTCTTTTGTAATCAGTTGAGCTGTGTGTGATTGCTTTGGGGTTCTCTGGTTTCTACAGAGTGCAGGTTTGGTTGCTTCCTCCTGTTTCCAGAATCTAGTGCATGGGAGAGTCAAACGGGCAGCCTGAATATTTATGCAGCTCCAGCCAATTCTTGGGGAGGTGTGCCCAGATGATGGTTGGAGAATGCATAAAGAGTTTGGAACCACACAGAGGGGTTCTTTTCCCAGGAGGAGATGTTCCTAGCCAGGAGGGCTGCCTGCCCTTCCTGGTTGTCTTGCTGAGGGTCTAGCCTGTTCATCAAGGTTCCCAGTTATGCTCATGTGGGGGGGCTATCAAGCCACAAGCCCTTTAGGATCCAAAGAGGGGTGCCGCTGAGGATCTGCCTTGGGAGCTTTCCTGAGGAGCCTGCCTGCTGGAGTTGACATTCCAAGCCATGGAGGACACTGTGAGTACAGACCTAAGGGGAAAAGATCTCAGTGACTGTTGCTCTTGTTAACCCCTGCTGCACAAAGTATAAGGCTTGCCTGGCCTGGGACATTGCTACAGGTGTCCCAGTGCTGTCCACTTCATGTCCTACTAGTAAGGGGACTGGGTCAAAAAGTTGTTACAAGGGAGAGTGTCCTGTTCGTTCCGGTTAATGTTCCCAAGTATCCCACAGCTCCCTGATTCCCATCCAAGTTAACTTACAATAAACATTAAGAATGGTAAACCTTAGACTGTTTTCTGTGTTTACTGTGGAAGCTGCTGTTTGCCTGGCTCCAGTTGCACCAGCGGGAAGAGAACCTGGAGCACAAAACCAGTATATAATGTAACTTTCCAATATTGCAAATTACATTTTTTTCATTATTATCATATATAATTATATTTCATCAATTACAACCTTAGTTGTAAATGCAAACATAGACTAACATGATCTGACATCCAGGTGACAAGGGACATTGCTGTTAAAAACTTGGAAAATAAAATGTTAAATACTATATAGGGCGATTCGTTAAGCCACTACATTAATACAATACAATATGTCCTTCTTTATCTCTGTAATTATCACAAAACTCAACAAACAATTTTAGTACATGTTTTAGACTGCTCCTTATTCAAACTTTATATGGTGAGCAACAAATAATAAAAGTTAGTTTTCCGCTGTAAATTAGAGTGCACGTTTAAATCCTTTCCACAGTATGTAAATTAAAATATATTTTCCTTGAACTATGCCCACTAGGTTCACATGGAAAACATTTTGAATAGCTCTAATCACAAAAGAACCAGCAGGAAATGCAAATTTGATAGGAGTGGTCAAGCTACCCAGGAAGGCTTAAGAAACAGCAGTGCCAGACAAATGGCAATCAGTGCCTGCCGGCTAACCTGACTGCCCAGATTCCATATTTAATCCTTTCACTGGAAAGTATTCATTAAGATCTCCGTTCTATCCATACCTCCTCCTGTCCATTGTCCTTCCTTAACTTTATAATTCTGTGCCGTTTTTTTTCAATGCTTTGTGGTCTACAATCAACTCAAGCCACGTGGTCATTTTCATCCTTTTCATTTAAAAGATGATTAAAATGTAACATTTTGGCAAATAGATTTCATTATCTTAATTGGTCTATTTTTAAATACAACGATCATTTCATGCTTAAGTTCAACAAGCTTTATTTTAAAGAAAACTTGTACTGAGCAAATGTACGCTGCCATTACTAACTTCTTTCTCATAATCCTTGCTGCCATTTGTGTCTGGCTAAATACTTTCCGAGCTGCTGACCAAAAACAAGCATGCAGAAACTAGAGCAAATTTGGGAAATCTTGATAGGTATAATTTTTCTGTTCAGCAAATGCCTGCTTTCTTGTTTGTGTCCTATTGGGGAGATTTCTCTTTATTTCCTGTCCTTAAAGTGGAGTTCCACCCAAAAGTGAAACTTCCGCTCATTTGTTTCCTCCCCCCCTCCGGTGCCACAGTCACGGATATTGACGTCACCGCTCGGCTGATTGCTCGGCTTCCTCCCCTGTCGCTGGGCCAGTAGGAGAGAGGAGCGGAGCATCGCGCATGCGCTGTAGGGTTCCCGGAATGAAGCCGTAAGGCTACACTGCCGGGTTCCCTTGCCCGCAATAGCAGCAGCATGCACCCAACAGCTGATGGAAACATCAGCTGCAGTGCCGACATCGCTAAACTCCAGGACAAGTAAGTGTCCTATTATTAAAAGCCAGCAGCTGCAGTATATGTAAGCTGCTGACTTTTAATTTTTGCAACGGTGGGCTGACCTCCACTTTAAGACACAACAATAATAGTCTGTGTCAATCTGGATTTGTTAGCATCAGAACTGCTTCTCTCCCACTACATGTCTATGGGAATGCAATTGCAGCTTGAAGCAGGTTAATGCAGCTTAGAAGGAGGTAAAATACACCCTTTAACCACTTGCCCACTGGGCACTTAAACCCCTTTCCTAACCAGACCAATTTTCAGCTTTCAGCACTCTCACATTTTGAATGAGCTGTGTCCCAGTCATGCAACATTATACCCATATGAAATTTTTGTCCTTTTTTCACACAAATAGAGCTTTCTTTTGGTGGTATTTAATTACTGCTGGCAGTGGCATCACTAAGGGGTGGCTTTTGGGGCTATAGCCCTGAATCTAGGGCCCATAGCCCAGAGTCTCTGAAGGGGTCCCCAAGGGGAGGGGAGGCTCTCTGGGGACCCTGATGTAAGTGGGGGGCTCTCTGGGGACCCTGATGCAAGGGGGAGGCTCTCTGATGACCCTGATTTTAAGGAGGAGGCTCTCTGGGGACCCTAATGTAAGGGGGGCTCTCTGGGAACCCTGATGTAAGTGGGGGCTCTCTGGGGACCCTGATGTAAGGGGGAGGCTCTCTGGGGACCCTGATGTAAGGGGGTACTCTCTGGGGACCCTGATGTAAGGGGGGGCTCTCTGGGGACCCTGATGTAAGTGGAGGCTCTCTGGGGATATATATACACACACACATATATATCTGTATATACTGTACATGTGTATGCCCGCCCAAGCGTATGACTTTCTTTACTACGCTGCTATGGACTCTAGCCCCAGATCTTTTGTAGACCTAGCAATGCCCCTGACCACTGGGTTTTTTATTGTTTGCGCTATAAATGAAAAAAATACTGAAAATTGTGTCTGTTATAAAATTTAGCAAATTAGTAATTTTTCTTCATACATTTTGGCCAAAATTTATACTGCTACTTATCTTTGGTAAAAATAACCCAAATAAGTTCATATTACTTGGTATTTGTGAATAGAGTCTACAAGCTATGGTGCCAATCACTGAGAATTGATCACACCTGATCACACCTAAAGTACTGACGGCCTATCTCATTTCTTGAGACCCTAACAAGCCAGGACACTACAAATACCCCCTAAATGACACCTTTTAGAAAGTAGACAGTCGAAGGTATTTAGTAGGATGCGTGGTGAGTTTTTTGAAGTTGTAATTTATTCCACAATTCATTGAAAAATGAAGATTTTTTTTTTCTTTTTCACAAAATTGTCATAATAACAAGTTATTTCTTACACACAGCATACACACAGCATATGCATAACACAAATTACACCCTAAAATACATTCTACTACTCTTCCTGAGTATGGCGATACCACATGTGTGAGACTTTTACACAGCACGGCCACATACAGAGGCAGGGCCGGACTGGGAATGAAAACCAGCCCTGGAAAAAATGTCATACCAGCCCCATAGCATTATTATACCAGCCCAACATCATTATTTTCTTGTTCATAAAATGGAAAACCATGCATTTTAAAGCACATTTAAAGAGTGCATTATATATAGATAAGACACATATCTATTGTCGTTGCTGCCGCCCCCTATTCAGGTGTCCAGCCCCTTGTCGGGCATCGGGCATCTGAATTACAGCGGCAGGGGTGTTTTTAGAAGTGCCTGATTAGAGCCGTCGGCTCTAATAGGCTTCCAAATTGGTAAACAGCGGGCACACTGCTGTGCGTTCGCTGCTTATGCAGTGCTGTGTTAGGAAATCAAATAAATCGCTTCCCCAACACTGACCCGCTTCTCAGCCAATCAGGTGCACTGCATCTGGTTACCTGTCACCTGATTGGCTGAAGCAACAGACGCTGTGATTGGATGCCTATCGGAGGGAGCGTGGAGCAACGCGCTGACCTGAGACAGGTAAGTGCCGGGCGGGAGGGACACTGGCAGGATTTAATGGGCAAACTGGTGGCAATTGATGGGGCAAACTGGCGGAAATTGATGGGGCAAACTGGCGGCAATTGATGGTTACAGTGGCTGCATTTGATGGCATAGTGGCTGCGTTTGATGGGCACAGTGGCTGCGTTTGATGGGCACAGTGGTAGCGCTTAGTGAACACAGTGGTGGCAATTTATGGGTACAGTGGCTGCGTTTGATGGGCACAGTGGCTGTGTTTAATGGGCACAGTGGTGGCAATTTATGGGTACAGTGGCTGCGTTTGATGGTACAGTGGCTGCGTTTGATGGTACAGTGGCAGCGTTTAATGGGCACAGTGGCTGCAATTGATGGGTACAGTGGCTGCGTTTGATGGGCAGGGCACAGTGTTGGCAATCTATGGGCACAGTGGCAGCGTTTGATGGTATACAGCCTAATACAGATAATCTGGCACTTGAACAAAATATGAGAGAGAGAGAGAGAGAGGGGGGAGAGAGAGAGAGAAAGAGGGGGGGAGAGAGAGAGAGAGAGGAAGAGAGAGAGAGGAGAGGAAGAAAGAGGGGGGAGAGAGAGGGGGGGGGGAGAGGAAGAGAGAGAGAAGAGAGGAAGAAAGAGGGGGGAGAGAGAGAGGGGGAGAGAGAGAGAGAGAGAGAGAGAGAGAGGAAGAGAGAGAGAAAAGAGGAAGAAAGAGGGGGGGAGAGAGAGAAAGAGGGGGAGAGAGAGAGAGGGGGGAGAGAGAGAGAAAGAGGGGGGAGAGGGAGGAAGAGAGAGAGAAGAGAGGAAGAAAGAGGGGGGAGAGAGAGAGAGAGAGAGAGAGAGGAAGAGGGGGAGAGGGGGAGAGAGAGAGAGAGAGAGAGAGAGAGAGAGAGAGAGAGAGAGAGAGGAAGAGAGAGAGAGGAGAGGAAGAAAGAGGGGGGGAGAGAGAGGGGGGGGAGAGAGAGGGGGGAGAGAGAGAGAGCGAGAGAGAGAGAGAGGAAGAGAGAGAGAGAAGAGAGGAAGAAAGAGGGGGGGGGGGAGAGAGGGGGGAGACAGAGAGATTTTTAGTACCTTAATTCTTGTGCTGCAGCTGCACGGCCAGCCATTCACTTCTATTCTCCTCGTGCAGATAGTGGGCGGTGCTGGCGCCACACGGGACGAGTCATGAAGGCAAAAATGAAGCAGCACGGCGTTCTCCTGCTCCTCCCCTCAGGCACACAGACAGAGGCATATTACTCTAGATGATGAGTGTGGGCAGCGCGCCGGAACGGAGGAGGCACAGTGACCAGTGACACAGCCATTGCATAGATAGTGCGGTGGCCGCCACTGCTCTTTAGATTGCTGACACAGGCAGCCAGCCCAAGCTCCGAGGCAAAAGCGGCCCCAGCGGTACTTAGTGCAGCCAGCCTACTGGGATATTTCCCGGTATCCCGGTATCAGGCATTCTAGGGACATAAATTACACATATAATTTCCTGCCTACCTCTCACACTTTTGAAGGCCCTGGAGCACTAGGACAATGGAAACGTCCAAAAAATAACCTCATTTTGGAAAGTAAACACCCCAACTTATATTCTATGAGGCATAATGAGTCTTTTGAACATGTAATTATTTCCACAAGTTTTTGGAAAATGTGTAAAGAAAATGAAAACGCGTTTTTTTCCACAAAGTTTTCCATTTATAAGGTATTTTTAATACATAGCATGTACATAGCAAAGATTACACCGCAAAATTATATTCTGCTACTCCTCCTGAGTATGGCAATACCACATGTGTGAGACTTTTCCACAGCTTGGCCACATACAGAAGCCCAACATGCAGGAAGCACCATCAGGTGTTCTAGGGACATACATTTCAAATCTATTTTGACTACCTATTACACTTTTGTGAGGTACTGATGGGCACTCTAGTGGCATGGATGTGGCATGGATGAGTACTGATGTGACATGGATGTAGAATGGATGATCACTGATGTGGCACGGATGATCACTGATGTGGCATGGATGTGGCACGGATGATCACTGATGTGGTACAGGTGATCACTGATGTGGCATGGAGGAGCCATGGTTGAGCATGGGTAAGCCATGGATGAGCCATGGTTAAGCATATATGAGCCAGGGATGGAGAATGGATGAGCATGAATTGTGGATGGATGAAGCATGAATGTGAATAGGATGAGCCAGGGATGAAGCATGAATGTGGATGGAGCATGAATGAGAATGGATGAGCCAGGGATGAAGCATGGATGAGCAAGAATGTGGATGGATGAGCCAGGGATAGATGGATGGATGAGCAAGGGACGGAGCATGAATGAGGATGGATGAGCCAGGGATGGAGCATGGATGAGCATGAATGAGGATGGATGAGCCAGGGATGGAGCATGGCTGAGCTTGAATGTAGATGGATGAGCCAGGGATGGAGCATGGATGTGGATGGATAAGCAAGGGATGGAACATGGCTGAGCATGACTTTGGATGGATGAGCCAGGGATGGGTGGATGGATGAGCCAGGGATGGATGGATGAGCCAGGGATGGAGCATGGCTGTGCATGAATGTGGATGGATGAGCCAGGGATAGAGCATGAATGTGGATGGCTGAGCCAGGGATGGAGCATGGATGAGCATGAATGTGGATGGATGAGCATGGGATGGAGCATGAATGTGAATAGGATGAGCCAGGGATAGAGCATGAGTGTGGATTGATGAGTCAGGGATGAAGCATGAATGTGGATGGAGCATGAATGAGAATGGATGGAGCTTGGATGAGCATGAATGTGGATGGATGAGCCAGGGATGGAGCATGGATGTGGATGGATGAGCAAGGGATGGAACATGGCTGAGCATGAATGTGGATGGATGAGCCAGGGATGGGTGGATGGATGAGCCAGGGATGGATGGATGAGCCAGGGATGGATGGATGAGCCAGGGATGGAGCATGGATGTGGATGGAGCATGAATGAGAATGGATGGAGCTTGGATGAGCTTGAATGTGGATGGATGAGCCAGGGATGGAGCATGGATGTGGATGGATGAGCAAGGGATGGAACATGGCTGAGCATGAATGTGGATGGATGAGCCAGGGATGGAGCATGAATGAGGATGGATGAACCAGGGATGGAGCATGGCTGATCATGAATGTGGATGGATGATCCAGGGATGGGCACAGTTCTGAAGTTCCCACAGCGCTGCTGCACAGGCTCCCTCCTCTTCTCACATACTGTACCGATCGGCATGAGGAGAGGGGAGGAGCCAAACTGGACATGTTCCAGTTTGTTTACAAGTAATCACTCCATGATTGAACAGAGTGATCACGTGGAAAAGGGCCGCTGTCATTGGCCCTTTACCCCGATCCGTGACACGCCTGGTCTGGGAGACCCGATGGTCACAGGCATTCCTTGGTGTGCAATTCTGGAAGGACATTATAGTACGCTCTCCCAGAGTTGTCCGACTGTGCTGTAGCCGTTTTTTGGTTAAGGCCCGGTGGGCAAGCAGTTATTAAACTTTAAATGATCTAAGAAGCATCCCATACTGATCTAAAATCAGGGTTGGTAATTTTTGCAACTGTCCATGAATGTCCGTTTTGGACATGTAGTTTGCATGTCCGTAATGGACATTCACAGACACATGAAAAAATTCAATAGATTTTACAAACTGTTTGTAAATTTAGTGAAAGTTGGCAACACTGTCTGAAATGTAGGCTGAATGCTTCTGCAAGCTGCAGCACACCTTAAGGGTCGGTTCACACTACAACGACTTGAGATCCGACTTGTTAGCCCTCAAGTCGCCCCAAGTCACTTGACATGGGGAATTGCATTATAGTCAATGAGAGCCATCTTAATGTACACTACTGAAGTCGCTCTGACTTCAGAAAAGGTTCCTGTACTACTTCAAGGCGACTTCTAGGTGACCTGTACCCATAGAATTCAATGCCTGAGGACAGGAGTTGAGAACCACTGGAGTAGCTGGCTATTCCTCTGAGATGATCCATGGGAAGGTTTGCCATCCATTTCAAAGAAAGTTCCTTTACGATTCTGGATACATTTGGAGTTTTGTCGCCATCCAGTTGGGAGGTCCTTCCTTTTAATTGCCTGCTGGTGATACAAGCTATATTGACTCATTGAACGTATGTTCCTATGAGTTCAATCCCTCTGGTAACCCTTTACTTTTTCTATGTGGAGGGTCCATCACACCTAATTCTTTGCATGTGTTATCCACGTGGTGATTAAGGAATTATATACCCTTTGGACTAACAACAGTCCTTTGTATTTGAAGAGACACCTGAAGAGTACCAGAGACTTAATTTTTTAATTTTTTGTATATTGTGGATTGACTTTTCTTTTTCATATTTTTATACAAGTTATATCATAAGCTTCTAAAAATCTATAGCGCTACACTTGTCTGTGCACTTATTTTTGACAAAATCCTTATTTGTTGTGTGAGCTGCTGTTTTGTTGGGTAAGCGCAGGGTTAAACTTTTTTCTCCATAGAATTCAATGGAAGTCCCCTCCAAGTCGGATCCTCATCTATAGTGAAGCGACTTTACAGGAAAAAGAAAATTATGAGGGGAAACTCCACGCCAAATTTTAAATAAAAAACCAGCATGGGTTCCCCCTCCAGGGGCATACCAGGCCGTTAGGTCTGGTATGGATGTTAAGGGGTCCCCCCCAAAATCCATACCAGACCCTTTATCCGAGCACGCAGCCCGGCCGGTCAGGAAAGGGGGTGGGGACGAGCGAGCGCCCCCCCCTCCTGAACTGTACCAGATCACATGCGCTCAACATGGTGGGGTGGGTGCTTTTTTTCCCCCAGGTGAATGGGTAGGGGTACGATGCACCTCATACTCATTCACATAGGATGAGGGGCCGGGATCCGGGGGCCCCCTTATTAAAGGGGGCTCCTGGATTCCGATAAGCCCCCTGCCCGCAGACCCTGACAACCAACAGCCAGGGTTGTCGGGAAGAGGCCCTTGTCCTCATCAACATGGGGACAAGGTGCTTTGGGGTGGGGGGGCCGCAGGGCGCCCCCCTTCCCTAAAGCACCCACCCCCCCATGTTGAGGGCATGCGGCCTGGTACGGTTCAGGAGGGGGGTGCTCGCTCGTCCCCACCCCCTATCCTGACTGGCCGGGCTGCGTGCTCTGATAAGGGTCTGGGATGGATTTTGGGGGGGACCCCCATGCCGTTCTTTCGGCGTAAGGGGTTCCCCTTAACATCCATACCAGACCTAAGAGCCTGGTATGTTCCTGGAGGGGAATTCCCTCTCGCGCTCGCTGCAATAGGAAAATGTGTTTTTCCTATTGCAGCGAGCGCCAGATGTACAGTACCCTGTCGCAGAGAACCAGCGCGATGGGATCGCGCTAGAAACACATTCTCGTGGGAAGGTACTGTACGTCACAAGAGCAAATTAGCTCTGATTGGCCACAGGCAAAGTCGCCTGTCCTGGGGCGACTTGAAGGCGTGTTGTAAGTTGCCCAAAGTCGCATTGAAGTCGTGTTGAAGTCGCCTTGCAAAGTTGCGCTGAAGTCGTGATGCCCCTGTGTGAATCGGCACTAAGTGAGAGAAAAACTTTTCAAAGAAAGAAACAGGTGTATCTAATAGACACTTTTACCTTGAGGCTGGGTTCACACATATGCGAATTGGATGCGGAGATTCACATGACATGCAAGTGTGACCAGCTCTTCACACATGTCCATGGTGGCCACGGTCCAGATTAAAAAAGGTTCCTGTACGTGTTTGGGTCTGGTTCAGATGCGAATTCAAGCAAAAATTCTGACCTGAATCACACCTGAACTGGTGAAGCAACACGCACCTGACTCCAGGCATGATCCCGGGGCCGCACATATGTGAACCCGGCCTTACTGTTGGTCTGGTGATGTAACATATGATGATAAGGGTGACATATTTTCTAGCCCAGGTACCTCTGCATAGTAAGCATACCTAAGAACTTAGTGGAATTAAGCCAGCAATACCAGAATGTTGATTCAGTCGCTGGGTTATTACTGAATTTGTCAAATTTGTCAATCAGGTCAGGCAATCCCTGCTCCATCACTACCAGGTCTGCACGCAAAAATAATGGCTTTGGGTACTCTGCTCATTCCCTGCCTTTTCCAGGCTATGCATAGTGTTATTGGTTATTAAGGTGTAGGCTGCCACACACACCATGAACATTCATGGCGCTACCAAAAATGGAAGTACTGGTCAATATACTAAATATCACTTTAAGGGATCTCTGTTATGCATGTGGTGTTCTATGTTAGTTCTATCTCAAAGGTTTATGCTCCGTTAATGCATTTATACGAATTTACTAAGCTATGCAAAAATAAATATGATGATACTTCTTGATTTCAAAACTATATTATATGCAGGCCTTATGCTATTTGTTTTTCTTTATGTATTTGTTAGTCAGAGAATTGGATTTTGTTCAATGGTATAATGACTTTCGGACACCATGTAAGATACTTCTTCATATATTTGCTTTCTGAATACTTCAATAAAAACGTTGGTAAACAAAAAGAAAATGCATGGCTCTGTGTGAGCCAGCTGCTTGCAACTCAGAAACCAATGATACTGGAGTGCCAGGTGGCAAATCCAGCTGAGGCTGTCACAGTAACGAACAGGTCCAGGTCGAAGCAGAACTGAACTGTCATACATCTCCTCCTGTGCTCCTGTTCTCCTCTCCACTGCATAACATTCTGCTTCTGTCATTCCTGGCATATCTTCTCCCATCCAGTATTGTAACATCCTTGTTCTTTCTGTCCCCCCCCCCCCCCTTTCTACGTGGTTGTCTGTCCTTTTTCATAATGCCATTTGAGTTTCCAGCTTTTTCAAAATGCCACCAGTATTCCACATAGTGCCTGGCTCCCTCAGATCTGTCATATTTACATTAGTCACCTGATATTATTTTTTGATAATTTTTCCCATCACCTGTCATTCAACTTTAACTCATTATAGTACCCTTGGGTTTCTAATTTCTACCTCTTTCTCCACTCTGTCAATACTATCCTATCTTCTGATTTATAGAAGACAGGAATATAGCAAACAAGACACTAATTACTAGAAAGTCATAATGCAGGAGTATGGTCAGTATATGAGCTGTAATGCTTGCTACTGTACAAGCATTCAGCGAACTTAGCTTCAACTATAGCAACCCTGTTTCCTTATATCAAGCAGGTCCAGTTGTACTTGGTTGACCCCAGAATGTAAGATGGTATATTCTTTGGCTAAGTATCACAAAAAGAGTACCTGTAGAACACAAGAGAATCAAGTTTCTGAAGAGGGTGGAAAAGACTAGAGTCTTTGCAGGTGCAATGTCAGAGTGACATGCAGGGAGATCAGTTTAACAGAGCATTGTGCAGCACAGCCACCAAAGTCAGTAGAGGTTCACCAGAATGTGACCTGTTTGGCATGTACTGTAATGCAGGGGTTGCGGAGTTCTGGTAAGCTGACCAGACAAGGTAAGTCTATTTTTGAGAAGGGGCTTCACCCTTAGGAGCTGGTTTATCAGGAATCATGTAGGTAATAAAGGGCTTTTACTCCAGTGTTAGCATGTACATGGGCAGTTGGTACCCAGGAATACACTTTGGATCAACATCAATTCCAGTGAACTAAATTTTTTTTATCTTTTCAGTTAATGATTTTACCATCTTTGAATTTTTCCTGTCCATGAACCAACAATGGAGGACAAGTGGAAGAGATAGCAAGCAGATAAAGAGGCTTGAGCAAGGATATATGAAAATAATTGGTTATCTGCAAATTGGGAGCTAACTAGATACGAAAGAAGAGTGGGTTAATCCTCTGGATGATTCTGTATGAACTAATGAATCTGAGAGTCAGCTTTTAGGATGGAATGTTAAGGGCAAATTTTTGTTGGATAACCAGTTGTATTGACTGGCTTTGTAGCAGTGTGGTGAGTTCAGCAGCGATCAGTGGCAGTCTTCTCAGTAGCAGTGGTAGTAGTGAGACTGTTGCTAACCTTGGCCCAAACTTGTGAAAAATGCAAAACAGTGGATTTGGCTTGCAGAATGGTGAATGACAGGTTAGAGAAGGAACGTGCTCTGGAGTGTTGACAGTGATATGATAATCTAAATGTTATACGCAAATGCAGCCCAAGGCAGAAGTGAGGCCTATTGGAGACAAAACAGAGATTGATACTGAGCATATAATAGAGGGGTTTCCAGAACCTGGATACAAATTGAAAGCTACAATCAGAGACAATACAATTGGGAAAGCTACGAATCCTAATAAAATGTATGGCAAGGTAGCTCCATGGACATGTAGGAATGGGAAAAGATAATAAACAGCCAGTAGGCCTTGTCAGTGGAGATATGGAGCATGCACAGACTTCACAGGAATTCACAAAAAGCATGATATTATTAAGAGTAGGCCACCACAAGTCTTAGGAAACCATGAAGTGAGTCTTCTTGATGCCAGGATGATTGAAGTTTTACTATTATGGGCCTCAGGCAAACCATTAGGTACTAGTGCAGATGGCACAGACAGCTTACGAGCAGGAACAGAAGTTTCAGCTTGCAAAGTAGCGAAAGACAGATCCATAGAAAAAGTTGCAATCATAATCGATGGAGACAGAATGCTATGGATCTCCTGGCAGTCTTTAGCTGGAGAAAACTTTCTTGATTGAAAAGACACAGGGAGGAGATTGTCAGGGTGGGTTCTTTGGGATAAGTCTGCTATGACTCCCACCTCAGAGGTGTTGATCGCAACTACATAAGGTAGGGTAGGATCAAGATGAGTAAACATTGGAGAACTGGTGAAGGCTGCTTTGAAGGCTTCGAGGCTGGAGTCCAGTTAGCCATATTTGTCCCTTTCTTGGTAAACGTAGTAAGGGGAAAAATACTGACAGACAAAATTCTTTAAGATGCTCCTAAACAAATTGGTGAACCCAATGAAACATTGCAAGGCTTTTAGAGAGGAAGGACAAGTCCATTTTAAAATGGCCCAGAATTTAAATAGATCTATGAATCAGATGAAACCCAGAATCTGTCTATGAAATCCAGAATCTGAGTTTTTTGTAGCTGTCAGGGCTGGGCTCTCAGCCCTTCCTTCTCTGTGCTCAGGTTGCTCAGCTGTCGGTTAATTGGCAGAATTCATTGTTCCACAGTGGCTCACCTGTTGATCATCTCTTGCTCGTCAGTCAAGCCAACAGCCAGCCTCTTCTGGCCATTTAAACTGCCTGGTTCATTTAATCAATTCCCTTCGCCCTGGTCAAACATATCTAGAGACTCTCTACTGTGTTCCCGTTGAAGACTTGCCTGGCTGACGTCCCTTCTGGTTCCTGATCCTGTCTGCTGCCTCTGACTACACTGATCTCTGGCTCCCTGATTTCTTGGCTTGTTCTGACTACCTGATTTGGCTGCCAAACCCTGGCTATGTTTTGATTACGTTTACCAGTTGTACCATTTTTACCATTTTATTAAAAGGTGTGATTTTTTTACTACATTTTCTGTCTCCGTCTGATTCATGGTTCCTGACAGTAGGTGAAGGCCATGAATTCAGGCAATCCACCTAGTAATAATATTTTTTCCAGGTTGAATGAGCAGGATCACCGCATGAATCAGTTTGCCAGCGTTACAGCGTTACAGATGCTCCTGATTCGCACTGCTCACCTGGATCCTCCCACTGTGGTTGTTCCAGTACAACCTGTGTTGCAGGCTGTCCCTGCTGCTGCTCCAGTCTCTGCGCAGGCACCCGCCATAAATATTATCTCTGTAAGAGGTATGTCTGGTTCCCCTCTCTGCTTCCCCAGTGATTTGGGGGTGATCCAGGTCAATGCAGAGGGTTTCTGATCCAGGTTGGGATATACTTTGAGATGCTGCCCCAGGCATTCCTCACAGACAGAAGCAAAGTAGGCTTCATCATTTCTTTGCTTTCTGATAGAGCCTTGGCCTGCTTTGAAGGCAAACCCTGGGCAAACCCTCTATGGGAGACGCAAAAAACCCATTGTCCTGAGTTAACCAGAGTTTGTGGTTTCCTTTAAAAAGGTTTTTGATGTCCCCGCATGCTCCACTTCTGCTGCCAAGAGCCTTATGTCCATCAAACAAAGTACGAGAATTGTTGCCGATTACGCCATTGAATTCCGTACTCTGGCAGCAGAGGTTGCTTTGAACAATGAGGCCCTCCCGGCTGCTTTATCTCATGGTCTCTCAGATGACATCAAAGATGAAATAGCAGCACAAGACATACCTACAGATCTGGAGAAGTTGATCACGTTTGCCATTCTCATTATCTCCACACTCCAAAAGAGACCTTCCTTTAATGAGTACTTGCAGAAGCCTCCTGTACATTTGGCTCTGAGCTTTGCAGTCCCTACTTTGCCTCCCTCACCTCCCATGCCTCCTGGTACCGAGTCTGCCAGTGAAGTAGAACGCATGCATTTGGGATTCACACATCTCTCTGCGGATGAGAGGGCCTTTAGGAGGAGGGAGAGATTGTGCCTTTATTGTGGCCAGGCAGGTCACTTTTTGAAGTCTGGTTCTACTCGTCTGGGGAGACGTTTGTACCTGAGGTCCTGTAGGGGACAGACCCTAGGTGGCATTATTAAGTCCCCAGTTACCTTGTAAGATACGCCTCTAGTTTCGAGTTACCCTTTCGTGGTCTGAATCGTCCATCAATCCACGGGCTCTAATCCACTCTGGGGCTGCAGGCTTGTTCAAAGACAGTGCCTTTGTGTCTAAGCACTCGATTCCGCTGCAGCTTCGTGCCACTCCACTTGCCCTTGAGGCTTTTGATGGGAGACCTCTACAGCCTGCCCATGTGACTCATGAGACTGCTTCGTTGACCATGGCCATAGGGGCTCTTCACCATGAGATAATTCAATTTCAAGTAATTTTCTCTCCTTGTTATCCGGTGGTTATCGGTTATCACTGGTTACAGCAGCACAACCCCTCTTTTGATTGGCTTTGTGCTGAGGATCTTTCCTGGTCACCACAATGCAGCAAGACATTTTTTCAGAAAGTGGCTAAGGTCTTGTGAACCTCTTCCCTTTCGTCCTTGCCAGAGGAGTACCGTGAATTTAGCGATGTCTTTGACAAGGGTCAAGCTGGTAGTTTGCTTCCACACCGGTTGTATGATTGCACAATTGACCTTCAACCTGGTGCTATGCCTCCCCGTGGTCGGGTTTACCCTTTGTCTGTCTCGGAGGATAAAGCTATGGAGAACTATGTTGCTGACATTTTTTCTCGAGGGTTCATCTGCAAATCCTCGTCTCCTGCTGGTGCTGGCTTCTTCTTTGTGACAAAGAAGAGTGGTGAACTGAGACCTTGTATCGATTTTATAGGGGCCTCAGTCACATCACGATTAAGAACGCCTACCCGATTCCATTGATTACGGAATTATTTGACCGCCTCAAGTGAGCAACAGTTTTCACAAAGCTCAATCTGAGAGGGGCATACAATCTTGTGAGGATCAAGGAAGGCGGCGAATGGAAAACTGCATTTAACACCAGGACAGGACATTATGAATACCTTGTAATGCTGTTTGGCTTTTGCAATGCTCCTGCAGTTGTTCAGGAGTTCATCAACAATGTCCTCCGAGATATGTTGCAGCAATGTGTGGTGGTTTATCTCAACGATATTCTCAATATATTCTAAATCCCTAGAGAGCCACTACACAGATGTCTCCCATGTGCTACAGAGGTTGAGAGATAATAACATGTATTGTAGGTTGGAGAAGTGCGAGTTCCATCGTGAACGTTAAATTTCTGGGTTATGACATTTCTACTGCTGTTTTTTTGATGGACCCAGAGAAATTATCTGCACTTCTACAGTGGCCTTTACCCATAGGTCTATGTCCTTTACAACGTTTTTTTGGCTTTGCCAATTATTATTCGGAACTTCTCTTCTCTGGTCAAGCCCCTGACTGATATGACCAAAAAGGACGGTAACCCACAGAATTGGTCTCCAGACTCCATTAAAGCCTTTGAGTCTCTCAAGGCTGCATTTGTTTCAGCTCCTGTGTTGGCACATCCTGATCCTACACTACCCTTCATTCTTGAGGTTGATGTATCTGAGACTGGAGTGGGTGCCCTTCTGTCTCAACCTCCTACCTCTGAGAGCGCTATGCATCCTTGTGGTTACTTTTCTAAGAAATTGTCTCCTGCAGAATGCAGTTACGAGATTGGGGACAGAGAATCGGTAGCTATCATTTTAGCTCTTAAAGAATGGAGGCTTCTCCTCGAAGGTACCACTGTGCTGGTCCTCATTTTGACTGACCATAAGAATCTCACATTCTTGTCTGAGGCTAAACGCTTATCTCCCAGAAAAGCGCGATGGGCTCCTTTTCTGTCAAACTTCAATTACATAGTCTCATTCTTACCTGGTACTAAGAATGTAAGCGCTGACGCATTGTCGCAACAGTTTTGCTTCACTTCCAAGATTGAGTCAGTGCCTGTTCCTGTAATACCTCCCTATCGCATTCTGGCTACTATACGCACCAGTCTCACCTCACCTTTGGGTGACAGAATTTGTGCCGCTCAGATTAAGTTTCTCGCGAGGAGACTGGGTGAACACTGCTTTGTTCCTGGGAATCTTGGCACTGCTTTGCTCCAGACTTACCATTCTCCCAAGGAGGCTTGCCGCCCAGGCAAGAATCAACTCATTTGGGCTATTTGTCAACAATTCTGGTGGCCTAGTCTCCGCGCTAATGTAACTGCCTTTGTAGCTGCTTCTTCTGTGTGTGCACAGAGTAAGACACCATGACACCTTCCAGTGGGCCTCCTACAACCCATACCCAATAGAGAGAGGCCTTGGACCCACCTGTCTATGGATTTTATTGTGGAGTTACCCAACTCCCAGGGAAACAGAGTTATTCTTATGGCGGTTGATTGGTTCCAGAAAATGTCACATTGTATTCCACTAAAGAAGTTGCCCACATCCAAAGAACTGGCATCCATTTTTGCTCGGGAGAGCTTTCATTACATGGGCTTCCCAAGGTTATCATCTCTGATAGGGGTAGCCAGTTTGTCTCTAGGTTTTGGCGAGCCTTTTGTGCACAGTTGGGAATTCAGCTTTCCTTCTCTTCTGCGTATCACCCGCAGTCTAATGGAGTCACGAAATGAGCCAACCAAGCCTTGAAGCAGTTTCTACGCTGCTATATTTCTGATCACCATAACAACTGGTCAGACATCCTACCTTGGGCGGAGTTTGCTCACAATAGTGCCATCAATACCGCATCCAGATTGTCTCCGATTGGCGAATTATGGTTTCCAACCATCCATGTTGCCTGACTCATTTGTTCCTCAAATAATTCCTACATTAGAGGAGTATCTCAGTAAACTTTGCTCTACTTGGGTGCAGGTCCAGGAGTCCTTGAAACATGCCAGTGAGAGGTACGGACACCATGATGACCACCGACTCCTACCTGCGCCTTCCTACCAGGTTGGGGAGAGGGTCTGGCTGTCATCTTGTAACCTCCGACTCAGTGTTCCCTCTGTGAAACTGGCACCACTATTTATTGGGCCTTTCCATATTCTACATAGGATCAACCCAGTGGCTTACGCATTAGACCTTCCTTCTAACATGCATATTTCAAATGTTTTTCATGTCTCCTTATTGAAACCTTTGGGCTGCAACCACTTCACCACCTCGGCACCACGTACTCATCCGGTGCAGGTCGAGAACCATGAGGAGTATGAGATACAATCGATTATTGACTCCCCTAGGTTCCGTGGGCACATACAGTACCTGGTTCATTGAAAAGGGTACGGTCCGGAGGAACGCTCTTGGGTCTCATCCTCAGATGTACATGCTCCTGTCCTCCTCAGTGCTTTCCATAGATGTTTTCCCCTCAAACCTGGTGGTCCTCCGGGGGGGGGGGGGGAATTGAGGAGGGGGTACTGTCAGGGCTGGGCTCTCAGCCTTTCCTTCTATGTGTTTAGGTTGGTCAGATGTCAGTTAATTGGCAGAACTCATCATTCCACAGTGGCTCACCTGTTGATCATCTCCTGCTCATCAGTCAAGCCCACAGCCAGCCCCTCCTGGCTATTTAAACTGCCTGGTTCATTTCATCAATTGCCTCCTCCTTGGTCAAACATATCTATAGACTCTTTGCTGTGTTCCTGTTGAAGATTTGCCTGGCTGACATCCCTCCCTTCTGGTTCCTGATCCTGTCTGCTGCCTCTGACTATGCTGATCTCTGGCTCCCCGATTTTCCTGGCTTGTTCTGACTACCCGACTTGGCTACCGAACCCTGGCTATGTTTTGACTAGGTTTACCAGTTGTACCATTTTTACCATTTTATTAAAAGGTGTGATTTTTACGGCATTTTCAATTGCCATCTGTTGGTATAAAGGTGATGGTTCACTGCGTCGTCCGTGCCCCTTTGAAGACGTCATCTATGACAAAACATGTAGGGTGTGGCTACGCACTGACGCCATTACGATATTACGCCCCATGTGATCCTGGTACACGGGTGTTCGCTTTGTTTTTTTAAGCTTGCCGGCTACTTTTAAATGTGTTTTCTGCGGCGGATGTTTGTTCCTGCCTGCTTTATTTCGAGCAATAAAGGCTGTTTTTTTACTCTACTACACTATTGGAGTTTTTCAGTTTTTCACACTCATGGTCTTCCCGACCAATGAGTGATATTTTTAGATTAGAATTCCGGTCCTGCCTGTCTTGGAACATCAGAGGTTTGAGGCTACAAAGTCACAGGAGATCAATCTGTCCCTGCAGAGGGCTTTATCTGCTTGCGATTTAGGGGGTCCACCGTCTCTGATAAGGGCATTGACATACCAATTGGGACTCACTCCCAACCGGGATCACCCTCTCTCCTCCTCTTTTCCCTTCTCGGTGAAGGTGGATGAATTTTGGACTCTTTTCTTTCCTCATTGGGCTTGTCTCCTTCCATCAGTTTTCTGTTTTTGATCTGTGTATGGACTCAATTTTTACATCCCATCACTGTTCTGTTTGATCTGTGTACGGACTCAATTAAATTTTCTTTTCATGTGTCACTTATTCATATGTACTATTTTTTTTTACTTTTTTCAAATGTTATTTTTCTTCTGAGTGTCTATACTATAAGCGCACTTATGTTTTCTATTATTGTTATTCACCATAGAGATATTTGATGGTTATTGTTGCAGCTGTAGTTTTTTAGAATTTGTTCTCTAGCGCAGTATTTATTTACCCTTTTACACTGCATTTTCTGTCTCCGTCTGTTTCATGGTTCCTGACAGTAGCCCAAACATAAGGCTTTGGAGACATGCAATGTGCAATTAGATAACATATACACATAATTTTTTCAAAACCTGAAAATAACTAGGTGGACCTGCTCAACCCATTCATAGAGAGGGGGGGAAATAAGAATATTGTCAAGGTAAATGATTATGGGTTTGACAAGAAATCATGGAAAACATGGTTTGAAAGTTCCTGAAAGACTACCAAATTCTCAAAAACTTCTATGCATCCTGGAGATTCAACTTTGAGAAAATGTGGGCCCCGTGGATTCTGCTAAATAGTTCCCTGGTGAGAGGCAAGGGGTATCTGTTAGGAAAAGTTTTATCTTTTTTAAGGTCCTGTAATCAATACAAGGGTACAATGGCTGATCCTTCTTCTCAACACAAAACATTTCTGCCTCTGCAGGAGAGGTGGGAGGACAAATAACCCTACCCTTTCTATAGGTTTTCTTGCAATAATACTTCATGATCAATGTTTCATGAGCTGATAATGGAAAGGTTCTCCCTTTGGGGTGATATAATTGGACAGGGCAGGCAATAGGACAGTCATATGCTGTGTGAGATGGCAGGACTGAAGTAGATTCCTCATAAAATACACACCAGAAACCCTGATAGTAGGAGGAGGGAGAGACTTGTGTGAAGGTAGCAGTGAGAACACTGTGGCTGAGACAGCAATTGAGACAATTATCGGAGCAAACAAGCACCTTATGACCCCCCTGAATAAGGGTTGTCGCTGTCTCTCTGGTAAGCCTCTTGTCTCACTGTGGTAATGGGTTTTATGTGGTCAAGTTTATATTTCATACTTTACATGACTTCACCTATTGGATCCATGCTTTATGAGGGTTTATCCTTATGAACTCCTATCACCAATGAACTTTTTTCACAGGTGTCTAATTTGCACTTTATTTAATTTTTTTTTGTAATTCAGCCATTTTTGTTTCTTGCACTGTATTGTATTCACTTGAATGTTGTACATTAATTACAGTTTACATGTGCACATCTGCACTTTATTTTTAGTTTGCATGTATTTGTATTAGATAATTTCTAGCGCTGCACTTTTTATTATATATTTATTTTTGTGCCTAATATCTGGTTTATAGTGCTTAGCTGCTTTTTTTGCTGTTCTTACCAAGCACGGCTTTTACTCTCATCCAAATTTACTCTCTGGTTCAGTTATATTTTGCAATAGTCATCCCACCACAGGGATCACTGTGGCTGAATTTTCATGCTGTAGACTTGCAGAGGTCTTGCTGTAGGCTCACCACTGCAACTTTGCTCTTGCTAGAGACTTGCCGTGCAAATTTGCTACAAATTGAAAAAGTGTCAACTAGAACTTGTGCTTCAAGTGCTTTGCAAACGGACAACTTGCCAGTGAAAATGTGCAGCAAGTTAACAGACTTACAATTCAACACTGTCACAAAGTTGTGGCAAGTTACCCTCGATATCTGGGAGTTTGGGTGAACAGGCCAAGTCTGGTATCAACATGGCAGGAGTCAGTGTAGGAGTCAGAAGTGAATAATCCAGAATAACACAAAATAGGATGGGTCAGTAAAGACTACAGAAGAGAAGATACCAGGTCGCAGGTCACAGGCTACTACTGAATACAATGCTGAGCCCAGACAGGACTGAGCTTAAATAGCTGACTGCTGTGAAGCATTCATGTGCACAAACTTCACACATTAGTGATTCTGTGTGAAGATACATGTGACATAACACGCAAATGTGCCTGTGTTAAAACACAGGCCTTGTTAATATATCATATATGATTGAGATTGATATATGTATTTGCAATGCATTGTCTCAGTATATTATATGGACACTAGCAAGCTATATAATATTTGAATACTAGTGTGCTAGTTTCTATGTCTTTGTATTTTCTTCTCCATGAGGATAAGTAAACCATGCCTGCAGTTTACAGTGAGTAGGCCTTAGCTCAAGCAGAACACAGAGGTGGTTTAGGTTGAAATAACTGAAGTCATCTGCAGCAGTCAGTGCACAATAGTTTTTGTTGTTTTACTTCTCTGAACCACTGAAGGGTGAAATTTTGTGAGGGATGTTTGCATCCTCCTTGTATTCATTATTGGTGAAGAAAAAGACATTTTAAGCAAAATTAATAAAGATTACTGTTTCCTTGGAAAGTTTAGTCGATGCCTTAATGTAAAGAAAACGATAGCAAAGACAATTAATTACTTAATCTGCTGCTTCACAGAAGAGCATTAAGTGATAAAATTCTAGATTCAAGTTATCTCTGTTCGCAATACACTTAGTGATTTCCTTTGCAGCAACTGTTCCCATTATATCTCTCTGACAGCCTATTTCCATTTTTGTGCAATATACTCTCAAGGGAGTAATATCATTGTTTTTGTTCTCTGATGTAGAGCATTATCATTAGATCAATGTATGTAACTTTATGTAGCTCTACTATTGTGATTATATAGTTGAGAAAGTCCAATGCACTAAAGATAATGAAACAAGTATTTTCCTGTTAAGGAAGTACTCTATTCCCCATGGTATGTCAGACTAAACCCATTATAGCACAGTCCAAAGGATCATTACACACTGTCTTGCAGGCAGCAGATTCATCAGACATTCAGCAGCAGTGATTTGCTTTTTGAATAATGAGAGGAATAGCAACATGTCTTTCTTTTCTTAAAACTAACAATGCCATTTCATATTGCTTAGACCTTGACATGTTTTCGCCCTGAATACATGATGTGGCGTATTTATTATTTTCAAATGTACTTCACGCTTGCAATTATATTTTCCTCCAAGATTTACAAACTCCGCATGAAATCTGTTTTGAATATGCAAGTGAACATAGAGATTATTGACCTCTCTGCACAACCTGCTCCCACCTGAACGTAGGTCAAACAGAAGTGAAGTTTTCTGTGTACTTGGTCTATTGCTGTTTTACTGCCTTTGCCCAAACAGCTTTTTATTCCTGTGGTCCAAAAATGTTAAAATGGAACAATCCCTAATTAATATTTCATTAGCAATTGTCATCTATTATCAAGAAAGTGATATTTTCTTAGAGGAGGAACCTGGTGTGCTAAGTCACTCTGGGCTTCTTATATATCTTCATTAATCCAAAAGTAAAACCTACCTGCAGTTATTTTCAACAAGTTGAAAGTTGTATATGTTCCACTTTTATAAACAGAACCTGTCTTTACATTCTCAATTTTTATAAAATAAACACATCTATCCTTATAATGGTCACAGCAGGCTTGGTGTACAAACCCAAGAACTTTAGTGCAGCCATCTCACTAATTAGACTTTTGAAAGCTATTGTCACCCAAACTCACATTTCAGCTGAGTTGGCTAAACCAATCAATAGCTTCCTATTAATTTCAGGTATGCCAGGAGACAGAACCTACCTTTTGAGCCCCTACCAATGTGTTTCTTCTAAAAATAGGATCCCATTCTAACAGTTTATGTGAAACAACGATGGCACAGTACTAAAAGATACAATCAGCTTGTGATCCAAACCACCAGCTATTACCCAAATATCAATCATATGTTAATGCTGAAAACGATGGAACTCCACATTTTACAACCAATCATTGTTGATGTAAGTACTATAAAGGTGTAGTATTTGATGGAGAATCTGGGACTTTGCTATATAACAGAGCTCAAACTGAGCATTTATAATAACAATCAGCAGGTCTGTGTTAAGGGCATTTATCACACCGCCCCACAATCTGCCTACTTTTCTCAGGAGAACAGTTGCAGCTTGTCCCACAGCTTTGTTTTTACCCTCTTTAACACAGATCAAATCTATACCTTGAGTCCTTATAAGGTTGTCTCCAGAGCATCTCAAGTTTGGGAGTAGGTTCTGAGTCAATAAGGGCTCACTCTGCAGTTGCGACCATGATTGTAGTCAGAGGGGATGAAAACAAAGCCAGAGATAAAAGCAGGCTGCACTTGTCATCTTGGGTAAGTAAAGCCGGCCATAGATGGCCATGGGTTGCAGGAAAGAAAATCTCTTGATTCCCCCATCAACACTGACTGTGAATTCTTCCCACTGAGCTATTGTGTTCTCCCAACGGGGTGGAGGGGGGGAGCAGGGGGAGCCGTCCCAGCCAGGACACACAGTGATTATTGCTAGTGGCTATAGCCAATGGCAATAATGGCATGAAAAATCTGACAGGCTGGTTGTACCCAAGTTGATTGATTGAACAACTTGGGTACAAACAGCCTGCCCATACATGATTTAAATCTTGGTTGGTTCCTTAAGAAGCTGGGATAGAGAAGTTTTAATATATATGGAGCAGTACCCCTGAAGGAGTTGCTTTTGTTTGTTCAGTCAGTTACTCTGCCTCTCAACCCTAATAACAGCCTCAGCCCCCTCTGGCACACCTGGCAATAGTGTAAGTGCAATCACCAATGAGAAACACACACGTTATGATAAAACACAGAAATTGTCTTTACTACAATATTTTTCTGGAAGAATAATAGACAGAAACAGTATATACTGTATATTCAAGAAATCATCTAGAGAGCAATAACTGAGATTCAAGAGCAATATATCTCTCAATCCTATATTCAAGCTGCTTTCAGGGGATTCCAAACCTGAGAATGTCCCCAAGAGCAGAGGCACACTTAAATGGTAAATAAAGCACAATGTGACACTTTAAATCAGATTGGTTACCTTTACTCAGGTTGGTTCTATGAGTCCATGCAGGAGGATAGCAGAAGAATGACCCTCTTTGTGTCAGGCCTCTCTCTCCTGTCCCCTGACACCACAGGCCCAACTTTAAATGCTTTATTCAAAGCAACATGCAATAGCTTAACCTCCTAGATAAGCTGTCCCACACACACCCACTGCATATACAGAGCCCTGAATATGTGTTCAGATCCATATGGCACTAGTAGCTTCAGTCCTTTTGAAGAAAAAATAAAACTTTGTGTCTTCGGCAAGCCATTTTTGTTGGTGCACTTAAACTCCTGGATAGCAGGACCAAACGACACAACTGGCCCAGATTATCAAGTGAAGCAGGCAGGATTTTTCTCACTAAGGTGAAAGGACAATGATGCCTGTATACAGTGTCCCCAGAAATGAATGGCCTTATCCTTTATCCCTGTGGCACTACAAGTGTCAGCAAGGTGACTACCAGCAATGATGTCTGCGTATAGTGTTCATTTAACTCCTTCTGTGGTGCAGTGTCCCTGTTTCCTGCAAATGGGCAAAAGCCCTCTCACCCAATCCTGTGGCTAAGGCCCAAACAAAATGTCCTGGAACAGCAGGCTTTCCTGGCGACTGGACTGGTCATCTCACACTGGAACGCTTCACCGTCGGTGCAGGTGCACCTGGATGTGCACCTGGGATCCCCCTCTTTTAGGCTGGATGCCCCGACTGGCGGTGGAGGCCTGAATTGCGCGGTGAAATCACCTTAGAGACAGCATCTCTCCCTCAGGTCTGATCTCTTCCTCTGCCTCCTGCTGACTGAATTCTCCTCAGGGAATCAAAATGGAGTCTCTCCCTTCCTGCCAGCAGTGCATGCTGGGATTTGTAGTCCTGCCTCTTTAAAAGTCAGTGAGGCCGCTCTGTTCTGAGACTTCATATTCCAGAGTCCTTTGCAGCTGCTTCCTGCAGCTTATTACAATGCCTCTGATTGGCTGCTGTAATTGTGCCTTTAATTGGCACCTCTTGTGCCAATGGGAGCACATGGGAGGAAAGCAGAGAGTGGGCAGATGCCTGTGTTACCATGCAGTAAGTGAAGAGAAAAGGGAAGGGGAATCTCCCTCTCTCAGAAACTGACAGGCAGCTCTCCCTCTGTGGAAAGCTTGTGTACTTGCAACGGCTAGCTTGGCGGGGTCGTGGGAGAAATAAGACACTGGCTACATATAATACATTATAAGGTCTAGGGAGGGTGTGCTAGTAGTTTTTTTTGTTTTTGTTTTAAGAAAATACCCTTACCTTTTAAAGCCTGTGCTTCTCTAGGCATGCCTAAATGATACTACTCCCCCTTTTTTTTTTTTATCCAAGAAAAAGTTTTTATTGAAAAACAAGTACATACAGTCCAAGAAGTCCACCATTAATATGTACATAATAGCATAAACAGGCATAATTCCAGAAATAAATTTTATACAATCATATAATTCTCACTGATAAACAATAAAAACAAAAAAGGAAATTAAAACACTGCATCTTTATCTTCCCATAGTCCTTCCCTCTGTCTTTAACCAACAGGAGCAGTAAGCTCTATACAAGTTAAATGCAGTATACACAATGCTTCAACCATTATTAAGGCGCAATAGTCTATACATGACCAGATCCTCCGGGGCAAGCCCAGGAGTGTCCAGCCATGGACCCCAGAGTTTTTCAAATTTCCCTGAACATCCCCTGTGTTGGTATATGATTTTCTCCATTCTTATTATATTGCCCAGTGCAGTAACCATTGCTTGACTGAGGGGGGCGTTTCAGATTTCCAGTGTACCATAATTAACTTACGGGCCCCAAAAAGGGCTCTAGATAGAGCTTCTCTGACATGGGGTTCCCACTCCAGTTCATCTAACACTTTCAAAATTCAGTGTCTAGGGTCCAATGGAATTGAGACCCCAAAAACTGCGCTCAATGTGTCCACCACCCCCTTCCAGTACACATGTAATTTGGGACACCTCCACAGCATATGTATTAAATCTCCATGGTCTCTCTTACATCTAGTACAGATTGGAGTGGAAAGAAGTCCTATATTGTGTAACCTATGAGGTGTATAATACGTTCTCAAGAGTGTATATAATTGCATTAGTCTTTGCGTTACATTCAATGAGCATATGGAAACTGACTGCAGAGCCTCCTCCCATTGATCCTCATCCAAAGGCCCAACATCTAGCTCCCATTTTCCTTTCACTGTCAAGGGGTGTTTTAGAAGGTATTTGTGAAGTAAGATGCCATAGCTCTGGGAAATGAATCCTTTAGAGGTCTCAGCCCCTTTAAGTAAAGCTACCAGAGGGTTCGAGTCTTTATGCCATTCAGAGGCTTTTGACTGGGCTGCAAATGCATGCCTAAGTTGCATATAGTAAAAAAGCATGGAGGTCGGTAGTCTATATAGGTCCCTCAAGTTGTCAAAGGAACGCAGTTTTCCCTCACTTATAATTTGCGTTAAGTATAGAATGCCAAACCTCTTCCACCGCTCCGCATGTTGTAATTTAGCAAGTTCTGGATAGGATTCATTTCCCCATATAGGACTATACTCACCAATACCTGTCGCCTCCTGAATATACTTAGTTTTATTCCATATTTTTTGTATGAGGGCATATGTGGGAAAAAATTTATGAGGCTTGCTGAAAGCTGAAGCCTCCAAAGCCGTGGGAATGGATTTACCCCCTATCGTATGTAACATTATATATTCTGAAGCGCTAGGGGTTCTGACTGTAGACTCCCCCTCCATGACCATGGTACCTATCAAATGTTGCATTTGCGATGACAGGTAATAAAGCCACAGATTCGGTAGAGCAAGGCCTCCTTCATCTTTAGGGCATTGTAGATTGCCTAATTTTATCCTAGGTGGACGGTTCTTCCATATCAATTCACGAAAAGTGGCATTAACTATCCTGAAAATCTTAAGTGGAATGACTACCGGTGAATTGTGCAGTACGTATAGCAGTTGAGGCATCAGATCATTTTAATTAGATTCACCTTGCCTGCAACCGACATACACAAAGCATTCCAGGTTTTGACTCGTAAACGAAATCGGGCCAACAGTGGGGAAATATTTAACTGACTATATTCCCTAATCTTAGGAGAAACCTGTATCCCCAAGTATTTAAAGGAAGTAGTTATAGGTATTTCCCCAACTTTCTCTTCATTTAGTAGCCGTGTATCATCTATCGGCATTAGGGCTGATTTGGTCCAGTTTATTTTAAGGCCTGAAAATTCCCCAAAGCGAGCCACTGTGTCCATTGTTTTTTTTAGCGATCGGTCAGTATCTCCCAAGAGAATCATGGTATCATCTGCAGAAAGCATCACTTTCTCCTGTCTATCTCCATAGCAGAAGCCGGTGATATCCCTGCAATTTCTAATCCGTATTGCCAACGGCTCTATGGCCAGGGCAAACAACAGGGGGGACAAAGGGCACCCCTGCAGTGTACCCCGCCCCAGAGCAAAGGGCAGCGACATTCTACCTGCTTCTCTAATTATCGCCTGAGGGCAGTGATATAGCAAACACACCCAAGAAATGTATGTCTCACCAAAACCGAATCGCCTCATCACCTCCCAAAAGTATGGCCATTCCACGCTGTCAAAGGCTTTCATTGCGTCTAAAGACGGCAAAGCCCTCTGACCTTTATTGTCTGGTAAGGACTGCATGTTAAGATATAATCTTCTAAGGTTTATAGCAGTAGATTTATTGGGCATAAATCCCGCCTGATCGGGGTGTATAATTGAGGCAATGGCCTTATTCAGCCTGATAGCCAAAACTTTTGCTAATATTTTGATGTCTGACTGCAGTAGGGATATTGGTCTATATGAGGCCGGGTCCACTGGGTCCTTGCCTGGTTTTAAAATTAACACAATGTGGGCCCTAGACATGGAGGGCGGTAGGGTATTATACTCCCTGGCAGTAAGAAATACATTTAGTAGTTTGGGGAGTAGTATCTCAGAATAGGTTTTATAAATTTCCATGGGGATGCCATCCCCCCGGGGGCCTTACAGTTAGGGAATTCTGCCACCGCTGCCTGCAACTCATCCAGGGTTAAAGGGGCGTCTAATTCTTTTCTCTGAGAGCCTGAAAGATGTGGGAATACAATACCATCCAGGTAGCTGGACAATTCCCCGGGACTGCATCTAGAAGAGGAACAATATAACTGTTCATAAAATTCCGCCAGCGTCTGGAGTATCTGATCTGGGGAGTGTACCAACCACCCATCAGCCTTCTTTATGGAACCGATTACTGGAGATCTCTTTTCTGAATTAGCTATTCTAGCTAAAAGGCGGCCCGTCATTTCCCCCTCCTCAAAAAAAGCAGTCTTAGAGAAAAACCTCTTTTTGTCCGCCGAGGAGGCCAGCAGATGCTCATAAGCTGATTGAGCCGACTGCCATGCCTCCCTTGCAGAATCAGTTGGGTCCTGAACATACCTTGCCTCAAGGGAGCAAGTATGGGATTCCAGTGTTTCCCGTAGCACTTCAGAGTGTTTCTTAATTTTGGTAACCTCATTACTAAGTATTTTCTTAAGGTGAGTTTTAAAGCCCTCCCACTCTGCGAGGACAGACAATGAACCTGGTTGACATGAGAAAAACTTTTTTATATTGCCTTCTAAGTTCTCAGGGGAGGTAAAAAGCTGAAGCCAAAAGGCGTTAAATTCCCATGGTACCTTAGGGAGTGTGGATTGGTGGGTTACCATAAGATTTATCACCATATAGGAATGATCAGATACACACCGAGGTTTGTATGAAATATCCAGGACCGAGGAGAGCATAGCCGGGTTTCCCACTGCCAAATCTATTCTAGATAATGAACCATGTGTTTTCGAGAAACAGGAAAACCTTTTAGCAGTGGGATTCCGGTGTCTCCATAAATCCAACCATCCCACCTCCTGTAACAATCTAGCCAAAGGAGTTAGTCTATGAGGAGTTGGGGTGCTCGGGCCCGGATGTTTGTCCAAGGCCGGAGCCAACCAACTGTTGAAATCGCCCACCAACAGCAGCGGGAGATCCGGCTTCCCCTCCATAAATTCCAGGAGGAGCCGGAGAACCCGAGCATTAAACGGGGGAGGAATATACACACAAGCTAGCACACATTTCAGAATACCAATGCGACAATGCAAAAATACAAATCTACCCTCCTGATCTATTTTTGACTCAAATTCCTGGTAGTCCAGGGAGCTGTGTATCACTACACTCACCTCCCGAGAAAAGGAGGTGTGAGTGGAGTGGTACGACCACCCGATTCATCTATACTTCATGCAGCTTTTAGAATCAGACGTTAAATGTGTTTCCTGCAAGCAGATAACTGCAGGATAAAACTTTTTCAGACATGAGAAGATCATAGTGCGTTTCAGGGGGGAGTTCTTGCCCCTGACATTCCAGGAGATCACTGGGGAACCTGCCATGGCAAAAACACAGTCAGCTGCGAGGGTAGGACATGTGGTGGCTTCCTTGCATAGAACCCAGCGGGATCCTGATGGGAGGAATGACAGTAGACTTGATTGAGATCAAAGTACCATATGATTAGTAAAAGTAAGATTCTTGGACTGCAGCATGAAACAGGTTGTATAAAATAGCACAATGGTGCCTATAAACAACAGTGCAACTGCACTAAGGTATTTCCTTTTGCGGTTTAAAGCTCTCACTCCTGTGAGAGGCCAAGCAAAAATAAACAGTATGGACATCCTGACGAGCCATGCCAACTCGGTCCAAAAACAGACCAACTAATAATTCAAACATCTCAAGTTAAGTAAGGGGGGGTTTCACAGTTCTGTTCCTTTCACTGAAGACATATAGGATGTTTCCCGGCAATTAGGTAACTTGGAAGAAGTCAGGTGTGCAAGTAGATTTATGGTAAAGGGTATAGAAACAACATCTAGAGGTATGGTAACGACTTTACAGTCCAAAAAAAAAAAAAAGCAATAAGGAAGAGGGAGTGTGGCATCCAAATGTGTAGACAGCCCTCTTACCATCTAAGAATGTGTCCCGATCAATCACCCTCCACCTCCGCACGATGACGGCGAAGCACGTGCTCATTGTGATCGTACCAGGCAGCCGCCTCTCTGGCAGAGTCAAAGAATTGTGCATGCTCCTCCGCAGTTACCCGCAGCTTCGCCGGATATAACATGGCGTATGGCAATTGCAAAGCTCTGAGGCGCCTCTTCACATCACTGAACTTAGCTCTATTTCTCTGCACCTCAGCCGAAAAGTCTGGATAGAATGACACTCTTACACCATTAAACTTGACATTGGCCTGTTCTCTCGCGCATCTTAACACTGCCTCTCTGTCACGGTAGTGCAGCAGTTTGGCCAGCATTGATCTGGGAGGAGCACCTTGAGGAGGAGGTCGCCCCGGCACTCTGTGGGCCCTCTCTACTGTAAAGAATGGGGAGAAAGCTTCCCGACCAAATAGCTCAACCAGCCAGCTTTCCACAAACGATGTAGGATCTCTGCCCTCCGATTTCTCGGGGAGGCCGACAATACGTACATTGTTTCTGCGCAAACAGTTTTCCGTGTCTTCTGCTCTGTTGTATGTGTCTTCAGCCATGCGGTACGCTGCCTTTGCTTCTCGCGCCAACGGGGGTAGCTGCTCCTCCAGGTCATTCACTCTGCTCTCTACTGCAGTTGCTCTTTCTCTAACCTTTTGAAGGTCTTGTCTGAGTAATAACACTTCTTCCCTCAGGCCCCCAAACTGCTCCTTCATATCAGTGACTGTAGCCGTGCACACATTAACAGCCTTTAGAATATCAGCCAGAGTAGGCTGCTCCAGGTCTTCTATTATTTCACCTGATGTTGGGGGGGAGGGAGGATGATTCATGTCCTCATGCTGCTGCTCAGGAGTACTGTCTGTGTCAAGGCCCCAGTCAGCTTGTGAAAAAAGATCTGCAGCTTCCCCATTACTTGCCGTCCCCCCCACCTCCTCCGGGCTTTGTAGCTTCTGTGTATAATATGTCATGTCCCTGTATTGTTCCTTACCAGGTACTTTCAGCTGCTTTTTGCTGGTATTATCCCTGGGCTTGTCTGTTGTTCGCGGCGTGCGCTGTGCTTTGGCTGCGGCGGCGGCGCCATCTTGAGAGTCCGGTCCCGGCATCTCTAACGGGCCTCGGCGGGTCTTTGCTCTTGTGCAGAGGGCCGGTGGTGGGTCCAGATGGCAGGGGGTCTCGGAAGCCAGCTGGGGGGGGCCGAAAGAATCAGGATCAGAGGTGCCGGGAAAGGATCAGACTGAGGATCAGGCAGGAGCTGTGAGAAGTGTGTCCTCTCACATGCCGATCTTGGCCACGCCCCCCTACTACCCCCCTTTAACATTACACAATAAAATATCACACCCTTTTTTGCCTGTCCTGCATATGGTTCATAGCATTTAAGCAACGATATATAAGGAGAAACTGTGCTTTAAAGTGAAATTTGCAGACAGTCTACTGTTGTAATGCCCAGAGTGGAGACAGGTGCCTGTACAGTACATGTGTGGTAAATTACCCTTTGAATAAATTTAAATGAGTGTCTACCTATGTAGATAGTGTTTCCATATGTTTCTGGGCACCAAGAGCCATCAGTACTCAGTACAACACAAACACTCTGAACAAAACACTGTCAAGCATTGCAAAGCAGGGAAGTATGATTCTGTTTGCACCTGAGTCAACAGGAAAATGCAACTGTCAATGGACTGTAAATTAAATCAGAAGCATCTAAAGCAAAAAATGTAGGCAAAATTCATGTCAATTTGCCCATCCACACAAGCTGAAAGCCCTGTCAGTACAGACCTATATCCTGATAGCAACATTCTGTGCTGTTCTTTTGGCAACATTCATAACAGTTTTATGACTAAGGGTGAGCTTTAAGTTCAGGTTGATTCCTAGTTCTCAACAAACCCATCCTGATCATAGACAATGAAAATTAAGGTGTATTAAGGTGTATCCGCATCATTGACAGAAATAATAATGGGCCTTTGCACTTTAGTCATCTGTCTTAGAATAGCCAATAATAGGATTTTTGTTATGTGCCAGCCTTCTCATTGTAAAAGGGGAACAGGGAGCAGCCCTAGTGTCGGTGTACAGGAAGCTGTAGTAGGGAAAGGATAATAAATCTTACAAACTGCATAGGAAATGTGACAATAATGAAGGCTGACAAACCGCAAACTGAGTGGGAAGAATTTAAGTTGCACTGAACACAATGTGCCACCAAAATTTCCTCAAAATTCTCTGGACAGTGACAAAAACAGTAAGGTCTTACCTCTGTGATGCACAGCTAGGGACAGTAAGACACTTCATATAACCCCCCACTACAACACAGCTCAGCTTTAGGCCATATTCACACAAATGGAAAAGTTGACAACTTTATTAAACCACAGACCAGCTTAAGACACATTTAACAAAAAACAGATGCATCATAAATCCCATTAAAACATTCTAAGCTACAAGCAAAGGAGAATGTTGTAAACCTTCATTAAGCCAGAGTCTGGTAGCAACTGTTAAATTAAATCAAACTGCCAGTATTAAACTTTACATAAACCAAACAATACATAATCCATAATTCCTACTATGGTGGAGATACATTTATAACATGTGGTTACACTAAGGTTTATCCTAATGCATTCCATGCATTAAGACAAAACACCTTCTGTGTTCAGCAGCCCCCTTCGGGCCCCCTAATACTTACCTGAGGCCCATCTATGTCCAGCAATGTCCACGAGTGTTTCGGCAGTCAGGGACTCTCACTACTCATTGGCTGAGACACAGCAATGGCGCCAGTTAGCCACTCAGGAGAGAGATGGAGCGGGGCCGAACCGCAGTTCCGTGTCTGAATGGACACACAGAGCTGCAGCTCAGCTTGGGTGCACACATAGCAAGCTGCTTTCTGTGGGGGCACTCAACAAGAGGGAGGGGCCAGGAGCACAGAAGAGGCAGCTGAGAAGAGGAGGATCTGGGCTGCTCTGTGCAAATCCACTGCAACAGAGCAGGTAAGTATAACATGTTTGTTATTTTTATAGAAGTAAAAAACAAAACTTTACAATCACTTTAATTCTGTTCAATAATATGCTGGTTGATGGATTTTAAAACTTGGTCAGATGAATTATAATTCTTATATTGATTGATATAGATATTGATATAGTTAAAATATGTGGCATTAAGGGGGTGTCTTCTGGAGCATCATAAAACACTTTAACGTGTCTTCAGCAAACCCCTTAGACCCTTGGATTGACTAAGGTAAAGGCAACATTTATTAACGTTTATAATGTTAATAATGTTATATATTTAGGGTGTAACTTGAAACATGTTCCAGGACATGTTCCCTCACCTCCCAAGCACTTAATCTCCCCTTTCCTGTGACAACGGGCAGGAGAAACTCTCCCCCACAGACGCTGCCACATTTTAATAGGGTTGCATACCATTTTTTTAAGGCCGAGTACAAGTACCGATATTTTTTTCAAGTACTTGCCGATACCGATCACCGATACTTTTTTTTTTAATGTTACGTGACAGTGGCACTAATATGCAGCACTGATGACGCATGGACTGTGTCAGTAGTTTTTATTATTTATTTTATGGTGCTCAGTGACAGTTATGAATGAACAGTCAGTGATCACTGACAGAGGGGACAGAGGAGCACGCAGGAGGGCCGTAGCACGGAGGGGGATTGGAGCACAGAGGGGGCCTGGAGCATGGAGGGGGACCGGAGCACAAAAGGGGGAGTGGCACTTGGAGGGGGACTGGAGCATGGAGGGGGACCAGAGAGCATGGAGGGGGACTGGAGCATGGAGGGGGACTGGAGGAGAATATAGGGGACAGCCAGGGACAATCGGTGTGGCGCTGGGGATGGAGTTACAATCACTGATCTTCCTGTATAGATTTCAATAAAGCAGCTGAAAGCCGCGGGAGGGAGGGGAAGAGAAACGGTTGTCAGATGCTTTATTGAAATGTATACAGGGAGATCAGTGATTGTAACCCCCCCCAGTGCCGCACCGATCGTCCCTGAATGTCCAGGTATCAGATTAAGCATCAGAGCATTTGCCCGAGTACAGATACTCGTCAAATACTCGGTATCGGCACCGATACTAGTATCGGTGCAAGCCTACATTTTAATGATCTGTGAATGAATAAACTACAAGTACTGTCTTGAAGTTTCAATAGGTTGCAAATGTGCTGATAAATGCACTTGTAGTCTATTCACGTGTTCTGCAGCTTTCAAACAAAAAGCCTGAACAAAGGTATGGCCAGAAAGCTTTAGGACTTGTCTGCAGGAGCCTGACATTGCACTTGCAATCCACTGATTGCAGATGCAATGCTCTGCAGGCTCCTGGGGGAAAATGTAATAAATGCATATTTTTTTCCTGTAAACAACCTCTTCAGGGACCTGAAATGATGACTGCAATTGGCAGCTAAGAGCTCTTGTCTCCATCGAAGAAATAAAGGAATGCTAAGAATCATTCATAAGAGTAGGTGATGCTAATATATCAGATTGGACTGCTTTGCAATCAAATTTTACTCTGCATGAAATCAAGGACCAGGTAAACTTTGCTAAGTACCAGTACTTTTCGCAGTAATCCTGTTTTTTTTTTTTTTTGCTGTTGCTAATTGGCTGTTTAATATTTTTTCTGTAAACATTTTCCAGCACTGTTTTTTTTTTTTGCTATTCACTAAAGATATTTTACAGTTATTATGCTGAATCTCTAAATGCTCTAAACCAAAAAATAAAGAATTCTTACCTCTTTGAGGGCTATGGCATTTTGCAATTCTGTTAAATTCCTCACTATCACTGCATTCAGTGCTCTCTCTCCTTCAAACCTCAAGGAGTAAAAGTTTCAGATCTCCAAGAATAAAATCCCTCAATTGTCTTGTCCAAAAATCTAACAATTATTCACATCAACGTACAAATAAAATAAAAATTAATTGCAAGAAGCATGTTTCACTCAAAATATATCGCACCACACATTAGCAGTAGGGATAAGCCGAACAACCCCGATTCGCACCAGAACCTGCGAACGGACCGAAAGTTTGAGTGAACTTTAGAACTCCATTAAAGTCTATGGGACTCGAACGTTCGAAATCAAAAGTGCTAATTTTAAAGGCTAATATGCAAGTTATTGTCCAAAAAAGGGTTTGGGGACCCGGGTCCTGCCTCAGGGGACATGTATCAATGCAAAAAAAAGTTTTAAAAACTGACTTTTTTTCGGGAGCAGTGATTTTAATGATGCTTAAAGTGAAAAAAAAAAAAGTGAAATATTCCTTTAAACATCGTACCTGGGGGGTGTCTATAGTATGCCTGTAAAGTGGTGCATGTTTTTCCTGTGCTTAGAACAGTCCCTGCACAAAATTACATTTTTAAAGGAATAAAAGTCATTTAAAACTGTTTGCGGCTTTAATGTAATGTCGGGTCCTGGAAATATGGATGAAAATCAGTAAGACAAACGGCATGGGTACCCCCCACCCCCCAGTCCATTACCAGGCCTTTTGGATCTTGTATGGATATTAAGGGGAACACCGCACCCAAATTAAAAAAAGGAAAGGCATGGGGCCCCCAGGCCTATACTAAGACAGTGACTATAGGTTTGTTGTTAAGTAGAATCTGTTTGTAATTTTTAACTGGTACATTTTTAAAGTGTAGCTCCAGCCAAAAAATCTATTTTTAAGCTTTTTGGAAAACATAGGGAAGGGTTATCACTCCTGTAACATTTTTTTTGCTGTCTGTGCACCTCTTCAGAAGATTTCACTTCACTTTCTGTCCCAATGACAAATGTTTTTGAAAATTTGGGGTTTTTAGTGAAACAAGGATTGGCGATAAAGCATCAGTGAAGAGGAGACACATTTTTCCCATATTAACTCTTACAGGAGAGAATTTCCCTTCCTAGGGGTAGATTTCATCTCACTTCCTGTTGTCTCCTTCCGTTTGCAAGTAGGAGTCGTTTGTAAGTCGGATGTTTGAAAGTAGGGGCCTGTCCTATATACTCTGCAGAAATTGGGGCCATAGGTGTTGGTGTTGCCACAACACTGTAAGCCCTCACAGTTACTCTTGGTGGGCGCAGGAATGGGCCCTGCTGTGAAATATTAGATCAAGAATTGTAATTATATGTCCCTGTTGAACAGGGGCAGAAAAATTGGGCCTTACGCACTGGTGCCACAACACTGCAACCCTTCACAGATGCTATAGTTGGAGTGCAGGAATGAGCCCTGCTGCAAAGTATTGCATCAAAAATTGTAATTATACACCCCTGTTAAACAGGGGCTGAAAAATTGGGCCTTGGGAGCTGGTGCTGGTGCCACAACACTGCAACCCCTCACAAATACTATAGTTGGAGTGCAGGAATGAGCCCTGCTGCAAAGTATTGCATCAAAAATAGTACTTACACGCTCCTGTTAAACAGGGGCAGAAAAATTGTGCCTTGGCCACTGGTGGCGGTGCCCAGAACCAAAAATGTTCTTACAAGCTATCAGCATGAAAATTGAGGAGGAAGAGGATTGTGACTCAGCATAACAAGATAGTCACTCAGCATCAGCATAGGCAGTCTTGAAGGGATCTCACATTAAAAAAAAAATCAATCGGTTAGATCAGTATCAGGTGCTTGGTAGCTGGTGATCCAAGACTGATTCATTTTTATGAAGGTCAGCCGATCGACCGATTCAGTGGACAGGCGCATACTGTGATCAGTTACAAAGCCTCCAGCAGCACTGAATGTGCATTCCAAAAGAACGCTGGATGCAGTACAGGCCAGGAGCTCAATTGCATACTGTGCAAGCTCTGGCCAGTGATCCATCCTCAAGACCCAGTAACCCAGAGGATTTTCGGTGGGAAAGGTGTCCAAGTCTGATCTTGCCCCTAGGTAATCCTGCACCATGTGAATCAGACGCTGGCGATGGTTGATGGAACCGATCAGACCTTGGGGCTACAGACTAAAAAATTGTCGGAATGCATCGGACAGATGGCCACCTTCTCCACTGCTCCTTCTGTGACTGACTGAAGCCTCAGCAACACGTTGTCCAGGAGGACCAGGAAATTGTAACCTTCCAGGCTCTGGAAACGTTTTGCACAAACCTTTCTGCTCCCTCTGCGACAGCAAGATAAGGTCCACAACCTTACCCTTGTAACGTGTATCAAGGAGGGTTGTCAGCCAGTAATCATCCCTCCCCTTGATACCACGAATACGAGGATACTTCCGCAGGCTTTGCAGGATCAGGGAGGCCATGCAGCGTAGGTTTGCTGAGGCATTCGGTCCAGAGTCCTCTGGGTCACTAAGGATGACATGATCCGCAGCCACCTCCTCCCAGCCACGTACAAGTCCATGGATTTCTTCGGACTGTAAATGATCCCTTGAAGACTGCTGCTTATGCTAAGTGCCAGGCTCCACCTCCATGCTGGCACAATCCTCCTCCTCCTCTTCCTGTGTGATCGGCAGGCACGCAGGAACACTGTCTGGATAAAGGGGGCCTTGAGAGGTAAGGAAGTCCTCCTCTTCCTCCCTCTGTTCTGCCTCAAGTGCCCTGTCCATTATTCCACGCAGCGTGTGCTCCAACAGCTGGACAAGAGGGACAGTGTCAATGATGCATGCACTGTCACTGCTCACCATTCTCGTGGCCTCCTCAAATGGTGACAGGACAGTGCATGCATCCCTGATCATAGCCCACTGGCGTAGGGAAAAAAAACAAGGTCCCCTGACCCTGTCCTAGTTCCATAGTCGCATAGGTACTTACTGATGGCCCTCTGCTGCGTGTGCAGCCACTGCAGCATGGCCAACGTTGAGCTCCCCCTGGTGGGCATGTCACAGATTAGGCGGTTCATGGGCAGGTTAAATTCCTTTTGGAGGTCAGCCAGCCGAGCACTGGCATTATATGACCTGCGGAAATGCACACAGACTTTCCTGGCCTGCCTCAGGACGTTCTGTAAGCCTGAGTACCTGCCCAAGAACCGCTGCACCACCAAGTTAAGGACGTGAGCCAAACAGGGCACATGGGTCAGTTGTCCCTGTGGGAGGGCGGAGAGGAGGTTGGTGCCATTGTCGCAAACCACCATACCTGCCTTAAGCTGGCGTGGCGTCCATGGAGGAAGAAGAAGAGGAGGGGTTGGAGGAGAGAGGTGTGGCAGAATCACCACTAGTAGTATTTTGGAGGCGTGGTGGTGGAACAACCTCCAACACTACTGAACATTGTCCTGCATCCTTCCCAGCTGCCAGAAGAGTCACCCAGTGCGCGGTGAAAGATAGGTAACGTCCCTGTCTGCTGGAGTCAGCGGTAATATGCACCTTACCGCTGACCGCCCTGTCCAGCGAGGCCAAGACATTGCCTTCCACATGCAGGAAGAGAGCCAGAGGAACTGCCACTGAGGAACCGCACATTCCACAAACTCACGGAAGGGGGCAGAGTCTACCAACTGAAAAGGCAGCAGTTGAAGTGCTAACAATTTAGCCAAGCTAGCATTCAACCGCTGGGCATGTGGATGGCTGGGAGCAAACTTCTTACGGCGGTGCAGCAGCTGGGGCAGGGAAATTTGCCTGGTACAATCTGACGTTGGTGTACCGATAGCAGATTGCCCCCAAGTACTTGGCTGTGATACACCTAATTCTGTACCTTCATTCCTCTCAGTGCAGGTCTCAGAGGGGACTGATGGTATAGTGGGGTTGGAGATCGCAGCTGATGAGGAGCAAGGAGAGGTCCTCTTTGTTCTTTGGTGTGGGACTTTTAGGTATGCTTGCCAATGAACTGCATGGCAGGTCAACATATGTCTGGTCAAGCATGTGGTGCCAAAGCGGGAGATGTTTTGGCCACGCGAGATACGCTTGAGACATATGTTGCAAATAGCAGCGGTGGGATCTGATGCACTCATCTCAAAAAAGGCCCACACCAAAGAACTTTTGGAATAACATGCAGAGACAGCAGCGTCCTGCACATGCGGAGCTCTGCGGTGTGATGCAGTCGGTGTGCTGCCCTTAAGTTGGCCCCTGGAGGGCATCCTGCCTCGTTGGTGATGTGCCTCCTCCTCCTCCTCTCTCTTATCAGGCACCCATGTGGAGTCAGTGACCTCATCATCCCCTCCCTCCTCATTACTGGAACAAAGCTGGCAGTATGCTACAGCTGGGGGAACATGACTGCCAGATTGCTGTCCTTCTTGGGCACCCCCTCTTCTGGGCTCACGTTACTGCCTTCCTCTAGCTGGGTACCATCATCGGAGTCTTCAAAACGCTGGGCATCTTCCTGGAGCATGTACCTAACACTGTGGTCAAACAATTCGGGGGACTCCTCAGGAGGACATGGTGGGGCTAGGGAAGGAGTGACTGATGCCATTGAGCTGAGGAAAGAGGCCGCGTTGGCAGCTGCTTTGCCAGACAAAGTACCCTGAGCCTGGGTGAAAGAGGATGAGGAGGATGAGAACGGCCATCCACTCTACCAAGTCTTCCGCATGTCGCGGCTCAACACGACCAGCTGCCAAAAAAAAGGACAAGCGTGTCCCACGGCCACGTGCTGATGAGGATGCATCGTCTCCATGACCGGCACTGTTGCCTCTAGACACAGAGCCTGCTTGCCCTCTTTTATTGACTTGTGACTGTCTGCCTCTCCTTGTTGGCCTTCCTGACATATTAATGGCCTGTAGTGAGATGTAGCTGCACAAAGCTGGGATGTATATATATACTGATACTGCAGCTAGCAGAATCAACTGCCTGCCTGTAGTATTTTTAGTATGAGAACACCAGCAATTGTCTTCACAGGTAGCTTTAAGTGCACACTGTGCAGAGGACGCAGCACACTAACTGTAAATACTGTAGCTGCCTGCCTGTGGTATTAATAGGAGCAGAACAACAGCAATTGTCTTCAGGTAGCTTTAGGTGCACACTGTGCAGAGGACATAGTACACTAACTGTAAATACTGTAGCTGCCTGCCTGTGGTATTAATATAGGATCAGAAGAACACCACCAATTTTCTTCAGGTAGCTTGGCATGCACACTGTGCAGAGGACACAGTACACTAACTGTAAATTCTGTAGCTGCCTGCCTGTGGTATTAATAGGAGCAGAACAACAGCAATTTTCTTCAGTTAGCTTTAGGTGCACACTGTGCAGAGGACACAGTACACTAACTGTAAATACTGTAGCTGCCTGCCTGTGGTATTAATATAGTATCAGAAGAACACCACTAATTTTATTCAGGTAGCTTTAGGTGCACACTGTGCAGAGGACGCAGTAAACTAACTGTAAATACTGTAGCTGCCTGCCTGTGGTATTAATAGGAGCTGAACAACAGCAATTGTCTCCAGGTAGCTTTAGGTGCACACTGTGCAGAGGAGACACTACACTAACTGTAAATACTGTGGCTGCCTGCCCGTGTTATTAATAGAATCAGAAGAACACCACTAATTTTCTTCAGATAGCTTTAGGTGCACACTGTGCAGAGGACGCACTACACTAACTTGTAAATACTGCAGCTGCCTGTGATACTGTACTATTAGGATCAGAAGAACACCACTAATTTTCTTCAGGTAGCTTTAGGTGCACACTGTGCAGAGGATGCACTACACTAACTTGTAAATACTGCAGCTGCCTGTGGTACTGTACTATTAGGATCAGAAGAACACCACTAATTTTCTTCAGGTAGCTATAGGTGCACACTGTGCAGAGGACGCACTACACTAACTTGTAAATACTGCAGCTGCCTGCGGTACTGTACTAATAGGATCAGAAAAACACCACTAATTTTCTTCAGGTAGCTTTAGGTGCACACTGTGCAGAGGATGCCCTACACTAACTTGTAAATACTACAGCTGCCTGCGGTACTGTAGTAATAGGATCAGAAGAACACCACTAATTTTCTTCAGGTAGCTGTAAATACTGTAAAAACACTTGCTTGCCTGTCAGTAGTAGGAAGAGAATGACAGGAATGGATCTAGCTGAACTTAATACAGTGTGTGTATATATATATATATATATATATATATATATATATATATATATATATATATCTTAAATCAAATTACACTGTCTCTCTGTCTATCTATCTCTCTCTCAACGCCGAAACACACTACACAGGGTCACCGTGCAGGCGGCCTTACATAGTGTGGGGCGTGAACTAAACCCCCTGAGCCATAATTGTCTTTGGCCAATTCCGACTCTCTGTACATATGGCGCTGTGATTGGCCAAGCATGCGGGTCATAGTGCATGCTTGGCCAATCATCATCCAGCAATGCACTGCGGTGCCGCAGTGAATTATGGGCCATGACGTGCCACTCGAATTTGGTGCGAATGGCCCATATCATTCGTAATTTGGCGAATGGCTGAACACACCCCGTAGCTCATCCTTAATCCCAGCTGATGAGGAGCAAGGAGGGGTCCGCTTTGTTCTTTGGTGTGGGTCTTTTAGGTATGCTTGCCAACGAACTGCATGGCAGGTCGACATATGTCTGGTAAAGCATGTGGTGCCCAAGCGGGTGATGTTTTAGCCACGCGAGATACACTTGAGACATATGTTGCAAATAGCAGCGGTGGGATCTGATGCACTCGTCTCAAAAAAGGCCCACACCAAAGAACTTTTGGAATAACTTGCAGAGACAGCAGCGCCCTGCACATGCGGAGCTCTGCGGTGTGATGCAGTCGGTGTGCTGCACTTAAGCTGGCCCCTGGAGGGCATCCTGCCTCATTGGAGATGTGCCTCCTCCTCCTCCTCTCTCCTCTCAGGCACCAACGTGGAGTCAGTGACCTCATCATCTCCTCCCTCCTCATCACTGGAGCAAAGCTTGCAGTATGCTGCAGCTGGGGGAACTTGACTGCCAGATTGCTGTCCTTCTTGGACACCCCCTCTCTCTGGGTTCACGTTACTGCCTTCCTCTAGCTGGGTACCATCATAGGAGCCTTCAAAACGCTGGGCATCCTCCTGGAGCATGTATCCAACACTGTGGTCAAGCAGTTCGGGGAACTCCTCAGGAGGACATGGTGGGGCTAGGGAAGGAGTGACTGATGCCATTGAGCCAAGGTAAGAGGATGCATTGGCAGCTGCTTTTGCAGGACAAAGTACCCTGAGAGAGGATGAGGAGGATGAGGATGGATTGGTCATCCACTCTACCAAGTCTTCCGCATGTTGCGGCTCAACATGGCCAGCTGCCAAAAAAAGTACAAGCGTGACCCATGGCCATGTGCTGATGAGGATGCACCGTCTCCACGACCAGCACTGTTGCCTCTAGACACAGAGCCTGCTTGCCCTCTATTATTGGCTTGTGACTGTCTGCCTCTCCTTGTTGGCCTTTCAGACATGCTAATGGCCCGCAGTGAGATGTAGCTGCACAAAGCTGGGATGTGTATATATATATATATATATATACTGATACTGCAGCTAGCAGAATTAACTGCCTGCCTGTGGTACTAATAGGATCAGAAAAACACCACCAATTTTCTTCAGGTAGCTTTAGGTGCACACTGTGCAGAGGACACAGTACACTAACTGTAAATACTGTAGCTGCCTGCCTGTGCTATTAATAGGAGCAGAACAACAGCAATTGTCTTAGGGTAGCTTTAGGTGCAAACTGTGCAGAGGGCACAGTACAATAACTGTAAATACTGCAGCTGCCTGCCTGTGGTACTAATAGGATCAGAAGAACACCACCAATTTTCTTCAGGTAGCTTTAGGTGCACACTGTGCAGAGGACACAGTACACTAACTGTAAATACTATAGCTGCCTGCCTGTGGTATTAATAGGAGCAGAGCAACAGCAATTGTCTTCAGGTAGCTTTAGGTGCACACTGTGCAGAGGACACAGTACACTAACTGTAAATACTGTAGCTGCCTGCCGGTGGTATTAAAAGGATCAGAACAACAGCAATTGTCTTCAGGTAGCTTTAGGTGCACACTGTGCAGAGGACGCACTATACTAACTGTAAATACTGCTGCTGCCTGCGGTACTAATAGGATCAGAAGAACCCCACCAATTTTCTTCAGGTAGCTTTAGGTGCACACTGTGCAGAAGACGCACTACACTAACTTGTAAATACTGCAGCTGCCCGCAGTACTAATAGGATCAGAAGACTACCACCAATTTTCTTGAGGTAGCTTTAGGTGCACACTGTGCACTAGAAGCACTACACTAACTGTAAATACTGCAGCTGCCTGCGGTACTAATAGGATCAGAAGAACACCACCAATTTTCTTCAGGTAACTTTAGGTGCACACTGTGCAGAGGACACACTACACTAACTTGTAAATACTGCAGCTGCCTGCGGTACTAATAGGATCAGAAGAACACCAACAATTTTCTTCAGGTAGCTTTAGGTGCACACTGTGCAGAGGATGCACTACACTAACTTGTAAATACTGCAGCTGCCTGCGGTACTAATAGGATCAGAAGAACACCACCAATTTTCTTCAGGTAGCTTTAGGTGCACACTGTGCAGAGGACGCAGTACACTAACTGTAAATACTGCAGCTGCCTGCCTGTGGTACTAATAGGATCAGAAGAGCACCACCAATTTTCTTCAGGTAGCTTTAGGTGCACACTGTGCAGAGGACACAGTACACTAACTGTATATACTGTAGCTGCCTGCCTGTGGTATTAATATGAGCAGAACAACAGCAATTGTCTTAGGGTAGCTTTAGGTGCACACTGTGCAGAGGACGCAGTACACTAACTGTAAATACTGCAGCTGCCTGCCTGTGGTATTAATAGGATAAGAAGAACACCACCAATTTTCTTCAGGTAGCTTTAGGTGCACACTGTGCAGAGGACACAGTACACTAACTGTAAATACTGCAGCTGCCTGCCTGTGGTACTAATAGGATCAGAAGAACACCACCAATTTTCTTCAGGTAGCTTTGGGTGCACACTGTGCAGAGGACACAGTAAACTAACTGTAAATACTGTAGCTGCCTGCCGGTGGTATTAATAGGAGCAGAACAACAGCAATTGTCTTCAGGTAGCTTTAGGTGCACACTGTGCAGAGGACACAGTACACTAAATGAAAATACTGCAGCTGCCTGCCTGTGGTACTAATAGGATCAGAAGAACACCACCAATTTTCTTCAGGTAGCTTTAGGTGCACACTGTGCAGAGGACCCAGTAAACTGACTGTAAATACTGTAGCTACCTGCCGGTGGTATTAATAAGAGCAGAACAACAGCAATTGTCTTCAGGTAGCTTTAGGTGCACACTGTGCAGAGGACGCAGTACACTAACTGTAAATACTGCAGCTGCTTGCCTGTGGTACTAATAGGATCAGAAGAACACCACCAATTTTCTTCAGGTAGCTTTAGGTGCACGCTGTGCAGAGGACACAGTACACTAACTGTAAATACTATAGCTGCCTGCCTGTGGTATTAATAGAAGCAGAACAACAGCAATTGTTTTATGGTATCTTTAGGTGCACACTGTGCAGAGGACGCAGTACACTAACTGTAAATACTGCAGCTGCCTGCCTGTGGTACTAATAGGATCAGAAGAACACCACCAATTTTCTTCAGGTAGCTTTAGGTGCACACTGTGCAGAGGAACCAATGAACACTAACTGTAAATACTGTAGATGCCTGCCTGTGGTATTAATAGAAGCAGAACAACAGCAATTGTCTTCATGTAGCTTTAGGTGCACAATGTGCAGAGGACACAGTACACTAACTGTAAATACTGCAGCTGCCTGCCTGTGGTACTAATAGGATCAGAAGAACACCACCAATTTTCTTCAGGTAACTTTAGGTGCACACTGTGCAGAGGACACAGTACACTAACTGTAAACACTGTAGCTGCCTGCCTGTGGTATTAATAGGAGCAGAACAATAGCAATTGTCTTAGGGTAGCTGTAGGAGCACACTGTGCAGAGGTCGCAGTACACTAACTGTAAATACTGCAGCTGCCTGACTGTGGTACTAATAGGATCAGAAGGACACCACCAATTTTCTTCAGGTAGCTTTAGGTTCACACTGTGCAGAGGACACAGCACACTAACTGTAAATACTGCAGCTGTCTGCCTGTGGTACTAATAGGATCAGAAGAACACCACCAATTTTCTTCAGGTAGCTTTAGGTGCACACTGTGCAGAGGACACAGTAAACTAACTGTAAATACTGTAGCTGCCTGCCTGTGGTATTAATAGGAGTAGAGCAACAGCAATTGTCTTCAGGTAGCTTTAGGTGCACACTGTGCAGAGGACGCAGTGCACTAACTGTAAATACTCTAGCTGCCTGCCTGTGGTATTAATAGGATCAGAACAACAGCAATTGTCTTCAGGTAGCTTTAGGTGCACACTGTGCAGAGGACACAGTACACTAACTGTAAATACTGCAGCTGTCTGCCTGTGGTACTAATAGGATCAGAAGAACACCACCAATTTTCTTCAGGTAGCTTTAGGTGCACACTGTGCAGAGGACACAGTAAACTAACTGTAAATACTGCAGCTGCCTGCCTGTGGTATTAATAGGATCAGAACAACAGCAATTGTCTTCAGGGAGCTTTATGTGCACAGTGTGCAGAGGATGCACTATACTAACTGTAAATACTGCTGCTGCCTGCGGTACTAATAGGATCAGAAGAACACCACCAATTTTCTTCAGGTAGCTTTAGGTGCACACTGTGCAGAGGACGCACTACACTAACTTGTAAATACTGCAGCTGCCTGCAGTACTAATAGGATCAGAAGAACACCACCAATTTGCTTCGGGTAGCTTTAGGTGCACACTGTGCAGAAGATGCACTACACTAACTGTAAATACTGCAGCTGCCTGCGGTACTAATAGAATCAGAAGAACACCACCAATTTTCTTCAGGTAACTTTAGGTGCACACTGTGCAGAGGACACACGACACTAACTTGTAAATACTGCAGCTGCCTGCGGTACGAATAGGATCAGAAGGACACCACCAATTTTCTTCAGGTAGCTTTAGGTTCACACTGTGCAGAGGACACAGTACACTAACTGTAAATACTGTAGCTGCCTGCCTGTGGTATTAATAGGAGTAGAGCAACAGCAATTGTCTTCAGGTAGCTTTAGGTGCACACTGTGCAGAGGACGCAGTGCACTAACTGTAAATACTGTAGCTGCCTGCCTGTGGTACTAATAGGATCAGAAGAACACCACCAATTTTCTTCAGGTAGCTTTAGGTGCACACTGTGCAGAGGACACAGTAAACTAACTGTAAATACTGTAGCTGCCTGCCGGTGGTATTAATAGGAGCAGAACAACAGCAATTGTCTTCAGGTAGCTTTAGGTGCACACTGTGCAGAGGACGCAGTACACTAACTGAAAATATTGCAGCTGCCTGCCTGTGGTATTAATAGGATCAGAATAACAGCAATTGTCTTCAGGTAGCTTTATGTGCACAGTGTGCAGAGGATGCACTATACTAACTGTAAATAGTGCTGCTGCCTGCGGTACTAATAGGATCAGAAGAACACCGCCAATTTTCTTCAGGTAGCTTTAGGTGCACACTGTGCAGAGGATGAACTACACTAACTTGTAAATACTGCAGCTGCCTGCAGTACTAATAGGATCAGAAGAACACCACCAATTTGCTTTGGGTAGCTTTAGGTGCACACTGTGCAGAAGACGCACTACACTAACTGTAAATACTGCAGCTGCCTGCGGTACTAATAGAATCAGAAGAACACCACCAATTTTTTCAGGTAACTTTAGGTGCACACTGTGCAGAGGACACACTACACTAACTGTAAATACTGCAGCTGCCTGCCTGTGGTACTAATAGGATCAGAAGAACACCACCAATTTTCTTCAGGTAGCTTTAGGTATGTAAGGAAGATAGGGGGCGCTAGATACCATATTATTCAAGTGCTCTAAATAAATAAATCTCCTGCATTACCAAAAAAATGGAAATGTAAGAAAGCTAGGGGGCGCTAGATACCATACTATTCAAGTGCTTTAAATAAATAAATATCCTGCATTACCAAAAAAATGAAAAACATAATAATGACAAATCATAATTAGATTACACATAGGAGTGCCCACAATAGTGAAAAAAATATATAGTGATTGATTGTCCACATAAAGTGTTTTGAAGTGGTTGAAATGATATCTTTCAATAATATCCCAATCTTGTTGCTGTAAACGAAAGGTTTTCCATCACCAAAGGAAAATAAGAAAAAGGAAAACACCTCGAAGTAGTAGATATCTGCTTACCAGATACCAATGACTCCTTTAGTTAAAAAGAGAGTCACTAGCGCTTGTGCAGGGTTGTGCCTGCTCACATGGATGGCCGGACTGTGGTTGGTATTATAGGCATGGATCGTTCCCGTCAAGCTCATTCAAGATAGGATAAGGATACATAGGAAACAAAAACAGTCTCCATAGCGTAAAACCATTTATTAAAAAAGTAAACAAATTAAAAAGCCAAATGGCCACTTACATTGGTGGGTGCCTACCCGGCACTGGGGCTGCTTGCATGTCAGGGTGACTTCACAGTCAGAAAAAGCCTTTCATGTCTCCTCCACGCTGGCGTGCGTTCCAGCTTACACAGGGGGGCAGCCAAAGGATCCGGATGTTGTTGGGTGATAGGACATGTGACCACGTACCGCTCCGACGTACGTTTCGTAGTGAACGTCTTCAGGGAAGCGTACGTTGGTCACTGGAATGGTGGTTTTTATTAGGAACAGGAAGGGGGCGGGTAATTGGCAAATGGGCCACAGGAACTGTGCTCATAGCAATAAAGTTGGAAAGTTCAACTATGGTCTGGAGCATTAGCTCCATCTTGTGGATATTTACTATATTGTTCAAAAAAAAAATCCTTAATTGAAAACGAATGTGACTTTTTATTAGGAACCGGAAGTGGACGGGTAGTTGGAAAATAGACCACAGGAACTGTGCTCATGGCAATAAGGTTGGAAAGTTCAACTATGGTCTGGAGCTTAGCTCCATCTTGTGGATATTTACTATATTGTTCACAAAAAACTCCTTAATTGAAAACGAATGTGACTTTTTGTTAGGAACAGGAAGTGGGCGGGTAATTGGAAAATAGACCACAGGAACTGTGCTCATAGCGATAAAGTTGGAAAGTTCAACTATGGTCTGGAGCCTAGCTCCATCTTGTGGATATTTACTATATTGTTCACAAAAAACTCCTTACTTAAAACAAATGTGACTTCATATCAAACATCTCCTAAGTGGAGACGACATGTTGTTATAGTCCCCCTACTGGTTAAAAACAGGTAGGTGAATCCACCCATATAGGTGGTGGGGAAGTGAGAAAAAATATATAAGTGAATAAAATTAATGGTGGTGTTTTTGTAGAGAGAAAAGGGGGGGGGGGACTCATGTAACCCTACATTCTATAACAGCCCCAGTCTCGGTTTACATACAAAAATGATTACAAAACTAAATAGCATTTATTAAACCTTAAAAGGCTGCAATATAACCTATCCCCGTCTGACTCGAATAATAAAGGGGACAAAAAAGAGGGGGGGGGGAAATTCCATCTTGCACCCTGGACAGCTATCTCTGACCTCAACCATAATACAAGTGGTGCCTAACTCACTCACATGATCTGAGGTGGACAGATAATGATATTCCTAGACACTCCTGGATTCAATCATTTGTAAGAAAACAATTAAGGTCCAGATCTATATTCATCCCATGTGGTTGCATAGTCCGTAATTTATAAAGCCAGTACGTTTCATTCCTAGATATTGCCCTTTTCATATGGGTACCTCTCCAATCCCTAGAGATTTTGTCAATCCCATAGAATGTACACAGTGATGGGTCACTATCATGGTAAAGTTTGAAGTGTCTTGATACACTATGGTTAGGGTATCCCTTTTTAATATTTGTTAAATGTTCATTTATTCTTACTTTCAGTTGGCGTGTGGTTCTGCCCACGTATTGAAGGGAGCATGGGCATTCCAGAACATATGTTACGTGATCAGAATCGCATGTGATGAGAGGTTTAATATCAAATTGTTGTTGTGTTACTATAGATTGGAACTGGGTCTTCTTTTTCTTGGTACCTGGTTTTCTGGTTATTTTACAAGCATTGCATCTAGTGCAATAGTGAAAACCAGAACCATCCAGAAAAGTGGGAGGTTTCCCGGGGGGATCTGGTACGTTTGGAGCCAAGCGATTCCTAAGGGTAGGGGCTCTTCGGTAGATAAACTTAGGTTTATTGGGCAGGGAAGACTGGAGATCTTTATCTTTGAGTAGGATAGGCCAGAATTTTTTGAAGATACCTTCTACTGTTTTATATTGGCGGTGAAAGCCCGATATGAACGCACAGTCACCCTTATATTCTTTTTTTGGTTTAGGGACCAATAGGGACTGTCTGTCCATATTTGCCACCTGTGAGACCAATTTTGTCAAGATATGGGCGGGGTATCCCTTTTCTCTAAATCTAGTGGTGAGAATTGCTGCTTGTGTGAAATAATCCAAGATATTAGCACAATTTCGCCGTATACGCATATATTGCCCTTTCGGTACAGCTCCTATCCATTGCGGATGGTGACAGCTGTGTGTAGGGACATATGCGTTACGGTCAGTTTCTTTAAAAAAAGTCTTTGTACTAATATGATCACCTTGCTTGAAGAGTGTTAGATCCAAATAATTCACCGTGGCCAAACTGTACTCCGCTGTGAACTTTAGATTGTACTTATTCATATTCATACTCTCCAAAAACTTGTTAAAACTTTCTTTGGTTCCCTCCCACAGAATCATCACGTCATCTATGTATCTTTTATACAGAAGAAGTGAGTGAGGTCTGTTTTTGAAAATGGTCTCTGATTCCCATTTATTTAACGTAATATTCGCCACGCTAGGTGCATAGCGGGCTCCCATGGCTACACCGCCAATTTGATTGTAGTATTCGTTTAATGCCCAGAAATAATTATTCCCCATGGCCATAGATAATCCTTTAATCAAAAATTTGATTTGTGATTTTTTCAGGGTGGATTGGTTGGTGAGAGCCCACCTCACTGCTTCTAACACATCTGTTTGGCGAAGGTTTGTATACAAAGACTCGATGTCTATTGTTACTAGTAAGGTTTGGTCCGTGATGATGGTGGATTGTAACAGTGTAATTAGTTCTCGACTATCTTTGAGATAGGATTGGCTCTGTGGGACTAGAGGCTGGAGGAAAGTGTCGAGGTATTCCCCCACCCTAGAGTACAGAGAGCCAATCCCACTCACTATTGGACGGCCTGGTGGGTTTACCTTATCTTTATGTATTTTTGGTACTATGTAGAGTACCGGAATTCTGGGTGTAGTTAGGTTCAAATAATCTGCTTCTTTCTGAGTTAATATTTGTTTACTGGTACCTTGGTTAATCCAATCTAATAGTTGTTGTTTCAGTTGTGGGGTAGGGTTACTTTTAAGCTTTTTATACGTTGAGGTGTCATTCAACTGTCTCCTTAGTTCTGTATTATAGTTTTCTTTGGTTAGTATTACCAAACCTCCCCCCTTGTCAGCAGGTCTCACCACTATCTGTTTGTTCTCTTCCAGTTTTTTTATTCCCTCCCATATTCTCTGGTTGTTTCTATGTTGTGATATTTCAATCTGTCGTACTTCATCTTGGACCATACTCTTGAATACTTCTATGTGGTGGTGGGAACCCTTTTGGGGATTGAACACCGAATTATTTTTCAAATTACTGTGTACAAAAGGGTCTGTTATTTCCTGAATCCTAGTGTTGCTGGTTTGCCCTGCAAAATGTTTCCTGATATTTAGTTTCCTTATATATTTCTCAATATCTACGAACAGATTGAACTTATCTATGTTCTTATTTGGCGCAAATTTTAGTCCCTGTGCCAAGACTTCCAATTCTGCCTCCGAAAATTCTATGGTGGTTAAATTGAATAATCCTGCTTTTAGTTGTTTCTCTTCCTTTTTCTTTCTCCCTCTGCCTCTTCTTCCTCTCTTTCTACTCTTTCTATATAGTTTTGTTGTGAGTTGGAAGGGATTCTGTATGGTTCTTTCCAGTCCCTCCATTCCCCCCCTCCCTGGTGTGGATAGGGGTTGTGTACTGGTCTCCCTCTAAAATTACCTCTAAAGTTTCCCCTTGGGGGCCTTGATGGGTACTGATTGCGGTTGTTGGCATAGTAACCATAGTCTGGGGGTCTATAGTCAGTAGGGGGGGGGGGTCTGTTATAGTTAGGTCCCCTGTATGGTGAATGGTAAGTGGTAGGGTATGTGTGAGAATTCCCCTTAGGGTAATTGATAGGACCACGTGCTGTCCTATTGTTTTTGTGGGGTGTATTGGGGTCCCCTTTACTTTGGGCTACCATAGACGCTACAGTGTTGTGTACTTCAACTTCCCTCTCCACTGTTGGTTCTTGGGACGGGTTCAGCTGTAAATTTTGTTGCCATTTGTATACCCTATTGTCTTCATAGTCCTTAGTATCTCTAAAATATTTTTTGAGCTTTTTATCTTTGATTTCCCCATCATATTTAGCTAGATGGGTGTTTAATTCCTTAGCCTTGTCTAAATACTCTTTAGAGGACATAAGTGGTTCCATAGTTGTCTTGAGTTCTTTGATCTTAGATTCCAAGACAGCTTTTTTGGCTTCGCGCCTTCTTACCATCATTTGCATTAGTTTTTGTTCACAGGCGTTGAAGAATTGGTACCACTCATCGAGTAGTCTCAAATCCTCCACTCCATCATTGGGGCTAACATCCCATCTTAAACTTCTGGGGGTAAAATTTTTACCTATATACATCTCCAGAGATGCAATATCCCACCACAGCCTAATTTGTTTTTCAGTGTCATATTTGAGTTGTTTGAATCCCTTTTCCAAATCTACATTATTGGTAGATGTTTGTTGGAAAATCTCTTCTACGTTAATTTGTCTATTTTGCATAAAATTAAATACATCCATGGCTGCGGTAAGTAACAAGTTTAAATCCAAATTATTCAAACTCAAGCAGTAGAAAATAGTAAAAACCTTCGCGCCAGTGGTGTCGATAGCAGATAATATATATGAATTACATATACTGGTGATACATCTAGTAAGAAAACATTCCCAACAATAAAGAAAATTTGTGGAAATATATAAACAATCAGTGTAAGCTGCTCCCCAATTTTTGAATAATCAAAAAAATAGATAATCAAAAAAAAAAAAGGAATGTAAGGAAGATAGGGGGCGCTAGATACCATATTATTCAAGTGCTCTAAATAAATAAATCTCCTGCATTACCAAAAAAATGGAAATGTAAGAAAGCTAGGGGGCGCTAGATACCATACTATTCAAGTGCTTTAAATAAATAAATATCCTGCATTACCAAAAAAATGAAAAACATAATCATGACTAGGGATGAGCTTCGTGTTCGAGTCGAACCCATGTTCGACTCGAACATCGGCTGTTCGATCGTTCGCCGAATTGCGAACGTTATGGGCCGTTCGCGCTAAATTCGTGTGGCGCGTCACGGCCCATAATTCACTGCGGCATCGCAGTGCATTGCTGGCTGATGATTGGCCAAGCATGCACTATGACCCGCATGCTTGGCCAATCACAGCGCTGTCAGTAGAGAGAGCTGTAATTGGCCAAAGCCAGGGTGGCTTTGGCCAATTATGGCTCAGGGGATTTAGTACACACCCCACACTATATAAGGCCGCCTGCACGGCGGCCCTGTGTAGTGTGTGTTCCGGTGTGCTGAGAGATAGAGAGAGAGAGAGACAGTGTCATTTGATTTGAGTTAGATAGATTAGGCAGAACAGTCAGTCAGTTAGCTGCACTTACAGTGTATTGTGTATATATATGCATCCCAGGTGTTGCATATATATATATACACTGTATTCAGTTTAGCTAGATCTGTTCCTGTTATCTTCTATCTAGACTATTTACATTTAATGCAGTGCGTCCTGCTCACAGTGTTCAGCTAGATCCGTTCCTGTTAAATTCCTACTGACCGGCAGGCTTGTCTGGTTACAGTATATAAAGCTACCTGAAGAAAATTACAGGTGTTCTATTTGATCCTATTAGTACCACGGTCAGGCAGCTAGACTATTTACATTTAGTACAGTGCGTCCTGCTCACAGTGTTCAGCTAGATCCGTTCCTGTTATCTTCCTACTGACAGGCAGGCTTGTCTGGTTACAGTATATAAAGCTACCTGAAGAAAATTACAGGTGTTCTATTTGATCCTATTAGTACCACGGTCAGGCAGCTAGACTATTTACATTTAGTACAGTGCGTCCTGCTCACAGTGTACAGCTAGATCCGTTCCTGTTATCTTCCTACTGACAGGCAGGCTTGTCTGGTTACAGTATATAAAGCTACCTGAAGAAAATTACAGGTGTTCTATTTGATCCTATTAGTACCACGGTCAGGCAGCTAGACTATTTACATTTAGTACAGTGCGTCCTGCTCACAGTGTACAGCTAGATCCGTTCCTGTTATCTTCCTACTGACAGGCAGGCTTGTCTGGTTACAGTATATAAAGCTACCTGAAGAAAATTACAGGTGTTCTATTTGATCCTATTAGTACCACGGTCAGGCAGCTAGACTATTTACATTTAGTACAGTGCGTCCTGCTCACAGTGTACAGCTAGATCCGTTCCTGTTATCTTCCTAATGACAGGCAGGCTTGTCTGGTTACAGTATATAAAGCTACCTGAAGAAAATTACAGGTGTTCTATTTGATCCTATTAGTACCACGGTCAGGCAGCTAGACTATTTACATTTAGTACAGTGCGTCCTGCTCACAGTGTTCAGCTAGATCCGTTCCTCTTATCTTCCTACTGACAGGCAGGCTTGTCTGGTTACAGTATATAAAGCTACTTGAAGAAAATTACAGGTGTTCTATCCCAGCTTAGTGCAGCTACAGGCCATTAGTATGTCTGGAAGGCCAAGAAGGAGAGGCAGACAGTCACAAGCCAATAAGAGAGGGCAAGCAGGCTCTGTGTCTAGTGCTGGTCGTGGAGACGGTGCATCCTCATCAGCACGTGGCCATGGGACACGCTTGGCCTTTTTTTCGGCAGCTGGCCATGTTGAGCCGCAACATGCGGAAGACTTGGTCGAGTGGATGACCAAGCCGTCCTCATCCTCCTCATCCTCTCTCACCCATGCCCAGGGTGCTTTGTCTGGCAAAGCAGCGGCCTCTTCCCTCAGCTCAATGTCATCAGTGACTCCTTCCCTAGCTCCACCATGTCCTCATGAGGATTCCCTCGAACTGTTTGACCACAGTGTTGGGTACATGCTCCAGGAGGATGCCCAGCGTTTGGAAGGCTCTGATGACGATACTGAGCTCGATGAAGGCAGTAACATGAGCGCGGACAGAGGGGGTGCCCAAGAAGGACAGCAATCTGGCAGTCATGCTCCCCCTGCTGCAGCATACTGCCAGGTTTGCTCCAGTGATGAGGAGGGAGGGGATGATGAGGTCACTGACTCAACGTGGGTGCCTGATAGGAGAGAGGAGGAGGAGGAGGAGGAGGAGGAGGAGGAGGAGGAGGAGGAGGAGGCGGCAGCACATCACCAACGAGGCAGGATGCCCTCCAGGGGCCAGCCTAAGGGCAGCACATTGACTGCATCACACCCCAAAGCTCCACATGTGCAGGGCGCTGCAGTCTCTGCGCGTTATTCAAAAAGTTCTTTGGTGTGGGCCTTTTTTGAGACGAGTGCATCAGATCGCACCGCTGCTATTTGCAACATATGTCTCAAGCGTATCTCGCGTGGCCAAAATATCTCCCGCTTGGGTACCACATGCTTGACCAGACATATGTTGACCTGCCATGCAGTTCGTTGGCAAGCGTATCTAAAAGACCCACACCAAAGAACAAAGAGGATCTCTCCTTGCTCCTCATCAGCTGAGATTTCCAACCCCACTAGACCTTCAGTCCTCTCTGAGACCTGCAGTGAGAGGAATGAAGGTGTAGAATTAGGTGTGTCACAGCCAAGTACTTGTGGGCAATCTGCTTTTGGTACACCGACGTCAGATTGTACCAGGCAAATTTCCCTGCCCCAGCTGCTGCACCGCCGAAAGAAGTTTGCTCCCAGCCATCCACATGCCCAGCGGTTGAATGCTAGCTTGGCAAAATTGCTAGCACTTCAACTGCTGCCTTTTCAGTTGGTAGACTCTGCCCCCTTCCGTGAGTTTGTGGAATGTGCGGTTCCTCAGTGGCAGGTACCCAAACGCCACTTTTTCTCACGGAAGGCGATTCCGGCTCTCTACCGGCATGTGGAAGGCAATGTCCATGCCTCGCTGGACAGGGCGGTCAGCGGTAAGGTGCATATTACCGCTGACTCATGGTCCAGCAGGCATGGACAGGGACGTTACCTAAGTTTCACGGCGCATTGGGTGACTCTGCTGGCAGCTGGGAAGGATGCAGGACAAGGTGCAGTAGTGTTGGAGGTTGTTCCGCCACCACGCCTCCAAAATGCTGATTGTGACACACCTCTCTCCTCCACCCCCTCCTCTTCTTCTTCCTCCATGGCCTCTTCCTCGGAACCAGCGGTGCTCCGTAGGCGTTCAAGGGGCTACGCAAGTACGCAGGCCAAAAGATGCCATGCGGTGCTTGAGCTGGTGTGCTTGGGGGACAGGAGCCACACTGGGGCAGAGGTTCTGTCAGCTCTGCAGGGGCAGGTTCAGAGGTGGTTGACGCCACGCCAACTTAAGGCAGGAATGGTGGTTTGCGACAATGGCACCAACCTCCTCTCTGCCCTCCGACAGGGACAAATGACCCATGTGCCCTGTTTGGCTCACGTCCTTAACTTGGTGGTGCAGCGGTTCTTGGGCAGGTACCCGGGCTTACAGGATGTCCTGAGGCAGGCCAGGAAAGTCTGTGTGCATTTCCGCCGGTCATATAATGCCAGTGCTCGGCTGACGGACCTCCAAAAGGAGTTTAACCTGCCCAAGAACCGCCTAATCTGTGACATGCCCACCAGGTGGAACTCAACGTTGGCCATGCTGCAGCGGCTGCACACGCAGCAGAGGGCCATAAATGAGTACCTGTGCGACTATGGCACCAGGACAGGGTCAGGGGAGCTTGGTTTTTTTTCCCCACGCCAGTGGGCCATGATCAGGGATGCATGCACTGTCCTGTCACCATTCGAGGAGGCCACGAGGATGGTGAGCAGTGACAGTGCATGCATCAGTGACACTGTCCCCCTTGTCCACCTGTTGGAGCACACGCTGCGTGGAATAATGGACAGGGCACTTGAGGCAGAACAGAGGCAGGAAGAGGAGGACTTCCTTAGCTCTCAAGGCCCCCTTTATCCAGACAGTGTTCCTGCGTGCCCGCCGATCACACAGGAAGAGGACGAGGAGGAAGAGGAGGAGGAGGAAGATTGTGTCAGTATGGAGGTGGAGCCTGGCACTCAGCATCAGCAGCAGTCTTTAAGGGATCAGTCCCAAGAAACACATGGACTTGTACGTGGCTGGGAGGAGGTGGCTGCGGACCATGTCGTTCTTAGTGACCCAGAGGACTCCGGACCGAATGCCTCAGCAAACCTACGCTGCATGGCCTCCCTGATCCTGCAAAGCCTGCGTAAGGATCCTCGTATTCGTGGTATCAAGGAGAAGGACCAATACTGGCTGGCAACCCTCCTTGATCCACGTTACAAGGGTAAGGTTGCGGACCTTATCTTGCCATCGCAGAGGGAGCAGAGGATGAAACATCTTCGGGAGGCCTTGCAGAAAGGTCTGTGCAACGCGTTCCCAGAGACTGGGAGGTTACAAACTCCTGTTTCTGGACAACGTGTTGCTGAGGCTTCGGTCAGTCAAAGAAGGAGCGGTGGAGAAGGTGGCCGTCTGACCGATGCGTTCAGACAATTTTTTGGTCCGCAGCCCCAAGGTATGATCGGTTCCAGCAACCATCGCCAGCGTCTGTTTTACATGGTGCAGGAATACCTAGGGGCAAGATCAGACTTGGACACCTTTCCCACCGAAAATCCTCTGGGTTACTGGGTCTTGAGGATGGATCACTGGCCAGAGCTTGCACAGTATGCAATTGAGCTACTGGCCTGTCCTGCATCCAGCGTTCTTTCGGAACGCACATTCAGTGCTGCTGGAGGCGTGGTAACCGATCACAGGGTGCGTCTGTCCACCGACTCGGTCGATCGGCTGACCTTCATAAAAATGAATGAGTCTTGGATCACCACCAGCTACCAAGCACCTGATGCTGATGTAACCGAATAATTTTTTTTGAAATCTCAGATCCCTTCAAAGACTGCCTATGCTGATGCTGAGTGACTATCCCTGAGTAATTATCCTCTTCCTCCTCAATCATCACGCTGATAGCTTGTTGCAGTGTTGTGGCACCAGCACCAGTGCCTAAGGCCCAATTTTTCTGCCCCTGTCTAACAGGGGCGTGTAATTACAATTTTTGATGCAATACTTTGCAGCAGGGCTCGTTCCTGCGTTCCAACTAGAGTGTCTGTGAGGGGTTGCAGTGTTGTGGCACCAGTGCCTAAGGCCCAATTTTTCTGCCCCTGTCTAACAGGGGCGTGTAATTACAATTTTTGAAGCAATAATTTGCAGCAGGGCTCGTTCCTGCGTTCCAACTAGAGTGTCTGTGAGGGGTTGCAGTGTTGTGGCACCAGCACCAGTGCCTAAGGCCCAATTTTTCTGCCCCTGTCTAACAGGGGCGTGTAATTACAATTTTTGAAGCAATAATTTGCAGCAGGGCTCGTTCCTGCGTTCCAACTAGAGTGTCTGTGAGGGGTTGCAGTGTTGTGGCACCAGCACCAGTGCCTAAGGCCTAATTTTTCAGCTCCTGTTCAACAGGGGCATGTAATTACAATTCTTGATCTAATATTTCACAGCAGGGCCCTGTGAGGGCTTACAGTGTTGTGGCCACAGCAACACCTAAGGCCCAAATTTCTGCTGAGTATATAGGGCAGGACCCTACTTTCAAACATCTAACTTACAAACGACTCCTACTTGCAAACGGAAGGAGACAACAGGAAGTGAGATGAAATCTACCCCTAGGAAGGGAAATTCTCTCCTGTAAGAGTTAATATGGGAAAACAAGTTCTCCTTTCCACTGATGCTTTCCAATCCTTGTTCCACAAAAAAACCCAAATTTTCAAAAAACATTTTTCATTGGGACAAAAAAGTGAGGTGAAATCTTCTGAAGAGGAGGAAAGACAGCAAAACAAATGTCACAGGGGTGATAACCCTTCCCTATGTTTTCCAAAAAGCTTAGAAAAGATTTTTTGGCTGGAGCTAAACACGTTAAAAATGTTCAAAATTACAAACAGATTCTACTTAACAACAAACCTACAGTCCCTGTCTTGTTTGCACCGCCTGTATACTGCTGTTCAGAGTATATAGGGCCTGGTGGCCCCACACCTTTCCTTATTTTAATTTGGGTGCGGGGTTCCCCTTAATATCCATACAAGACCCAAAGGGACTGGTAATGGACTGGGGGGTACCCATGCCGTTTGTCTCACTGATTTTCATCCATATTGCCATGACCCGACATGACATTAAACCCGCAAGCAGTTTTAAATGAGATTTTTTCCTTTAAAAATGACATTTGGTGCAGGGACTGTTCTAAACATGGGAAACACGCGTCACTTTACAGGCATACTATAGACACCCCCCAGGTACGATATTTAAAGGAATATTTCACTTTTTTTTTTTTACTTTAAGCATCATTAAAATCACTGCTCCCGAAAAAACGGCCGTTTTTAAAAGTTTTTTTTGCATTGATACATGTCCCCTGGGGTAGGACCCGGGTCCCCAAACCCTTTTTAGGACAATACCATGCAAATTAGCCTTTAAAATGAGCACTTTTGATTTCGAACGTTCGAGTCCCATAGACGTCAATGGGGTTCTAACGTTCGTGCGAACTTTCGGTCCGTTCGCGGGTTCTGGTGCGAACCGAACCGGGGGGTGTTCGGCTCATCCCTAATCATGACAAATCATAATTAGATTACACATAGGAGTGCCCACAATAGTGAAAAAAATATATAGTGATTGATTGTCCACATAAAAAAGTGTTTTGAAGTGGTTGAAATGATATCTTTCAATAATATCCCAATCTTGTTGCTGTAAACGAAAGGTTTTCCATCACCAAAGGAAAATAAGAAAAAGGAAAACACCTCGAAGTAGTAGATATCTGCTTACCAGATACCAATGACTCCTTTAGTTAAAAAGAGAGTCACTAGCGCTTGTGCAGGGTTGTGCCTGCTCACATGGATGGCCGGACTGTGGTTGGTATTATAGGCATGGATCGTTCCCGTCAAGCTCATTCAAGATAGGATAAGGATACATAGGAAACAAAAACAGTCTCCATAGCGTAAAACCATTTATTAAAAAAGTAAACAAATTAAAAAGCCAAATGGCCACTTACATTGGTGGGTGCCTACCCGGCACTGGGGCTGCTTGCATGTCAGGGTGACTTCACAGTCAGAAAAAGCCTTTCATGTCTCCTCCACGCTGGCGTGCGTTCCAGCTTACACAGGGGGGCAGCCAAAGGATCCGGATGTTGTTGGGTGATAGGACATGTGACCACGTACCGCTCCGACGTACGTTTCGTAGTGAACGTCTTCAGGGAAGCGTACGTTGGTCACTGGAATGGTGGTTTTTATTAGGAACAGGAAGGGGGCGGGTAATTGGCAAATGGGCCACAGGAACTGTGCTCATAGCAATAAAGTTGGAAAGTTCAACTATGGTCTGGAGCATTAGCTCCATCTTGTGGATATTTACTATATTGTTCAAAAAAAATCCTTAATTGAAAACGAATGTGACTTTTTATTAGGAACAGGAAGTGGACGGGTAGCTTTAGGTGCACACTGTGCAGAGGACACAGTAAACTAACTGTAAATACTGTAGCTGCCTGCCGGTGGTATTAATAGGAGCAGAACAACAGCAATTGTCTTCAGGTAGCTTTAGGTGCACACTGTGCAGAGGACGCAGTACACTAACTGAAAATACTGCAGCTGCCTGCCTGTGGTACTAATAGGATCAGAAGAACACCACCAATTTTCTTCAGGTAGCTTTAGGTGCACACTGTGCAGAGGACACAGTAAACTAACTGTAAATACTGTAGCTTCCTGCCGGTGGTATTAATAGGAGCAGAACAACAGCAATTGTCTTCAGGTAGCTTTAGGTGCACACTGTGCAGAGAACGCAGTACACTAACTGAAAATATTGCAGCTGGCTGCCTGTGGTACTAATAGGATCAGAAGAACACCACCAATTTTCTTCAGGTAGCTTTAGGTGCACACTGTGCAGAGGACACAGTAAACTAACTGTAAATACTGTAGCTGCCTGCCGGTGGTATTAATAGGAGCAGAACAACAGCAATTGTCTTCAGGTAGCTTTAGGTGCACACTGTGCAGAGGACGCAGTGCACTAACTGCAAATACTGCAGCTGCCTGCCTGTGGTACTAATAGGATAAGAAGAACACCACCAATTTTCTTCAGGTAGCTTTAGGTGCACACTATGCAGAGGACACAGTACACTAACTGTAAATACTATAGCTGCCTGCCTGTGGTATTAATAGGAGCAGAACAACTGCAATTGTCTTCAGGTAGCTTTAGGTGCACACTGTGCAGAGGACGCAGTACACTAACTGTAAATACTGCAGCTGCCTGCCTGTGGTACTAATAGGATCAGAAAAACACCACCAATTTTCTTCAGGTAGCTTTAGGTGCACACTGTGCAGAGGACACAGTACACTAACTGTAAATACTGTAGCTGCCTGCCTGTGGTATTAATAGGAGCAGTACAACAGCAATTGTTTTAAGGTAGCTTTAGGTGCACACTGTGCAGAGGACGCAGTACACTAATTGTAAATACTGCAGCTGCCTGCCTGTGGTACTAATAGGATCAGAAAAACACCACCAATTTTCTTCAGGTAGCTTTAGGTGCACACTGTGCAGAGGAACCAAGGAACACTAACTGTAAATACTATAGCTGCCTGCCTGTGGTATTAATAGGAGCAGAACAACTGCAATTGTCTTCAGGTAGCTTTAGGTGCACACTGTGCAGAGGACGCAGTACACTAACTGTAAATACTGCAGCTGCCTGCCTGTGGTACTAATAGGATCAGAAAAACACCACCAATTTTCTTCAGGTAGCTTTAGGTGCACACTGTGCAGAGGACACAGTACACTAACTTTAAATACTGTGGCTGCCTACCTGTGGTATTAATAGGATCAGAACAACAGCAATTGTCTTCAGGTAGCTTTAGGTTCACACTGTGCAGAGGACACAGTACACTAACTGTAAATACTGCAGCTGCCTGCCTGTGGTACTAATAGGATCAGAAGAACACCACCAATTTTCTTCAGGTAGCTTTAGGTGCACACTGTGCAGAAGACACAGTAAACTAACTGTAAATACTGTAGCTGCCTGCCTGTGGTATTAATAGGATCAGAACAACAGCAATTGTCTTCAGGTAGCTTTAGGTGCACACTGTGCAGAGAACGCAATACACTAACTGTAAATACTGCAGCTGCCTGCCTGTGGTACTAATAGGATCAGAAGAACACCACCAATTTTTTTCAGGTAGCTTTAGGTGCACACTATGCAGAGGACACAGTACACTAACTTTAAATACTGTGGCTGCCTGCCTGTGGTATTAATAGGATCAGAACAACAGCAATTGTCTTCAGGTAGCTTTAGGTGCACACTGTGCAGAGGACGCAGTACACTAACTGTAAATACTGCAGCTGCCTGCCTGTGGTATTAATAGGATAAGAACAACAGCAATTGTCTTCAGGTAGCTTTATGTGCACACTGTGCAGAGGACGCACTATACTAACTGTAAATACTGCTGCTGCCTGTGGTACTAATAGGATCAGAAGAACACCACCAATTATCTTCAGGTAGCTTTAGGTGCACACTGTGCAGAGGACGCACTACACTAACTTGTAAAAACTGCAGCTGCCTGCAGTACTAATAGGATCAGAAGAACACCACCAATTTGCTTCAGCTAGCTTTAGGTGCACACTGTGCAGAAGACACACTACACTAACTGTAAATACTGCAGCTGCCTGCGGTACTAATAGAATCAGAAGAACACCACCAATTTTCTTCAGGTAACTTTAGGTGCTCACTGTGCAGAGGACACACTACACTAACTTGTAAATACTGCAGCTGCCTGCGGTACTAATAGGATCAGAAGAACACCACCAATTTTCTTCAGGTAGCTTTAGGTGCACACTGTGCAGAGGATGCACTACACTAACTTGTAAATACTGCAGCTGCCTGCGGTAGTAATAGGATCAGAAGAGCACCACCAATTTTCTTCAGGTAGCTTTAGGTGCACACTGTGCAGAGGACGCAGTACACTAACTGTAAATACTGCAGCTGCCTGCCTGTGGTACTAATAGGATCAGAAGAACACCACCAATTTGCTTCAGGTAGCTTTAGGTGCACACTGTGCAGAGAACACGATAAACTAACTGTAAATACTGTAGCTGCCTGCCGGTGGTATTAATAGGAGCAGAACAACAGCAATTGTCTTCAGGTAGCTTTAGGTGCACACTGTGCAGAGGACGCAGTACACTAACTGAAAATACTGCAGCTGCCTGCCTGTGGTACTAATAGGATCAGAAGAACACCACCAATTTTCTTCAGGTAGCTTTAGGTGCACACTGTGCAGAGGACACAGTAAACTAACTGTAAATACTGTAGCTGCCTGCCGGTGGTATTAATAGAAGCAGAAGAACAGCAATTGTCTTCAGGTAGCTTTAGGTGCACACTGTGCAGAGGACGCACTACACTAACTGTAAATACTGCAGCTGCCTGCCTGTGGTACTAATAGGATCAGAAGAACACCACCAATTTTCTTCAGGTAACTTTAGGTGCACACTGTGCAGAGGACACAGTACACTAACTTTAAATACTGTAGCTGCCTGCCTGTGGTATTAATTTGAGCAGAACAATAGCAATTGTCTTAGGGTAGCTGTAGGTGCATACTGTGCAGAGGGCGCAGTACACTAATGCCCTGTACACACGGTCGGATTTTGTTGGGACATTCCGACAACGAAATCCTAGGATTTTTTCCGACGGATGTTGGCTCAAACTTGTCTTGCATACACACGGTCACACAAAGTTGTTGGAAAATCCGATCGTTCTGAACACGGTAACGTAAAACACGTACGTCGGGACTATAAACGGGGCAGTGGCCAATAGCTTTCATCTCTTTATTTATTCTGAGCATGCGTGGCACTTTGTCCGTCGGATTTGTGTACACACGATCCGAATTTCCGACAACGGATTTTGTTGTCGGAAAATTTTATATCCTGCTCTCAAACTTTGTGTGTCGGAAAATCCGATGGAAAATGTGTGATGGAGCTCACACACGGTCAGAATTTCCGACAACAAGGTCCTATCACACATTTTCCATCGGAATATCTGACCGTGTGTACAGGGCATAACTGTAAATACTGCAGCTGCCTGACTGTGGTACTAATAGGATCAGAAGGACACCACCAATTTTCTTCAGGTAGCTTTAGGTTCACACTGTGCAGAGGACACAGTACACTAACTGTAAATACTGCAGCTGCCTGCCTGTGGTACTAATAGGATCAGAAGAACACCACCAATTTTCTTCAGGTAGCTTTAGGTGCACACTGTGCAGAAGACACAGTAAACTAACTGTAAATACTGTAGCTGCCTGCCTGTGGTATTAATAGGATCAGAACAACAGCAATTGTCTTCAGGTAGCTTTAGGTGCACACTGTGCAGAGAACGCAATACACTAACTGTAAATACTGCAGCTGCCTGCCTGTGGTACTAATAGGATCAGAAGAACACCACCAATTTTTTTCAGGTAGCTTTAGGTGCACACTATGCAGAGGACACAGTACACTAACTTTAAATACTGTGGCTGCCTGCCTGTGGTATTAATAGGATCAGAACAACAGCAATTGTCTTCAGGTAGCTTTAGGTGCACACTGTGCAGAGGACGCAGTACACTAACTGTAAATACTGCAGCTGCCTGCCTGTGGTATTAATAGGATAAGAACAACAGCAATTGTCTTCAGGTAGCTTTATGTGCACACTGTGCAGAGGACGCACTATACTAACTGTAAATACTGCTGCTGCCTGCAGTACTAATAGGATCAGAAGAACACCACCAATTATCTTCAGGTAGCTTTAGGTGCACACTGTGCAGAGGACGCACTACACTAACTTGTAAATACTGCAGCTGCCTGCAGTACTAATAGGATCAGAAGAACACCACCAATTTGCTTCAGCTAGCTTTAGGTGCACACTGTGCAGAAGACGCACTACACTAACTGTAAATACTGCAGCTGCCTGCGGTACTAATAGAATCAGAAGAACACCACCAATTTTCTTCAGGTAACTTTAGGTGCTCACTGTGCAGAGGACACACTACACTAACTTGTAAATACTGCAGCTGCCTGCGGTACTAATAGGATCAGAAGAACACCACCAATTTTCTTCAGGTAGCTTTAGGTGCACACTGTGCAGAGGACGCACTACACTAACTTGTAAATACTGCAGCTGCCTGCGGTACTAATAGGATCAGAAGAGCACCACCAATTTTCTTCAGGTAGCTTTAGGTGCACACTGTGCAGAGGACGCAGTACACTAACTGTAAATACTGCAGCTGCCTGCTTGTGGTACTAATAGGATCAGAAGAACACCACCAATTTTCTTCAGGTAGCTTTAGGTGCACACTGTGCAGAGGACACAGTACACTAACTGTATATATTGTAGCTGCATGCCTTGGTATTAATACGAGCAGAACAACAGCAATTGTCTTAGGGTAGCTTTAGGTGCACACTGTGCAGAGGATGCAGTACACTAACTGTAAATACTGCAGCTGCCTGCCTGAAGTACTAATAGGATCAGAAGAACACCACCAATTTTCTTCAGGTAGCTTTAGGTGCACACTGTGCAGAGGACACAGTACACTAACTGTAAATACTGTAGCTTCCTGCCTGTGGTATTAATAGGAGCAGAGCAACAGCAATTGTGTTCAGGTAGCTTTAGGTGCACACTGTGCAGAGGATGCAGTACACTAACTGTAAATACTGCAGCTGCCTGCCTGTGGTATTAATAGGATCAGAACAACACCAATTTTCTTCAGGTAGCTTTAGGTGCACACTGTGCAGAGGACGCACTACACTAACTTGTAAATACTGCAGCTGCCTGCAGTACTAATAGGATCAGAAGAACACCACCAATTTTCTTCAGGTAGCTTTAGGTTCACACTGTGCAGAGGACGCACTATATTGACTGTAAATACTGCAGCTGCCTGCAGTACTAATAGGATCAGAAGAACACCACCAATCTTCTTCAGGTAGCTTTAGGTGCACACTGTGCAGAGGATGCACTACACTAACTTGTAAACACTGCAGCTGCCTACGGTTCTAATAGGATCAGAAGAACACCACCAATTTTCTTCAGGGAGCTTTAGGTGCACACTGTGCAGAGGACGCACTACACTAACTTGTAAATACTGCAGCTGCCTGCCATACTAATAGGATCAGAAGAACACCACTAATTTTCTTCAGGTAGCTTTAGGTGCACACTGTGCAGAGGATGCACTACACTAACTGTAAATACTGTAGCCAATAGGACTAATAGGATCAGAAGAACACCAGCAATTTTCTTCAGGTAGCTGTAAATACTGTAAAAACACCTGCCTGCCTGTCAGTAGGAAGAGAATAACAGGAACGGATCTAGTTAAACTGAATATAGTGTATATATATATATATATATATATATATATTTTCAACAGCTAGGATGCATATATATATATATATATATATATATATATATATATATACACACAATACACTGTAAGTGCAGCTAACTGACTCGCCTGCCTACTCTATCTAACTTAAATCAAATGACACTGTCTCTCTGTCTATCTCTCCGCTGCCGCCGCAACACACTACACAAGGCAGCCACACAGGCAGCCTTATATAGTGTGGGGCGTGTACTAAACCCCCTGACCCCCTTAGCCATAATTGGCCAAAGCCACCCTGGCTTTGGCCAATTATGGCTCTCCGTTCTTACCGCGCTGTGATTGGCCAAAGCATGCAGGTCATAGTGCATGCTTGGCTAATCATCAGCCAGCAATGCACTGAAATTCCGCAGTGACTTATGGGCTGTGACGCGCCACTCGAATTTGGTGCGAACGGCCCATAACGTTCGAACGGTCGAACATGCAAACTCAAAACTCATCCCTAATTAGCAGGTCTCTGAATCATTTCAGAAATCCTAAAGGTTCTTGTTGGGAGCAACCCTATATTAAAAATTTTGTACACAACAGATATTGCACTGTCAGTCATAGGTTATCGTCTGAGAAAATACAGCAAACACTGTCAATTCACATATCCAGGGAAGCTCAGTGTCAGAAGTCAGCAGCTGGGATGACCACATATACAGTATGTAGCTATACATGGAAACGGGGAACAAACAATTTATAATGAAGTAAATATATTAACAGCAAGCAAAAAGACATGCACATACCGTCAAATAGCAAACATAAACAGCAAGTGACCCACAACCAAAATTGCCTAACCAACAGAAACCTAGCAAACTAACTATATACAATATGTACAAATATGTACAATATGGGATGCAAGGGTAACAGGGGCAATACAAAAAAAAAGGGGAATCAGGACTGGGTACAGAAAGAAGGTAAGCAGCAATAAGGGAATGAGATGCAAGGATAGCTCAAGAGCGGAATGTATCTGGCAGCAAACAAGGCAATCAAAAAATGACATGAGCTACAATAGTAGAGGTGGGACTTAAGCCTGGTACACATGGACCGAATGTAGTGTGACATTGGACGGTACAATTAAAACCGGCCGACATTCAGCCCATGTGAATGGCAGCTGGTCAAGCAAAGCCAGCCAGACGAGCATGCTGGAAAACCAGCAGCCGACCTGCTCCCGAGCAGAGCTCTTAGCCAATGGCTGACAGTGCTGACTGAAGTGCTCTGGTAGGGGGCCGCCCCCCTGTCAGAACACAATAGAACAGCAGGGGAGATTGCTGTACTAACACTGGATTGTTAGGACAGCAGCTTTTTTCGGGTTAAAAGAAAAAATAGTGGTGTGTACAAGGATTTAAGTACCCTCCAAGCAGCTGGCGTCAGGTGGAACTGATTGCAAGAACCTGCTGGCTGCTGGGAGATAGCCGCTGGTGGTCACTGGAACTACACCTTTTAACCCAGAGAACCACAGTGCCACCACCAGGTGTACCAGGTACTGACACTCAGTTCTCTGCTCATTTGCTTTACTCACAGACACAGTTCAAAATGTTTCCATTCCTTTCTTCCTCCAAGCCTTCACATCAGCACTGGATCTCCAAACAGGACTCACATCATACTCCTTCCTTCCTGTGCTCTCTTGTGATGAATATTGTTAAGCCCTTCTTCTCCACAAATTGTGATAATGCTATATTGCAAACAAACAAGCGCTCTTCCTTGAATAGTATCCCATACATTCCTTATTGTATAAAAACCTCATTGTACTCACTAGCAAATCTGTGCCGTAGGCTTATCAGAACAGGTATTCCCATGTCAGTCCGCTGGAGTCCAGCTCTCCTTTTGCACTAACCAGAGGTATCTGAATCTAAAACCACTACAGTGCTCCATTCTCTTACAACCTGTTGCATTTTGAAGCTGGAACCTTTATTGTTCCTTGTCTAGGTGTGGCAGCGAGTTCCACCAGCATCGCTTAAATGTCAGAAGTACAACAGCAGATATGTATGGTGCATGTTCCATTAAAGGCATGGAGGTGGCTACCTTTTGTGTGTAATGGGTTAACTGCAGAGGTACCCTGCCCCAGTGATGACCACACTCAGTCTGCTATTGTTTAGATTGTTGTTCCACAAGCTAAAAGCTAAGACATTTCTGTGCATGGTAAGGCTGGGTGTGCAATGCAGCACAGGGAGAGATTCAGGGTCAGTTAGAGGGAAACGTATTGGGGTTTTCTGATTTTTATTTTATGTTGATAAGGCATTTTATTATGTTTGGGGTGCTCAAAGTGCAATATTGACTTGTTTCTGACCACCTGTTCTTGTTTCTGACCACCTGCTCCTTTTGTTCATATCATTCCATTTCATTGGTTGAAAGTTTTACTAAGTGGAAGAAAAGTGTGCACCTTCTACTCTCCAGCCTCTGTAGCATATGTTTGACTGAAATAATACTCTCACTCATGGCATTTTATTCATCTTTTAAGACAGTGTTTTTTGTTTTTTTTACAGTAGATAGGCTTTATCTTTTAAGAGTACATATTTGGCTTTAGATCTGTTTGGGGTGTTGCTGCTGTATTTAGACCAAGCAATAATGTAAAAGGGAAAAAATATATTACATATGCAAAATATGTGATACAGTGTTGCGGACACTGCCCGTGATACATGGATCGAAATTTTGGCCATACATGGATCGAAATTTGGCCGGTTCAGCATGGACACTGAGGTCATACAGAAATTGATCTACAAATCAACTTTTGTACAATAGCCCTGTCAGATTTTCCCCACTCGATTAGTGCTGCAGGCTATAGCTTACAAGCTGTTTAATGTATTCTGACGATGGGAAAGTCTCCCTGCTATCAGAATATAACCGCTCAGGATTAATCCATCTTGAGTGTGTGGATGGGGAATCAAGTCAGTTTTTCTTATTCAACCCACTGGTTGAATGAAAAAAACTGTTCTGTAACACCACCTACAGCTGAAAGGCATCTCCCAAGCATGTAATTTAAAAGACTGGTGTTTTTCCCATGTTGCCCTTAAAGTCACATTAAAAAAAATAGGATGCCCTCCATGGCAATGCTCAGCTTCATTTTCCCTTTGTTTGACAATCCTTTGCTTTTTAGCCTTGCAAATGGTCAGAATGAATTTTTAAGATTCAACCACCATAGATATCAAAAGCTTGGATTTTTGGACTTCTCGCACTTTGCAATGGGTTCGGCAGGTACCCTGCAAGCCAGACATATTTATTAATCCCTAGTTATGATTCACTTGCAAATGCATATTTTTGGTTACTTCTTGCTTTGTTCTTTACTTTAGTTTCACCAAATTATAAGATAACATTCAGCAGAAATCTACAATGTACTGCTGTCAGTGCTCTATGGGGAATTGAATTATTAAGAGTTATTAAATAGAGTTATGAATTAGTGTAGTTTTCAGTTTCCACACTCAACTGTGTGCTATGTCTCTGTTAGGAGACCCTGTCACCATAGTATATATTGCAGACTGACTTTATGAAGTAAAAGTAGACATGTATAGTTGGCAAGTGTTCTGGATCCTGGGGGGGCAGTCCTGGAATTCATCACACTGTCCCGCAGTGTTCATGACCTGCAGGCTGATCAGTACTACCTCTAATTTTCATTTGGCATTTAAAAACCTGTACGTGATATGCATCACATGCCTAACTCACTGGATGTAAAACATAACTACTGCCAGTCATAATTTTTGTAATCACAATGTCTCTTTTTATGTAATTAAGTGCATTATTTACATTTATTTTATACTCATAGTGTTGGCTGTGTGGTCATTTTTTCTTTTATTAATATTCTATTTCATGCTTTCCTATTTTCCTCTTTCTCTATTTATCATTTGCCAATTTTTAGGCCTTCTTTAGATTTCTTTATTGTTGCTTTCATACTCTGCCTTACAGTTTTTCTACATCAGCCTCCACCACAAAAACATTTTGGTGCTTAAAAGGAAATGTGCTCAAAACTACCCTGTGCTGCCTAACATGTTTTGCCATATTTCCTGGCCTTTTTCAAGAGCTTCAGGGATGATCAGTGCAAACAGAAGAAAAATATTGCCCTTAGCTGCCTCCTTTTATAGCTTCTGCCAGCATCCTTTCATCAGTGTCATGGCATCATCATGTTACACAATGTGATGAATTTATTTTATCCCACTATAAACTTAGGGTTTTTATTCTTTCCAATGACTACCAACTCCAGCCACTTTTTTCCACTCACTATCAACAACTGGGCATTTTTTTCTCCCACTGACCTCCAACACTGGTCATTTTTTTTCATCCCACTTATTGCAGGGCATATGACTGCCAGCTCCCCTCTGAACTAGTTTAGCTTGTTATGAGCCTGACATCCCTGAATTTGGTGTAAACTGACATCATCTTCTCAAATCAGACTGCCTTACTGAGCAACATGGGCAGGAACAGTAACAGTTAACAAGGTTATGGCAAAAGCTTTTAGGACCCATTCACATGATAAGACACTACAATGCAAAACATGCAGTCATGCCTAGAAGCACATTGGGGTTGATTTACTAAAGGCAAATCCACTTTGCACTACAAGTGCACTGAAAGTGCACTTGGAAGTGCAGTTGCTGTAGAACTGAGGGGAAGATCTGAAATGAGGGGAAGCTCTGCTAAGTTTATCATCCAATCATGTGCAACCCAAAATGCTGTTTTTTATTTTCCTTGCATGTCCACCTCAGATCTACAGCAACTGCACTTCCAAGTGCACTTTCAGTGCACTTTCAAGTGTACTTGTAGTGCAAAGTGGATTTGCGTTTAGTAAATAACCCCCTATGTGTTAGGAAGCTCATTCATTTTGAATAGGTTGTCAGTGTTCTTTTACACATAAAAATAGGTCCTTCCAGATTTTATTGTTTCAACGCAGAGATTGGCATATGCATTTGTGCAATGTAGAGCACTGTAGTTGTGAGTTGGGGTGCAATTAAAATTAAATGTCAACACACTACTACAATGTTTTACCTGCTTTGCAGTAACTAATTTCAAGAAATGCGTATAATATATATTATGGTATTAACAAGCACGTAACATGTCTAATTAGTTCATCAGAGCAGCAGTTTGGGAGTGTGTGATCAGGTTGGTTAGCACTGAACTCCAATGCTTACCCAGGCTCTACATTGTCTAAAACATAGCAAACTAGAGGGAAAGGTGCCAAACAACAACAATTATTTCTCTTCCCAGGCCTTGTGATTTTTTTTTTTGTGCAATTGAGAGCCTGCCATCTTGGGCTCCTGTTCTTTCTTCTGTTTGGCCCTCCTCTACAAAGGAACTATCTTCCAGACAGAATTTCCAGTGTCTGCTTTTCTGCCCTAGCTAACGAGAATCCACATCTCCAAATATCCCAACAGACCTGTAAGTAATCCACAGCACACTACAACAGTGTCAGACAAAATATGCTGATCTGCAGCACCATAATGGTCTCAGAAGTAGGAAAAGACATTTCAGAGCGCTATAGTAGCAGAGACGATGGTGTCTGTGTCCAGTATAAAGGAGCATCAGCATGTGACATAATACATATTAGTAATAGTATTTCTTTCTCATAATAAGTCCCAGTAGCAGATATTGATGTCAACAAAATGAACCTGCATAAAGCATAAACAAAGCATGCAAAGCAGGCTTCATTTCAGAAAAAAATAGTAACGTGGATAATATGAGTAGACTTGCAAAAATAATTGAAGCAACAGCAAAATGCTTAAAAGTTTTATTGATTGGATGCAATTATTCCTTAATTGCATATTTAAATTAGGTATTAGCGGGCCTAACTAAGCAATAGCTCTTAATTGCTGGTAGACACCAGGGTCACAGATTGTGTTTATTTCATATGTTAATTAAGGAGATGAGGGTGTTTTGGTTTTGTTGACTAGTGGGAATTCTGATGACTGTTTTAAAATCTCAGATGTTGATAGTGCATTGAGTAATAGCTTCATCATTAACACTGATGTTTTATGAAAATTGGATTTGCTGTATTCAGAGCAGTCCTATCCCCATTATACTTATATACCAACAGTTAAGCTGCTACATGGGCTATTCAGTTTAAAGCGTACCTGTCAAGTTCAAATAAAAAGCAAAAATGCAAAATAACCCCCCACCTGCATAGCAAGCACCTGCTGTTTGGCTTTGACCTGCAATGGCAGTGTCCCCTCTACCCCCTGGGATCTAATACAAGTACTACAAAGTAGTTTAACTAAAACTAAAGTGTATCCAAAACTAAAACCAAAATTATAATACATTACAGCTTACTACTTCTTGGTAAATGGCTGCATTCATTTTCTTTTTTTAAGCTTCTTTTGTTTAACTTTTACGCTAATGCTCCTGCAAATAAAATACGTCTCTAATATATCTCTGGAGGGTGCCATGATTGTCACTCTAAGCTGCTCTCCTTATTTGGACTACAAACATGTCCATATCTCTTTATTTCCATTATATTTGTGGCAGGGCATTGGCAGTTTACAGAAGATAACTAGGAAGGAAGATAGTCTTTGATGTAGTCCACAGGAAGTGACAAGGAAACTGCATTTTTGGCAAGATCAACAGGTATTTTTGTGTACTTTTTGAACTACAACTAAGGACTGCAAGCTGCAACACACTGCATTATTTTTCTTGTGTTTAGTTATCCTTTAACATTTAAATACAGCTAAATATGCCACACATTTACCCCGCATGATTGTAGGCAGATGTGAGGTGTTAATAAGTGAGCTTTAACTGCCCAGGTTAGGGAAGTGTTAAGCTTTGGATCTGCTGGCTTCCTGGGCTTTTTGGGTTCTTCCATCCACCCTGGTCTATATATAAATAGAGAGAGAGCGAGACCGTGTGGGAGAGGAGAAGGTCCAGATCACAGGGAAGGATGTAGCCTGGAACAAGTTTGTCTTCCATCCTAAGGGGATTTTCCAACAGTAGACTGAGGAGGACTGAGAATGCATTGTGATCTGTAATGTTCAGGGGCATTCAGTAAAGTCTCTTGAACTGTTCAAATGCCTGATCTAAAGTCATTAAAAGGGGTGCAAGGCAGTACAGGGCACTGCCTGTAAAGCCTACACAGGATGCAGGATTAAGCACAAAGGGTTAACTCAGCAGAAGAGTCAGAGCAGAAGAGAAGCTGCCACTGGTAATCATGAACTGGTGGAAATGTACAGTAGGCAGTCAATAAAGCATTTTTACATGGTTAATCTTTGTGCACCCATGAGGCCCATGCTAGGTTTATGACAAGACCCCATTTTGTAACTGGGAATGAGGTGGCAGAATTACGCTAGACTATTGGAGAGGGCATGGGTTTAGTAGTGTCCCTCCTAAATGCAACATACAATGAGCAAGGTGTGTAGTGCCCTGGAACTCTGCATAGTTCACAGCTGCACACGCTTTATGGCTCATCTCTAAGCCGGGGTTCCACCTTAACGCTGACTTTCACAAGAAGTTGGCCCATCTGGTCCCAGGCATTGATGAGAGCATACACGAGAGGAGAGGTACCCCCGCTTGTGTCTGGGCATCATTCTATGTCTCTTGAGCACTCAGCACTACATTGGAGCAAGGGTGGGGGAATGTGGGGTATCATGCACATCTGCTCCAAGTCTGGATTTATGGGTATTTAGAGGGCTGCAGATTGTGAGGTGGGCAGGAGCTCCTAAGTTAAGAAGTAGCGGGGAAGCCCAGCTCTCTTTAAAGCTGGTAAAATGAAAGCAGATATGTAAAGCAGGCACTTAGGTTAAGTGAGATTATTTTTCATAGTGCTGTATTGACAATGCATGGAGGTTAGATGGGGTATGCCAAGTGCAACCTGCAATTGCTGCTTGCATATTGAAGTTGACCTTGTGTGCAGGAATTTTGAAGTCTGAGCTTAAAATTTCAGTTTTCATCTACCAGATTTAAAGTAAACATGGGTTAATTTTACTTTACAATTTATTTTGTGGTAATACACTATTTTAGTTTAGCATTTTGACTTCACAAGCACAGATAGGGAGACAATGTTACCTTAAAATGTTTTTCAAAAAGTCTTTCAGAAAGGATAAGGAAATTAGGCAAACGTTCATATGAATGTGTCAACCATTGGGTTTAAAAAGCATAAAGCATCTTCTTGGATCCTTTGACGGTTGACAGTAATGTTGTAGCTTACTGAGCTCGTCAGTACTGGGTTGGTGGTTGTGGTCAGCATTTAAAGCAGCAAAGGAGTGACTTTGCTGGAGTCCAAAGCACAAGAAAGCAGATATCAATGTTCCTTAGAAAATGTATGCAAATAAGACCAAGAAAGATGAAGTAAGTTCTGAATAAATTACATTTTTACCATGTCAGGCCTTTAATTTTTTTTTTTTTTTTGAAGAATCGTGTGATTTTTGGAGATGCTTATGATGTCAGTGTTGTTTAAAATAATCTTTTAATGAAGAAGTATGGATGCTGCCATTGTTGACTTTTTTTCCTGAATATGTAATTTCCCTGGCTGTTATGGTGATCCAATTACTTCAGCACTTTTTAAGTCACTGACCTGGAACAACAACGCAGATCAGGAGGTGTGATTTCACACAGACTTTCCTAATTTTCATGCTTTTTTTACTGCTGCAGGAAGTCATCCTTCTCGTTCTCCTTTCCTGTAAGCTGCTAAGGAAATTATATTGGCAATAATGCAAAGTAACAGTGTCTAAATTGACTGAAAATGTTGACTTCCCCTCTTCCAATCAGAGAGCTGTACTGCGGTTAACTACAGGCTGATATTGGGACAAGTTAATGTACATATGGTAGTTGCATGTAAAAGGAAATAATTTTTTTTGTAAATGCATAGCAAAATAAATGGTGTCCTGTTATACCTATCAGGATTTAAGATTCAAAATGGCAACACCTATATTTATATCTTTAAGTAAACCTGTCACAAATGGAGGCAATTCAAAAGCAGTGATCATCTTTTAACACACAGTCACAATGATCAGTCAAAAGTATAGACCAGGGGTCTGAAATTGGCAGCCCTGCAGCTGTTGCGAAACTACAAGTCCAATCATGTCTCTTCCTGTGGGAATCATGCTTGTAACTGTCAGCCTTGCAATGCCTCATGAGACTTGTCATTTTGCAACAGCTGGAGGGCCACCAGTTTGAGACCCCTGGTATAGACTGTTGAAGTTATGTTTGCATTTTGACAAGCTTAACAATATACAACAATTACCACCAAATACACTTCTAGTCACTATGGATGTAGAATCTATGTACAGTAACATCCCTCACAAGGATGGGTTGGCAGCATGTGACAGATTCTTATCATCCTCACCAAACCACAAATACACGGCTGAGGATGTGAAACAGCTCATCGAATTCATTCTTACACACAACTACTTCACTTTCAATAATGACACCTATCTCCAGTGTATGGGTACTGCTATGGGAAGCAAAATGGCACCCCAATATGCAAATTTATTTATGGCTGACCCGGAGGACAAATTCCTGAACAGCATACAACAAAAGCCATACAGATATTATCGCTATATTGATGATATCTTCATGATATGGACTGAAGGTGAATAAAATCTAAACCAATTCTTCTCATTGATCAACACTTTTCACCCATCTATCAAACTAAAAATGGACTGTTCGAACACACATGTCAACTTCCTGGACACTACAGTATACATCAGGGATGACAAGCTTCACACGTCGATATACAGAAAACCGACTGACTGATGCAGCTATCTTCATAGTTCCAGTTTTCACCCCCAACACACTAAATGGGCCATCATACACAGCCAGGCCATCAGATACCACTGAATTTGTTCAGACCCAGAAGACAGATAAACATCTCAGAATACTGGCAGACTCCTTCCATAAGAAAGGTTACAAAGACAAAACCATCAACAACAGCATAAACACAGCCTTGAAAACCCGAAGAGAAAATCTCCTCCAATACACAGAGAAAAAAACAAATAACCGAGTACCTCTACTCACCACATACAACACAGCACTTGAAGGGATCAAAAAGATAATCAAAGATTTACAACCCATTATAACAGAATATGAAACTCTGAAAGGAATATTCCAACAACCCCCATTACTGGCTTTCAGACAACCACCCAACCTCAGACACAAACTAATCAGCAGGAAACTTCACTCTGAATATGAAGTCACAAATAATGGAAGCAAACCCTGCAATAAAAAACGCTGCAAACTATGCAACCAGATCAATCTATCCAATGGGACCTTCAATATGGGACCTTCAATATCATGGGATCTTACAACTGTACCTCCAGTAATGTTGTGTACCTCATCCAATGCAAAAGGTGCAGCAAAGGATCTTATGTTGGTGAAACAGGACAGAAGTTGCAAGTGAGGATGAATTTGCACAGACATACCATCAAAGAACATAAAGAAGACAGTTTATGCACACCTGTGGAACATCATTTCTCACAACCGGACCACACTATAGAAGACCTCAATGTTTTAGTTCTTAAAGGGAATTTCAGAACCATCCAGGAAAGGAAAACATTTGAACTAAGAATTATACTTCTTTTTGACATGAAAAATAATGGCCTGAATTTAGATATTGGTTTCCTTACACATTATGCTAAAGTTTTACGACCTCCTCTGTGACTAGTATCCCCTCCTGCATTCTGTAGCTCTCCCTCTGTCTTATCTCACTAACTCTGCTGCTATCTTTATTACCATTGATTTGTATGTGTTTGTTTTTCTCTTTTTTTCTTTTTTTTTTTTCTTTAACATTCTGCTTAAAAATTTGTGAATTAGTACTGCTTGGACCTTGAAGAAGGGGACATACCCCAAAAGCTTGTCCTGAAAAATTGTATGTTAGTGCAAATAAAAAAAAGTATCACGGACAGTACTCAATTTTCTCTGTCACAATTGCACTATTATGGCTACAATCAAATCAAGTATGACCTTTCCTGTAAAAATTCAAACTTCAGCCCACCCCTTTCATCTCACGATTCTCCATTTTGATATATTAATGTAATGGACAACTTCACTTATGTGTGGGAGGTGGGAATGGATGGGGATAATCTTGATTTTTTTTCCCAAAAAAGTCAAATTTTAAATATATTTCCACTGCCTACAGTATATCTAAATAGACTGTGCACTTTGCAAAGTGTAAATGCACTCTGCAAGTGCAGTTGCTCCAGAGCTTAGTAAATTAGGTAAAACTTCACTTTGCAAAGAATGTGGGGTAAAAGGGGGGCAACCAATTTAGGCTCCCCCTTGCCTCATGGGGCCGTGGCGTCGGCTATTAATTTTATATGAAGGAATTTTAAAAGGGACTTATACTATTGGATTAGAAGATCACATGACATAGTAGTTTTCAGAGGGGAAAGGTATACTGAAGCCATTGAAGCCATTGTCGGCTGTTTGCTGTTTGCTGTTTGCCTGATGTATTATGGCTGCATTCTTTGTTACGGGACATTACTTTTTACACCCTATTTAAAGTGAATTTGTCAACCAGCTGCTGCACCCATATTCACCATGTCAATTTGACTACCATTCAGAGGGGCATTTTTCAATGGCCTATAGTTCCCTTGCAGGGACAATCATTGTTCCTGGTTAAAACACAATGATAATTACCTGAGAATGTAAAGGACACTTTCCTTTTGTGATTAAATCTTCATTAGTCTCTAAACCACAAGTCACCAAGTGAGATCCATCCTGTTATCTTTATACTGAATTTCCAATTTTTGTTCCAAGGGAAAATAATTTTCTATCCCTTCCCCCGGGGGCCATTCACAGTGAATCTGTGAGATACTTTTCTTCTATAGAATATGGTTTTAACCATTCTAATATGCTTTTTGAAACGATGCGATTTTTTCGCTTGGCAGTTTCCCTGTGAATGTAAACAAGCTGGTGTCCGGATTTTCTGTGTTTTTTTTTTTTTTTGGGGGGGGGGGTTTTGTCTGTCTGTGTGTATCTTTATGTATATGTGTTTTTCTTGCCTTTTGTGTGTCTTTAAGCATCATTTCCTTTTTGGGTGATCCCTCCTATGGAGGGAACCTTGAAAAGTATGATGCATGAAGTTGTATGTGCTTTTATACCAGTTGCACTGTAAATTAATGTAGCTTGTGCCTATACTGGCATCAATAATTTTTGTAATTTTAATAGAACCAATGCTGACCTAGACTTTCTGTTGCGGAAGTAGCCATCTTTTGAATCCTGGTAGAAATACTTGGTTTCTTTTTTTCTGTATGCCTAGTTTCTTTAGCTACAGCAACAGTACCATATTTAGGTATTTAATATCAAGGTGTTTACAATTTAATAACCACTGTTGGTTTTTGGTTCAGCGGGATTAGTTTTTCTCTTTCTCCTTTTTTTTGGTGATTGGGCTAGGGGGTCAGGTGACCTTGGAACTTTCTGGAAGGTGCTTGGGGGGCTATTTATAGAGCCCCCCTGACTGGGAGTATGCCAGTTGCCTGAGAGGAGTCGTCGGAAGAGCTTCCCTTCCAAACCCCCCCCCCTTTCCTGTCACTGCCAGTTTATGTGATAGGGTCCCTTTGTTTAAAGAAGCAAAGGGGATATGTGAGGATATGTTTAAAGAAGAGATGATGGTCAGTATGAGTCTTAGTGGCTGGGTTGAGTTTGGTGAATTCTGGATGAATTTGTTTGAAAAAATTATTTAAGTAATAAAGTTTATGACGTTTTATATATATTTTGTTAAACCAATAAACCAGGCCGTGGCCTATTTTTTTATCCAAACCAGTTATGTGTGAAGTGTTTTTTGTATTTTATTATGCATGTTTGCAGGTTGCATTTTGCCTGACATCTACGGTCCCATACAAAATCACATGCAAGGAAGTTTTAAAAAAAACAAACCACCCCCCTCCATTAGTACAGACCCCCCCAGCCAAACTACCTCCCCTACATTAGTGCAGACCCCCCCAGGACAAACCACCCCCCCTCCATTAGTACAGACCCCCCAGGACAAACCACCCCCCCTCCATTAGTACAGACCCCCGCAGGACAAACCACCCCTCTACATTAGTACAGACCCCCGCAGGACAAACCACCCCCCTACATTAGTACAGACCCCCCCAGGACAAATCACCCACCTACATTAGTATAGACCCCCAGGACAAACCACCCAACCTACATTAGTATAGACCCCCCAGAACAAACAACCCCCCTACATTAGTATAGACCCCAGGACGAAACCCCCCCACATTAGTATAGACCTCCCAGGACAAACCACCCCCCCTACATTACTATAGACCCCCCCAGGACAAACCACCCCCTACATTAGTATAGACCCCAGGACAAACCAATCCCACTACATTAGTATAGACCCCCCAGGACAAACCACCCCCCACATTAGCATAGACCCCCCAGGACAAACCACCCCCCTACATTAGTATAGACTCCCCAGGACGAAACCACCCCCCACATTAGTATAGACCCCCCAGGACAAACCACCCCCCCTACATTAGTATAGACCCCCAGGACGAAACCACCCCCCCTACATTAGTATAGACCCCCAGGCCAAACCCCTCCCCCTACATTAGTATAGACCCCAGGACAAACCACCCCCCTACATTAGTATAGACTCCCCCAGGACAAACCCCTCCCCCTACATTAGTATAGACCCCCCAGGACAAACCACCCACCCTACATTAGTGTAGACCACCCCAGGACAAACCACCCCCTCTACATTAGTATAGACCCCCAGGACGAAACCACCTCCCCTACATTAGTATAGACCCCCAAGGACAAACCCCTCCCTCTACATTAGTTTAGAGCCCCCCAGGACAAACCACCCCCCCACATTAGTATAGACCCCCAGGATGAAACCACCCCCCTACATTAGTATAGACCCCCCAGGACAAACCCCTCCCCCTACATTAGGCTGATTTAAAAGAGGTGGAGAACAGAGCATGGCAGGCGGGAGTGAGACACAGGAGGAGGAGAACTGGAACACGTTGGGCACGGGCTGCCCCCCCAGTGAGGTCACTGCGCGGCTGGTCTCTCACACAGAGACAGCCGCTCCGATCTCATTTCGCTCTCTTCCTCTGACAGGAGGAGGGAGGGGGATAGGCTTCGGCACTCGGCAGGAAACACAGTGGCGGCAGCGGCGACCAGCAGAGAGAGATGCCTATGGACAAGGAAGAGGAGGAGGAGGAGGGAGGGGAGCACTCTGACGCTTCAGCGCCCCCACCTCTGTGGCACCCGGGTGCACTGCACCCCATGCACCCCGTCCAGGATCGGCCCTGGCTGGATGTGGTATTGGGTTGATTGATTGAATGATTTCCATTGTATGTTTTCATTCTGATATGCAATCTTTACTAAAGGTGACCTCAGGTTGAGCATTTTTACAGTGTGTTCAGTTTAACTTGCCAAGGTATGTAACGGTACAGTAAATATAAACAATAGGGAGGTTTAGGAAGCTTAAAGGGAAAGTGTTAAGTGACTTTTTTCTGGTTGAAGTCTTTACACAATAGATGTCCCAGATTTTTGAGCTCCTAGGACACTCTAAAAAAAATTGTGAATGTATGTGCAGGGCTTCTGGGTATCTGTCCTTTGCTTATAATACCAGCTTTCGTACTTTGCAGTGGCCTCAGTTTCATTTTAAAGTGGAAAACTGAACATTTCCTTTCTGTTCAGTGAAATCTGAAAAATAATATGAAAATAATATTACTCCTATATTGTGACACAACCTTTTTGATATTATTATTATTATTATTATTATTATTATTATATTAATATTATTTTATATGCTTACGTAAAAAGGCAACTGAATTGTCAAAGTGATAACTAAAAATCCTTTACCTCATACGTTTGGAGCACTTTAACTCTTTGCTAGGTTTTTGAACAGGCAAAGTTGCCGGTGGTTTAGTCACTGCTATACAGTTAACTGATATATAACTCCTGTGTGATAACAAGAATGCAATAGTGGCACATACAACTCAAGAGTAAAAAGTGAATGAAAGTGACTTTATAGAATATAGGGGTTTATTTACAAAAGGCAAATCCACTTTGCACTACAAGTGCACTTGGAAGTGCAGTGACTGTAGATCTGAGGGGAAGATCTGAAATGAAACTCTGCTGATTTTATCATCCAATCATGTCCAAGCAAAAATGCTGTTTTTTATTTTCCTTGCATGTCCCCCTCAGATCTACAGTGACTGCACTTCCAAGTGCACTTGCAGAACACTTGTAGTGCAAAGCAGATTTGCCTTTAGTAAATAAACCCCATGGTCTCTCTAAAGATGGTAGGTATATCAAACTCTGCGGTGATGCAACTGTGAAGAGAGGGGAAGAATTCTCGAAAGGTAGAATCCCTCCGTGGTGTGAAGGGCAGAAAAAAATGAATACTCTTACCAGAAGATGAGGACCTCCTATTATAATGAGGTCATATACGCCAGCATATAGGCCTCTGCAGGGTCTGAGGTGGGTCCTAGACCAAGATGAATAGCTCAGCCACGGACGTCCTCCTCACTCGCTGGCCACCATCCGCCCGTTTTCTTCCAAAAATGTCAATAGCTCTCCAAGACAGGTGTATTCACCACAACTCCTCCTCACCATGCCAACTCAACATTGAACCCTACAGACTAAAGCTCCATACACACTATTAGATTTTCTGCAGATTTGTGTCTTCAGATTTACCAAAATCATATAATATGAAGTCAAACCTTAAGAGTTTCAATTTGTATGCAATCAGGCAGGCCCTTGCACTACATGGTTTTGGTAAATCTGAAGACAAACATCTGCAGAAAATCTAATAGTGTGTATGGGGCTTAAGACTGGGATGCCATTAACGTTCATGTGCATGTAAAGACATGCTTCCCAATATAGTGTATATTACACATGATAGGAGGAAAGCAGGGAGCATGGTTTCATGAGCCTAGGCAGTGGCAACTGATAAAAGGGTTTTTTCACCTGCTGAGGCCCTTCAAAGAGTTGACAACTTATGTCAGTAGGAACAACTATAGCATGAACAATGCAATGTCGCTGATCTTTTTTGATAGAGCAAAGGGATTATAACTTCAAGGTGTGACTCAAGGACTTGTTGCTATTTCATTAGACTTTGTAATGGAAGAAGTGGTGGAGAACAAAGTAAGGCAACAACAGTGCAAAAATGTCAGGGGGAAAGTGGAGATGCATCACTGCAGTTTGAGGATAAAAATGAACCCCTGAATTATGGACATTAATGATGATCAAAAAGAATTCTAGTGGAAGACAATGGCCAAAGCAACTGTAGACTAGGGACTTTTTAAAGACTTTAAAAGGAAAACAAAATTAAACTTTTAAGATAAACTCCACACCTGAAGGGTTTGATTTGATTTGAGAAACATTTTCTATCCCGCTGCTTCAATTTTTTTTCCATTGTGGTTGAAAACAAACATCGATTTCAGCCCACTAATGATTCAGAAATCAAAACAAACCTTCCTGAAATTAAAGTTTTCAAATGAACTTGTGTATGGCCAGCTTTATTTTTAGGAACCTTTGCTATATAGATCGTTATAGGTCCAGTATCTGAGGACCGATTACCTCCCCTTTCCCAAATGTACTGTCACTATCTCTCCTATCACTGACTGAAGGAGCACCAACATCCAATGCAATTAACTATCATAATGGACATTTTTTTTTCCAGATAAAACATGGTGATAAAGGAGACGCCTAAAAAATAAACAGTAGCCTAAAGAGTCACAGGCTTACTTCTTGTCAGCAGACAATATTTTATTCAATGTAATTAGTCTTCTTAACTGATATTAGGGCAGATCTAAACCCAGTCATGAAATTGTGTATTGTCTTTAAAATATAAAAGTAATTTTCCATAAGTTTTATTCTGTAGCTTTTATTAAAATAATACCTGAGGATCCTGCCACAAAGGCACCTATTTGGGCACTTCCTATTATAGGGTGACAACAACCTGTCACTCCCCTGTGTTGTCACCCTATGACATGACCTTAAAGTAGAGAATACAAGTAACTGTGCCAATACTCTTTAAAAAGGCTTGATCCATTATTTTCTCTATCAGGAAACCAACCCTTAGAAATGCTATGCAGTCATACTGAAGTGCAAGCATGTAAACAAGAAGTAGCTGTAAGGAGAAGGAGGCAGGAGATCAGCAGCATTGAGATACAATAAAGGATGTAAAGAATGACATAAAAAAGGTGAAAATAACAAAAACAAAGAAACATGGTAGTAGTTTATGCTACACAGTGCTTACCATATTTACTGTACCTTAGGTAGCATTGATAAATGAAAAAAGTCTCCAAAACAATTCCCAGTACCAACAATGTTGCTTTTCAATTTTTGTGTTCATCCAGTTCTTTAACAGCACATTTTACATCTAAAACAAATGGTCCAGACCTTATTACCACAAACAGTATGTCCACTGTTTTTAGATAGATAGATAGATAGATAGATAGATAGATAGATAGATAGATAGATAGATAGATAGATAGATAGATAGATGTTACAGAACTGTTACTAAAGCGGTAGTAAATTCTCATAAAAAAAGAAAAAAAAAACCTTCCAGTCCCCCTGCAATGGAATGTCATAATGTGCTACTATGCATCTCATACTAGCACATTATGAAAGATTTACTCTAAAATGCAGTTCTTCATTGGCATGCTGTCACAGCTAGTAGGGCTTCCATCTTCACCCGGTCTTCCTTCTGGGTTTGAAGGCTTCGGCTGTTTGAGTGGCCGATCCACGATGGTGTCAGACCCTTCCATGCCGTCCGGGGATGTCACTGACTGCTAGTTATTGTAATATTTCCTAAACGGTGCACGTTTAGGAGATATTCATACTACCTACAGGTACCCTTTATTATAAGTTTACCTGTAAGATAAAAGGTGGCAAAACGGGACTTTACTACCACTTTAAAAGGTAGTAGGTATTTCCAGGCACAACCCTGAACATAACTAGAAAACTTCTCTCTCCCCTGAAAAGCACATTATTGCACTATAATTTCTTTTACATGGTTCTTATAGAGAGAAACAGACTACCTGTGACATCATGTCAATTTTTTACAGGGGCAGGTGCTGGGAGCTCAGTTCATGTTGATGTAGGCATGTAACTCCAGAACTACATTCCCAAGAACCCTTTTACGTGCAGTGTGTGAGCAGGTTTTTGGGAGTCAAAGTGGCAGCATTGTTTTGCGGGGGAAATAAATGTATGCATGTGTAGGGGGACAGAAAAGGCAAGAAGAAAGATTGAGTCCTGTAGCCCAGCAGGTAGGGCTGGAAACACTGCTTGGGAAAGATTTCCATGAAATGTACCGTTTTTTTTTGGGGGGGGGGTTCCAAATATATGCTTTAAGTGTTGTACCCAGTCACAAAGCCAGAAATCCCAACCTGCTTATTTGCCCAGGGTCATTAACTCACTAATATTAAAGCCAGAATATTGGCAGGGTAGCCAGGGAAACATAATTTTAAGGCCTCGTACACACGCTTTGATTTTCAGATGACAGAACGTCCGATTTTTGTGGCATGCTAGTCTCATCTCGAAAGTGAAGCAGTTACTAGCAATACGAGAATTTTCATTTGACCAGTGGCGGCTGGTGCTCAAAATTTTTTTGGGGGGGAGCGCAAACAAACTGAAAAATACTGAACCCCCCCATCAATTGTATCCTTACTGTGCCCATCAAATGCAGCCATTGTGTTCATCAAATTCAGCCACTGTGGCCATCAAATGCAACCACTTGTGCCCGTCAAATGCAGCCACTGTGCCCGTCATATGCAGCCACTGTGCTAGTCAAATGCAGCCACTGTGCCCGTCAAATGCAGCCACTTGTGCCGTCAAATGCAGCCACTGTGCTCATCAAATGCAGCCACTTGTGTCCAGTAAATGCAGCCACTGTGCCCAGTAAATGTAGCCTATTGTGCCCAGTAAATGCAGCTACTTGTACCCAGTAAATGCAGCCAATTGTGCCCAGTAAATGCAGCCACTGTGCTCATCAAATGCAGCCACTTGTGCCCAGTAAATGCAGCCACTTGTGCCCAGTAAATGCAGCCACTTGTGCCCAGTAAATGCAGCCACTGTGCCCAGTAAATGTAGCCTATTGTGCCCAGTAAATGCAGCTACTTGTGCCCAATAAATGCAGCCACTTGTGCCCAGTAAATGCAGCCAATGTGCCCAGTAAATGCAGGCACTTGTGCCCAGTAAATGCAGCCATTACTTCACTAACCCCCCCCCCCGCGCGGCCAGTACCGCTCTTCTCCTGGAGTGACGGGGCTCTCCTCGGCGGCTCAGGGGCTCTCCTCGGTGGCTTGGCAGCTCTCCTCCTCAGCGGCTTTCCTCCTCGGCAGCTCGGCGGCTCTTCTCCTCTGCGGCTCGGTGGCTCTCTTCCTCCGCCGCGTGTCCTCTTCCGCCAAAGTATTAGGCATCCAATAGGATCGCCTAATACTTTGGCCAGTCGGGAGACAGGTCTAACTGACCTGCCTGCTGATTGGCAGAGAGCAACGTTGGTTTGAAAATTGCGAAAATTCATTCGCTATGCCACACAACAGGGTGGGACCCAAATCCACCCTATTTTGAAGCCTATTAGAGCCTCTGGCTCTAATCACGTGCTTCAAAATATACACCCCCTGCCTATCCCCGCCATAGTAATTCATGTGTCCAGCGTCCTGAAAGGGGCCGAGCACATGAATAGAGAGGGCGGCGGAGGTGTCGGGGGGTGGCGTCTTGCTCTTACGATTTTTTTCGTATGAAAACTATACTGATGAAATGAAAATCAGACGTTGAATTCACATACGACAAAAATTTTATAGTCTGCACATCCAGCTTTTGTGTGACGAGAAAATGAAATCGGCTGTCAAAAGCACCATACTAACGGTAAGATTTGCGAATGATTGGTCGTCGTAACACCATTGACGTCCAAAAACAAAACATGTGTACGGGCCTTTAGAAGAGGTCTGACCATGTCATTTCACTCTTTACAGATTTTCTTTAAGAATATTTTATCTTCCAAACAACAAACTCTCTAAAGATTTCTAGCTTTGTCAAATAAACTGACAACGTACAGTAAATGAGAATAATCACCATATAGTTAACGACTAGCGCTAGGAAATAATGAAAACTTTTACAGAATTCTCTAATTGTTAAATTCTTCTGTGAAAAGGAAAATATTAGCAACACAAGATATGTGAATCTTCCCACCTACTGGCATTTTCCTTTTTCTTCTCTAATATATGTGGGTAATTAATAAACAGTTTAGTACATTGAGGAAACTCGCAACTTGGCAAATGTTCTAGGGGATACAAAATCTCAAAGAAGGCAGTGCATTATCAGAAATAGTAAGTAATTACTTATGTAAGCTTTCTTTTAAAATTCTGAGAACATTAACTACTAATTACCTACTAATTAGCAGTACTTCAGCAGGTGTTTGCACTTAACCATTGAGTAAAACCCCAGTGAAAAACAAACTCCATGCTTCTTCTCCTCTCAAGATTACTGCATTGTCCCCCAGGACAACGCAATATGTTCTTGGTACGCCGATGTAAGTTACCAGCCACTACTTAGCTTTCTGCTTGCTAAACTCCAAGCAACACTTTTCCTTGCCTTAATGTACAAAGTAAAATCATTTACTAAACATAAACTTTTAATGTAAATTAGAATAATTCCAGCTATTACAAAAGAACTATGAAAACATTTTTTTATGAAGACGGATCGGGTACTGGTCTCGCATATTAAAAAGGAACTCCAGTCTAACAGAAAAACATATTATTTTTTCAGCAGTTATATAGTAATTCTAAACATAACGGAAGAACTATGAAAATATTTTATGAAGACGGATCGGCACTGCTAATCTTGCATACTAAAAAGAACTGCAGTCATATACTGTGTATATATATATATATATATATATATATATATATATAGTGATTATGGTATATAGATCATTGTCTAACATATTTTTTAATGCAGCTACCTGTATACCTGTACTGCAGGTATTAACTGGGGTATGTGTTGGGGTGCGTTTTTTGCTTGGTGAATGTGCATTGGGAGCCAATGAGAAATTAATTAGCATACCCCAAAATACATGTACAAATGTGCAGAAACAGGTGTGAAAATGCATTTACGTAGGTGTGGACGGAATCTTAGCCCTTGACCTGCAGACTTGAAAGGCTGGATCTATGACTTCATATAGTCAGAGTTTATGCCTTTCTAATTTTATCTTCCTATGCAGAAACTCATCCAGCACTGTTGATTTGAAAAAGCCCAACTCCCCACACTGCAAGGGTTAACTGTTGGTTTAATCTAGGAGAAGCATTTTGCCTCACACGATCCTCTACTCCTCTGGCATATGGCACTCTCCCATCCTCTGGTGATTGACTGTCCCTTGGCATCATTAAAGTGTTACTAAACCCACAACAGTAAAATCAGTCTGTATATGCAGTAAAGCATGCTTGTTATACTCACTGTGGAACCTAAGGGGTTAATTCTCCGTATTGTGTAAAAAGGCTGTTTGATCCTGTCTTCTCTGATCCTCCCCTCCTTCCACTTACCCCTGTAATTTCCTGATAACATGAGTCTATGGAGTCAGGTTTCACATGCTCAGTTTGGTGTGTACTGCTAGAGAGGTTTTGTTTTTTCTTGGGAGAGTGTATGTGATCAGCACTGTCCAGACAGAAGGTCAGGGGCAGTGGCATCGGGGGGGGCTAAGGGGGGCTGGAGCCCCGAGTGGGCCCCCAAAAAGACCCGGGTCTCTGGCATTCATAAATCTATTATCAGCCCAGAGCCTGAGCAGGGACCGATCTGACTCAAAACACAGCCCAGTGATATAGCAGGTCCCACCTTCTGGAGCCTGCAGCGTCTATGATAGACATCCCAAGTGGTCCAATGCTGGGATCACGGGATGTGTGACGTTCATCATAGGTGCTACAGGCTCCAGAAGGCAGGAATTACAATACGGCCTCGTCACTTTGAGAAGATTCAAACTCAGTGCTTGGGAGGGCGGCTCTCCTCTCCTGTCCTCTCCTGTCTCTGGCTGCCTGCTGTCTACTACTGGGATGGGCGCGCCGATGCCGCACACTATGGCTGAGCTGCATGAGGAGCTGGAGGCCACGGTCACCTGAAGTCTGACATCAAGTGTAATGGTCAGGTAGATCAGTGCATGTCAGTGTGTGTCAGGTAGGTCAGTGTGGGTCTGGGTCAGTGTAATGGTCAGTGTATGTCAGGTAGGTCAGTGTGCGTCAGGTAGGTCAGTGTGGGTCAGGTAGGTCAGTGTGGGTCAGGTAGGTCAGTGTGGGTCTGGGTCAGTGTAATGGTCAGTGTATGTCAGGTAGGTCGGTGTATGTCAGGTAGGTCAGTGTGGGTCAGTTCAGTGTATGTCAGGTAGGTCAGTGTGCATCAGGTAGGTCTTTGTGTGTCAGGTAGGTCAGTGTGTGTCAGGTAGGTCAGTGTGGGTCAGGTAGGTCAGTGTGTGTCAGGTAGGTCAGTGTGGGTCTGGGTTAGTGTAATGGTCAGGTAGGTCAGTGTGCGTCAGGTAGGTCAGTGTGCGTCAGGTAGGTGAGTGTGGGTCTGGGTCAGTGTAATGGTCAGTGTGCATCAGGTAGGTCAGTGTAATGGTCAGTGTGTGTCAGGTAGGTCAGTGTAGGTCAGTGTGCGTCAGGTAGGTCAGTGTGGGTATGGGTCAGTGTAATGGTCGGTGTGCATCAGGTAGGTCAGTGTGCGTGAGGTAGGTCAGTGTGTGTAGGTAGGTCAGTGTGGGTCTGGGTCAGTGTAATGGTGTCAGTGTGCGTCAGGTAGGTCAGTGTAATGGTCAGTGTGTGTCAGGTAGGTCAGTGTGGGCCGGGTAGGCCAGTGTGGGTCAGGTAGATCAGTTTTTAGTGGTCAGCATTGATGGGCACTGGTAAGCCAGGCAGCAACCAGCAAGTAACCTAACACCCCCCCCCCATGTCAGGCTCGGACTTCGAAGCCCCTGGTCTTTTTCCCACCTAGCAGCGCCCCTTTGTTAGGGGTCTTACACTGCTGATGAGAAAAAGTATTTAGCAGTTTATATCTACTAATATGATTGCATTTCCATGTTCTGTGTACTGTGGAAGACCAGATATAGTGAATGCAGGGCCCTGGGTTTAGTAACACTTTAAAGTGCTTGTAAAGACTCAAGGTTTTTCATCTTAATGCATTCTATTTATTAAGGTGAAAAACCTTCTGTGCTGCCCCAGAGACCCCCTTTTTCTTTCCTGAGATCCAGCGATATGCAAGAGCCCAGTGGCTCCAGCCACTCTCTCTGTCCTCATTGGACAGATTGATAGCAGCACAAGCCATTGGCTCCCTCTGCTGTCAATCAATTCCAGTGACAAGGGATAGGAAGGTGGGGCCGAGTCCCACTGTCTGTGTCAATGGACGCACACAGGTGCCTCCATGGAAAGTGGCTTTCCACAGGGGCACCCGATGAACGGGAGGAGCCAGGAGCGCCGGTGGGGCACCCCAGAAGAGGAGGATCGGGCTGCTCTGTGCAAAACCCTTGCACAGAGCAGGTAAGTATAACATGTTTGTTATTTTTACTTAAAAAGAACCTTTACAATCACTTTGTAGCCCTTGCATTGGTCTTGATGATGTCAGGACCTTAGATTACTGGAACATTGGGGAGAAGACGCTACAGTCTAGCAGTCGGGAGGAGCAGAGGATCGGGTAGGTAAGTCTATGTTAACAAGTCCCCTAGACGTAAACGAGCAATTAACCCTTGAAGCACAGGCGCAGCTCCATTGCAAGGGATAATTTTCCAGTTTCCAGTTGGGCTTTAAAGCTGAACTCCAGGCAAACATCTAAATACACAAAGGAAATCTATATAAGAGAATTATCTTATCCGCCAAAGGATTTACATTTCTGCCCATTCAGTCCTGAGATTAACACAGGCATATCACACAGCAGTGGCGGCCTGTCCATAGGGGTCACCAAAATAAATAAGTAATATAAATAAATAAATAAAGGTCCTGTAAGTGCACTGTGTACGGGCGCCGAACGCAGTGCACTATGGGTAGCATGACGTCTATGCAATCACGTGATTCCAGGTGACATGCTTCATTTGCCTGGTTTCGGAAGTCCTTGTGGTGCAAAGCAGTCCACCAGAACACTCCCATCTGGCAGGCATTCGCCTTGCTGTGGGGTTTTCTATTGGCACCGCTTTAAGACATGGGCGGTGCTTTCCCCAGAGGCTAGTCATCACTTCTGGTTTCCCCTAGCCCAATGTCTGCATTATAGAGGAGAGTGTAGATACAGGAGGATCCACAGCCCAATCCACAGCCTAGTAAGCACCGGAGCCCCCACGGGGGTGTATTGTCATCAGTGCTGCGAGCCCCGCATCGCTGTCAGTGAGCACGGGGGGAAAGAGCTGTCAGTGCCGCGAGTCCCTCACAGGGGGGTGCTGTCAGTCCTGCAAGCCCCACACAGGGGTGGACCTGTCAGTGTCGTGAATCCCGCATGGGGGATATACACTATCTGTAATGCTGACCTATATACACCTATCTGTAATGCTGACCTGTATACACTATCTGTAATGCTAACCTATATACACCTATATATACACTATCTGTAATGCTGACCTAATGCTGACCTATATACATCTATCTGTAATGCTGACCTAATGCTGACCTATATACACTATCTGTAATGCTGACCTATATACACCTATCTGTAATGCTGACCTATATACACCTAGCTGTAATGCTGACCTATATACACTATCTATAATGCTGACCTATAAACACTATCTGTAATACCACCTATATACCCTATCTGTAATTCGACCTATATACCCTGATCTGTGAGGCTGAGCTATATAACCTGATCTGTGAGGCTGAGCTATATCCTGTGATGCTGAGCTGTATGCTCTGTCCTGTGATTCTGGGGCTGTATACTCTGTCCTGTGATGCTGGGGCTGTATACTCTGTCCTGTGATGCTGAGCTGTATACTCTGTCCTGTGATGCTGTGGCTGTATACTCTGTCCTGTGATGCTGGGGCTGTATACTCGGTCCTGTGATGCTGAGCTGTATACTCTGTCCTTGGATGTTGAGCTATATACTCTGTCCTGTGATGATGAGCTGTATACTCTGTCCTGTGATGCTGGGGCTGTATACTCTGTCCTATGATGCTGAGCTGTATACTCTGTCCTTTGATGCTGAGCTGTACTCTGTCCTGTGATGCTGAGCTGTATACTCTGTCCTGTGATGCTTGGGCTGTATAATCTGTCCTGTGATGCTGAGCTGTATACTCCTGACACTATGGGTGGAAGCAAGTGAAATGCAGGGTTCGGAGTGGGTTTTTTCTATATGGGGTGTGGCTTATGAGAAGTGGGATGGTCCAAAAAGGAAGGGCGGGGTCTGGCGCCTCCCATCCTAAAACTTCACCAGCTGCCACTGTTACACAGCAAAGCCAAGAGGATGACATAATTTTCTCTTATACAGTTAGAAAAACAATGGTTACTGTCCCCAGCCTGGTCATTGGACAGTACAGAAACAGTAGAAGACCAATAAGCTCATCCCTTTTGCTTGCTTTGCTCTCTCTTCCTATCAGCTTCTAATTTGTCAACACTTTTGCATGGAGTATACCTGATTAGCTTCGAGCACAAGACCTCCCTTTCCTAGTGTTGATACAGAGGTGATTGCAAGAGGCTGATACCAAGTCAAATTCTGCTACTTACACTAGTTGCATTAAAAAAAATAATGTTTGTTAGTGAATACATAGCTGCATTAAAGTGTATTTTTTTATATTTACCTGGCGTTCAATTTCAATTTAACAAATGCTGGTAAATATCACTTTACAAATATGTTAGCAGTGTATATACAGTATTGATATATATAGTCCAATTGTTGCAGCATAGGAGATTAGGATAATCCACAGTTATTATTGGTGATTCCTTCTTTACCCTGACTCTCTATATAAATATATTTTATATGTACCTGGAAGAGATTCATTTTCACTTTAAGGCCCCATACACACTCGGCTTAAAAACACAGTTTTTACAGGTGTTTTCTTCAGCTTGTAAAATAACCTCTATGTAAGTCTGTGTGTCCATGCACACATGTGCATTTATAGGCATATTAGAAGAGGAGTGTTTGCAGGCTGAAAAAAAAACAAACATCAAAAGTGCATTCAGGGGAGAAGCTGAAGAGCTGAAAAAACACTGAACTTGCCTAAATGCATGTAAATTAACCACTTCAGCCCCGGAAGATTTTCTCCCTTAATGACCAGGCCATTTTTTGCAATACTGCACTGAGTCACTTTAACTGACAATTGCGCGGTCGTGCTACACTGTACCCAAATAAAATTGACGTCCTTTTTTCCCACAAATAGAGCTTTCTTTTGGTGGTATTTGATCACCACTGCGGTTTTTATTTTTTGTGCTATAAACAAAAAAAGACCAACAATTTTGAAAAAATAAAAATATGTTTTACATTTTGCTATAATAAATATCTCCAAATTAAAAAAAAAAAAAAATGTCTTCATCAGTTTAGGCCAAAATGTATTCTACATATTTTTGGTTAAAAAAATCACAATAAGAGTAGATTGATTGGTTTGCGCAAAAGTTTTAGCGTATACAAAATAGGGGATAGATTTATGGCATTTTTATTATTTTTAATTTATTTTTTACTAGTGGTAACTGTACTAATGGTGGTGATCAGCGATTTTTAGCAGGACTGTGACAGATCGGACATTTTTGACACATTTTTGGGACCACTGACATTTACACAGCAATCAGAGCTAAAAATAGCCACTGATTACAGTATAAATGTCACTGGCAGGGAAGGGGTTAACACTAGGGGGTGATCAAGGGGTTAAATGTGTTCCCTCATGAGTGTTTCTAACTGTAGGGGGATGGGACTGACTGGAGGAGGAGACATATCGCTGTTCCTAATTACTAGGAACAGCAGATCTGTCTCTCCTCCCCTGTCAGAACGGGGATTTGTGTGTTTACATACACAGATCCCCGTTCTGGCACTCGTGCCCGCCAGTGCGGGTGGCCGGAGGACATCACGGCTGCCGGCCACGTGCATCAGGTCCCCCGCTGTGCAGCGGGCACATGCTATGGCTCTTAACGTAGCCGACGTACAGGTATGGTGACTCGTGGGAATTGAGCCAACCTGCCTCACTTGCGTGAGCTGGTCGGCAAGTGGTTAATATTCTGGTCAGTGGAATCCATTTCTCAAATGCTTGACGTGCCCAAGTAAGCGTGCAAAATGCAGGTTTAGGCACAATTTTCCCCTGCCAGGAGTTCTGGCGTTCAGAGGAGCAAAGCAAACATCCTTTGTGCATGAGGCTTTAGAGGAGAAGTACAGCTAAAGCTATTTTGGCTATACTTCTGTTGGGGATCACGGGAGTGCAGTTTGTTCTGCAGTCCTGTCACCCATTTTTAGCCAACAGCGATCTTTGATCTCTAGGTTCTCAGTCTTAGAGGCGGCGGAGTGCAGATGCAGCATTGGACCGATGCTGCATCCATGTAGGTGAGTATAAATGTTTATATTTTTAAAAACCCATACTTCTCCTTTAAAGAACTGATTGGTTGTATAAGGAAACACTTTACTGTGTCCCAGACAACTTTTGTATATCATAAAGAAAAATCATAAAGATTTTGCCAGATTTTTTACCTATTGTTCAAATATAACATTTAACAGCTTATTTCAATTAATGCAACATGCAAATTACAGCAGCTCATAGCAACCGGTTTTACAGAATTGGCCTCTGTAAACAGAAATTTAATTAGTTGCAACATTTTATATATTGATCTTTTTACATGCCTTTATTGAATGAGCCTATTAGTGGAATATGGACAAAATATTTATTTCTATATTCTCTAGTGATCTTCCAGATTCACATACATTGTAGAGAACAAATTCAGAACACAGTACTCAGGTATGTGTCTCCACTGACTGTATGATGTCTTTTATTTTCCTATGTGAGGAAAATGTACAATAAAGCTAAAGGGATTTTAGTGCTCAAGGGAGCTCTGAAAAAGAATAATCATACAACATGCATAAACTTCCACATAAATCCATGATGCCAGAGTGTTTCTTTTACCATCCATTGCTTTATTCTTATTCACTCTTTACAGAAACCCAGACGCTTCTTGACATTTACATTCTAATCACTAAGAGCAAGTATCAGCCAGCCATTCACCATCATATTTCAGTACAGAGCAAAGGTTTAATTTCTTGTGCAAACAGTATGTCAGTTTACCAGGAACCCTATATATTGTATATTATATATATTATATATTGTAGGAACTATTTGTATTTTTTCACGTGGTGTATGGTAATATATATTCATCACATATTAGTTGGAATATTGAGGGACATTTATTTTGTTGTACACACGGGAGTGTTCTATTCATTTAGATCACTAATATTATATGTGTTATAAGAGTGAGTGCTAAGTTATGATGCATCACCTTTGAGATTCAGCAACTCTAACTCACCCCAAGGTACTAAGAAAGGTGAGGTTTCAAGCAAATTTTTTTTTTTTTTTTTTCATCATTTTTATAGTTAGCGCCGCTATCCATCTGCACCATTGGAGGGTGGATTCTGTTTATATATGATTTGATATTTAAGTGGCAGCTCTTTTTTGTGTTCTCTATTTCATCTGAGGTGGTAGTGCAGGTTTAGGCGGACTCTCCTGGTTACCTTTCAGTTTACATTATAGGAATAAACACAATGTTCAAATAAGCAAAGGTAGACAAAGGTAGACATGCTAACATAAAACACTAAACGAATATATATAAGCTGTACCTGGACCACACTATGAGGAATAGGTGGTGCCAGGCTATAATGTATCCTTGAGCACTGGGCTTTCTTCTGAAGGCACTCACTTTAACATTTGTGTGACTAAGCTTTGGGTCTAGGGCTGCAGTGCACCTGTCTATTGGAAACCAGTCCCTGAAGATTCCTTATGGAGTGTACTCACCAGAGGGGTGGAGACTAGTGGGAACTGCAGAACCTCCCAAAACCACAGCTATGGTGCATTTGGGTTTACATATTGTGTGCGAGATGCCTGATGGTGCTTACCGTGTTCATGCTCTTCCCTTAACAGGGTTAACTTATGGGGATCCTGCTGCAACACCATTGATCGCAAGGTCAATGTCTGGAAGGGGAGCTGCACCACATTTGAACTGGGCACCCTAGTGATCGTCTACTGCAAATGAACAATCTCTTTGGCTCTGCTGCTCCTGTGAGAATCACCTTCTGGGGATAATAGGCGCAAAGGCAGCTGGCCTGGAGGCCTTGCCAGCTTACAATCCTCTAACAGTGCCAGGGGGCCTTGCAGCATACTTTCTAAGAGATCTGATGACACTAGCCTGGGCCACTGTCCTCTGCCTCAGTCACAGCACTCCACTGGGTCTTCCCCAATTCCCCTATCTAGACAGGAAATATTTTGTTACTGTGTTTAGTCATGTTAGCTGACTCAAAATACAGGGGCTTCAAGCCATTTATTTGACCCCCATATCTTCCATAGTCCATTTCTGATTTCCTTGGGTCTGCAGCTGCTTCTGCACAGTCAGCTGAGTGTGAAGAGGATTGTACCCTAGTCTTGTTTGAGGGGTTGGTACAGATGAAGCAATTTGCCGAGCAATACCTTATTGGGGAAGAGTTCTTAGAAAAGTGGGTCATCCCTTTAGTGGACCCCAGCCATTTCTTGTCTTAACGAGATTCTGACTGTCCCTGTAAAGGACACCCCTCTGTTTAAAGACCCAGACTGAAAGGGCTTATACTCCCTTGCAAGCCCTGCTCTACAAAGTGCTATTGCAGCATGTCCATCAGCCAGGCCTTAGCTGTCTGATCCAATGATAGGTTTTAGGATCTGGGATCTATGCTAACAGATCCTTCTGTCCTCCAACAACTGGAGCTCATCACTGTGGCCCTACTGTATTGTGTTGATGGGCTAGCAAGTTTTGTATACCAAAACCATCCACTTTGGTACACATGCAGAGGACCCTTTGGTTCAAATACTGATCCGCAGAGCATCAGTGCAAGACATGCCTCTTGATGGGTAATGCCTCTTTGGTGATTTCCAGATCAATTTATCAAAGAGGCTACTCAGGGAAAGAATACCCTTATGCCCCAGAAAAAAAGACAAAACCTCAATCTGGGAAACTCTCTACTCCTGAGAAAAAATCAGTTAGTTTCTCTCAGGCTTCCTAGGCAAAGCCTATAATTCAGTTCTGCCACAATTCTTGAACCCCCAATTTCTCAAAATCCATAAACAAGTCCTCTCCACATTCAAGGGGTGCCCTGTCTGTCAAAGTGGGGGGACATCTGTTGGCCTTTGCATCCATCTGGTCCCAGGACATTTTAGATGTTTTGGCCCAAAATGTCATATCTGAAGGCCACAACCTGGAATTTCAGTCTCTACCCCCACCTCACTTCATTTTAAAATAGTTCAGTATTTATTAACCCCTTCATATTGCAGCATGACAGGTGTTAATTAACACTGCTACTGGCCACTACTGCATTATGCAGGGATTAATAAACACTGCTACTGGCCAGTAATGCAGCACAAAGGGGTTAATTAACACCATCACTGACAACCAATGGGGAGGGATGTTTTAAATAGCACTTCTACTGACCATCAATGCAGGAAGGTTAGGGGGCTACCAATGAAAGGTGAATTAAACTGCATACAACTACTGACTGCCAATGTAGGTGTGAATATTTCTTATTCAAGCATTGAGAGGCCAATGATCTATGAAATAAGATAGAAAGGACAAAAACATTAAATCAGATTTTTTTTATTCACTTTGAACATTATTTCAAGATTATAACTTTTTTATTATTTAACCACTTCAGCCCCGGAAAATTTGGCTGCTCAATGACCAGGCCATTTCTTGCAATACGGCACTGCGTCGCTTTAACTGACAATTGCGCGGTGGTGCGACGTTGTACCCAAACAAATTTGCTGTCCTTTTTGCTATAATAAATATCCCCAATTTTTTTTTTAAAAAGCAAATTTTTTCCTCAGTTTAGGCCAATATGTATTCTTCTACATAGTTTTGGTAATAAAAATTGCAATAAGCGTATATTAATTGGTTTGCGCAAAAGTTATAGCGTCTACATAATAGGGGATAGATTTATGGCATTTTGATTTTTTTTTTTTTACTAGTAATGGCGGCGATCTGCAATTTTTATCGGGACTGCGATATTGCAACAGACAAATTGGACACTATAAAAATGCACTGATTACTGTATAAATGTCACTGACAGGGAAGGGGTTAACACTAGGTGCCGATCAAGGGGTTAACTGTGTTCCCTAGGTGTGTTCTAACTGTAGGGGGGATGGGACTGTCTAGGAGGAGAGAGAGACTCGGTGTTCATACTAGTATGAATAGTATGAACACACGACCTGTCTCTACTCCCCTGAAAGAACCAGGATTTGTGTGTTTACTATTAATTTCACAAATTTTTCACTGATCAATGTACCTACCTCGTATTATCACTTATTAGCTTTCTAAGCACTTTTAGGGGTGTGGATCCCCCCATTTTCATTTATTATTGATCTTGGTTTATTTTTAGTTTTACACTTTATTTGGTGCATTACTTACACACTCTAGTACTGATGATAATGCACCTACCCTCCTACATTCCTGCATAAGAGGTTCTGTCCTCACACAGGTGGATATATACTGCTAACCTTTAAACGTAGGTCACAGCAAGGGTGTTAGTAGTTAATTACACCACTGTGAATTTCTTTAACCATATGATCCCATAGAGAACTCTGTTTCACTGAGCCATATAAATAGAGACCCAATAGATCACTCTTCTGGCTATAGGTAGCACCACTGACCCCAGCCATTTTCTTTCTTTCACAAAAGGTAACATTGTTATGCCAAGTCGTGCCATTCTGCCTCAGTAAAACTGCGGCGGCTGGTGGGCAAGCAGTTAAAATTTTTATTATTAAGAATGTAATTGGTTATTTTTATTCCTCATAAAGCATACATAGAACTGTATGGATAAAAAAATAAAAATAAACAATTTAAACTAAAATTACAGCCAGAAGTATTGTGCAGGCTTGCTCCACAGTATGTAAGCACGTTTACAAGACTGCAATTTAAAAGGAGGAAGAGACCAGGCCAGTTTCTAAAAAAAAGAAAGAAAAAATCAGTGTATTATTTCACAGAGAAAATCCAGAAATATTGCACAAACTTGAATCATACTATATAAGCAGCTTTAGTAGGAAGCCATTTAAGAAGGAGACAACAGACAGGCTTTAATCAAGAATCAAAATTAAAGTGTTCTATTTCACTGACAACCAACAGAAAAATTGTTGAGCTGATAAAAACTATTTGTAGTGCTTTAGTAGGTTGCAGTTTCAAAAGGGAGATAACAGGCAAGTTAAAAAAAAAAAGTGTTTTATTTCACTGAAAAAAAGGCCAGAAATATAGTACAGACTCCATGCACAGTATTTGAGCACTTTAACTATACCACACTTTGAACAGAAGAGGCACTAACCAGTGTTCAATCCAAAAATCAACATTAGAGTGTATTTATTTCACACTAGTAGCGACAGTAAACATGTAAACCCTGATCCCAAGATTTTGATTAAAGAATATGTAAGCTCAACATTTCATATTCCTCATATGTGCTTGCTGTATCATGTACTTGTATGAAAAAGTATCCTGTTCTCTTTGTATAACTTCCTTTGTGTAAAATACCTGGTGTTCCTGACAATCCCTCTGCATTCCTGTTTAAAAAAACTAACCACACTAAGCAGGAGAAAACATTGTGTTCAGTTTAGCTATGTTGGGAATGCAACCTGCTCTCCTTCAATGATCAGACTTGTCCTGACACCCCCCACAGCACAGCCATTCACTGGAAAGCTCAGCTTTATCCCCCAGCACACCTTTGCCACCAATGCCCCCTCAACACACTGTATGGCCCAGTATACCTCTTCCTCTAATTCACCCAGCACCCCACTGTCTCCAATGCCAACCCAGCACACCTCTTCCAATAATGCCTCCCCAGAAGACCTCTGTACCCCCCTGCTTCCAATGCATCCCCAGCACCCCTCTGCCTCCAATGACCTGACCCTCAGCATATCTCTGCCTCCAATGCCTCCCACAACACCTCTGCCTACAATCCCCCCCAGAACAACTCTGCTTCCAATTTCCCCAATGCCCCCCCAGCATATCACTGCCTCCAATGTCCCCTCCAGTACACTTCGTCCACCAATGCCCCCCCCACCCCCCAGAAGACCTCTGTACCTCTCCAGCACACCTCTGCTCTCCACCATACCTCTGCCTCCAATGCCCCCCTAAACACCTCTGCCTCTAATGTCCCTTAGAACACCTCTGTCTTCAATGCCCCCCAGAACGCCTCTGCTTCCAAAGCCCCCCCCAAGCACACCTCTGCCTTCAATGCCCCCTCCCCCCAGAATACCTTTGTCTCCAATGTCTATGCCTATCCCCCAGCACAATCTAGTTGCCAATGCCACCCTTCTGCACATCAGTGCAGTGCAATCAGCCTAATACCCCATCCCTGTAATCTGTGCAGTGACTTCCCCATTTCTTGCTGCTCCTCAGCTTCCTGCACGGGGCTTGTGGTTGCTAGGATGCAGGTGGCCACCAGCTTCCTAGCAACTGATGACTCACCCCAGCCCATGCAGCTGATAGCCATGAGATTTTTAGGCCAGATAATGAATGTAAACAAAGATGTGGGGATATTTGGGCAATGATGAATCACACCTGAGCAGGACCCGAAGTGGAAGTAGTTCCCAACTCCATGCCCACCCATTATAATATGCTGTCAATCAAAAGCAAGGTGGACTTGTTGTGGCATTGGTCTTTCAGTTCCCCCTCATGCTCCACCCACCCTACTACAAAACTCCTCGGCCATGCCTCTGTTTGAGTGTGGCCAAGGAAAGGCTCACTAAGGCTGAGCTGCACTGAGGATGGAGTGGCACTATCCCACGAGACATGTCTTAAAGTAAAAAATATTAGCAGTGATTTTAGTAATGCTGAAATAGAAACATTAAAATTGCAAAACTCCATTAAAAAACATGTCTGGGACGCTGCGTTTAGAGTGGTGCATCTGTGTCATGCATACAACCTACCATAGTAACACTGACATTTACAAAGAAAAAAGTGTGTTTAAATTTCTGCCAAAATGACAGCTGCTGGCCGCTTCACTCTGTTAGTTAACAAACAAGATGATAGGATTCTATTCACCCATACCAGACTCTAATGCCTGGTACACATGATGAGATTATCGGACGAATGATCGTCTGTTATTTTTTGCATGCAAATCTCAGATCGAATCTGATGTTAACTAAAGTCACGAAAATTCTCGTACGACAGAATAAAAATTCGGAAGTGATGTAATGTGCTGTAGTGTATTTGTATTGCATTTTCGAATGACAGCTGTACTGATTAAATGCAAATCGTATGACCTGGCATCGTTTGAAAAATATTTTCGTGCTCTCGAAAGCTCTGTACTAACGACCCGATTATTATACGATCAAATTTAAAGCAGTATCTTTCATACGATTTGCTGATTGTGTGTACCGGGCATTATTCTAGATAAGGGTTTGCTAGAGATGTTAATGAGGGACCCCCACCAACTCATACCATGCCCTTAAGTTCTGGTATGAATTTTAAAAAGAACCCCCCACAAAAAAAAGGTGTGAGCCCCCCCCTTCATATTCTTCATACCAGATGATTTCAAACTAATGTCATATACTAATACTATTGACACATGCCCAAAGTCCATTGACACAGGCCCTTAGGTTACTCTGCATTTCCAAGGCCCCTGTTAAAAGAAGCATGATATTACATTCGCCACAGGTAAGAAACGGGGGTAAGGTAAGTATATAATTCACATTTTTTTCCATGTACGTTTTTAAGACACTACTATGCAGTGACATTATCAGGTGGAGGGGGCCCACACCAAGTATGCGAACCTTGAAGTTTACTGGGTCTGCTTTAATCCATCTACTACAAATGCATGTTTTGGAAGGATGATTTTAGGAACATTACGGCTTTTTACAAGTTCTAAGGAATCGAGTGTGAGCAAGTAGGATTTTAAACAAGAGACATTTGAGCATATTCATGGTACCTTCAGTATGATAGTGGTGAAAAACTCGATTCAATGCAGCTGTAAGCAGGAGCTCTGTGTATTAGGAGTTCTGTACTTGCAGCCCACACATTTCCTACATGATAACCATTTTGACCAAAACAGTGGAATGTCAAGTCAAATATACAAGTCATTTTTTTACCATCCTTTTGTACAGTTTATGTCCAAATTCTGGATTTGTGGCCACCATTGCTTACCCTTCTCTTCCCCATAGTTTAAAGAAAACCTCTTTGGAAAAAATATAGTGGTTTCCACAGCTGACTTCTAAAAATGCTAGTGGAGTAACATTAGCAAGTGGATTCTGTCAAGTTCTTGGGAAAGTATTGAAAGCTCAGTATATAACAGCCAGACAACTAGCATTTTCAGTGGAAGATCTGCAACGACAACCTCCATATTTCTTATACCCCAAGTTACTGCAGAAAAAAATCGTTATCAAAGCCCCTAGGGGAGATGAAGACTTTCCTATCCATAATCCAAAATACAATGGAGTTTCAAATATACTGTAATTAAGGACATTAGGGGAAGACTAAGAAAAAGAACCTATTTACACAGTTTCTCTTTAATACCTGAACAGTCACAATGTATCAATGAAAAATGAAACATCGATGGGATTAGAGTCTCTATAATATCTGTAGTGCAGAATTCTGTATGTGTTAACCATCAAAAGAACCAGGAAAATGTAGGGGTGAAGTGGTACTTTTAATTGGCTAAGTAGATTAAAATTGCAAGTTTCCAAGGCGGCTCATGTCTCTTCATCAGGTATAGTATCATGCTGACTTTAAAGGTTGAAATTTTAATTTACTCAGCCAACAAAACGCATTGCTGGCACTCTCCATTTTCCTGCTTTTAACAGCCATATTGATTATTCTTTATTTGCTCCTTTCTAAAACAACAGTGCTTGTATTCTGCAATCTACACACCATCCTGTATGTCTCCTACCATTTATTAGTTCAAAAGAATTCATTTTCAGCTCAATCCACTATGTTTAATAAGTGATACTACCTTTCCATCATATACACCTTCCCTAACATCTTGCCTAAAAGTTTCTTCTAGTGTCCTGTATATCCTGTATATATTATGATATATGATATAAGTTCTTGACCCCTTTTTCTTATTTTTTATGCATGTTTGTTAATGTTTTTACTTGTTTTAATTGGCTAATTTACAGGGCTTAGTAAGATATTTCTGTTGCGTAAGTAAATGTTAACAGCAGTAAAACTGTTTAATAATTTTATTATGTGATCATTTAATAATGTCATCAAAAGTACCACTGCAACTTAAACAGTAACTCCACTTTTGTTAAAAAAAAAAAAAAAAACATTCCCCTCTGGGTGATCTATGTTTATTGCAAGGATTTTCAAAAACTTTGTTGCAGATTCCTACCTTTTTTTATTCTGAAGAAATAGCTATTTGTTTGTTTGTCTGTGTCCATGAGTGAATCTGTATGGGAGTGGTTTTAAAATTATCAATCACCTGTAGGGCAATAATGAGGAAAGTGGCAGGGTCCGTATCCGGTATCTCGCCAAAAATGATATTTTTTGTTGCAGGGGGTGCTCAAAATCTGACTTGCATCATAGTGCAGACTTGTGGGAAAATCAGTAAGCCAATCACACAAGTAGGAAATGACAGTTCTAGGGGGGCTTCTGCACACCATATGTGTACAGGACACCTCCAGCTAGCCATATTGCATTGCATTTTACAGAAAATTACAGGCTGCAAATTGAAAAGGAAAGATAATTTTATTATCATTCAATTACAATATGACTTATGTCACAGTTGCATAGGCTATATTATTATTTGCTATTTTTTTTCCTACAGAAGTAGAGTTACCCTTTAAAGTGACACTAAACTCTGGTTTTTAAAAATTCTAGGAATAAGGACAGTGGTGTAGTGGGTAGCACTCTCGCCTAGCAGTAAGAAGGGTCGCTGGTTCGAATCCCGACCATGACACTACCTGCCTGGAGTTTGCATGTTCTCCCTGTGTCTGTGTGGGTTTCCTCCGGGTACTCTGGTTTCCTCCCACACTCCAAAGACATGCTGGTAGGTTAATTGGATCCTGTCTAAATTGGCCCTAGTATGTATGAATGTGAGTTAGGGACCTTAGATTGTAAGCTCCTTGAGGGTAGGGACTGATGTGAATGTATAATGTATATGTAAAGCGCTGTGTAAATTGACGGCGCTATATAAGTACCTTAAATAAATAAATATCATTTAGTGTCACTTTTACTCTAGGATACACAACTTATTTCTCAGAGTAGTTAATTTCCATCATTTAAATTTCTAAAGCTACCTTTAAGATAATTAATGATTAGATCTAAACTTAGTCATTGAAATCTTATATAAGCTTTAACATTTTAATGTAATTTCAAAATTTGTACTTGGTCTTTCTTAGCTTTCAGTGAAATAACACCTAGCGATTGTGTTATGAAGGTCCTTGTTAATGGATAAGTTCACCTCTGGGAACATGTTACACGTTCCACCAATTTTTAAGGTTGAAAATGTGTTTATTGCCAATTTCACAAATATCACAAGGAACAACATAAAAGTTACAACTTAGTGGCAAACATAATTAAACATAGGCAATGAGTCAGCCTGATGGCTATCACCCATAGCTTGACACCCACTAACAAACAATGTATTGTAAGAGTTGACAACTGTCGTCTGTTGCGAGGAGTAGTTCTGGCTGGAGAGCCTTGTTGTTCATAATAAAACTACCGTATATGGAGAAATAATTAGAAAATAAAAGAGGGAGACCAAATCACATAAAGGGGGGAAGTGACTCAAGTAAGGGTGTAGATAGAGTGAGAGAGGGAGGTAAAGAAGGGGAAAAAGATTGTAGGGGGGAGAGAAAGCTGCTGGGGAGACACTCGTAGATAGAGGTAGATAATGGTCAGAGGGTGGGAACCCAATGGGTAGACACCTCAACCCTCCCTATGGTTAGGCTGCGTATTAGGGCGACCCTGTGGGGGTCGACAGCATAGTCGTGAGGGTATCTAAAGCGGAGAAGCGGAGCCAAATGGACCACAACACCTTGTACTTATCAAATGTGTCGTTGTGTAAGGCTAGCATCTCCTCCATTCTCATAGTATCGTTCACGATTGAGACCCATCGTGACAGAGGAGGAGTGGTGGTTGTTTTCCAAAATGATGGAATGAGTTGTCTTGCTGAAGACATAACAAAACGGAGAAGATTCCGTTTCTGCGATGTTAAAGACCCAGGGAGTATCACAAGGAGGGCGATCATTGGGGTAGGTGATAACATTTCCTCATAAATTTTATTCCACCCATTTTTAGAGTGGAACATGTTCCCACTGTTTCAGCCTCTCCTCGACCTGCTGCTTCTAGTGACAGCGAGCTGGGAAACTTCTCCTCAAACTCGCTGTCACAGTTTAAAAAAAAACGTTGCCTTGCGGGCTCTGCCCACTCGGCTACGTCATTCATTCTGTTCTATGACTTGTAGTTTTCAATGATTACTAGGGTGCTGTTGAGTGCTCTAGGTAGTTGATTGTTTCTTCCTGTCATTGTGTACCTGCCTGTCCATACAAGTGCCTCGTATAAGGTGACAACTGTCTCTGTTGTGCTTCTACACTGTCACCTTGTCACCCTCCCACCTGATGGAGACTACAAACAGCTACACCAATATACACTGCACAGGTATGGTTCACCACTATCAATATTAGGAAGCAGGTCCTGAATAATGATGTCCATAAATAGGCTGGAGGAGATGAGCAGCATTGACAAGCAAAACATTACAAATAAAAAGGTGAAAACGAAAAAAAAGAACATAGTGGTTGTTTATGAAACGCTGTGTATTAGCAAAGTAGAGGTCATCAAGTTTTTCAGCAGAAGCAGATTAAAGGATAAGTTCACCTTTTCAGGCAAAATTTCATTAAATAGAAGCGTTTTTCAATGCCACTTCTGGCTCTGCCATCCCAATGTGCTTTTCTCTCACTTACCTTATCCACAGGAGGTTTAAAATCATGTCAGTTTATTTGAATTTTTGAAATGATTTTCAGATTACATCACTTCCTGCAGATCGTCTCTCAGTATTCACTTTCTGTAGGTCATTTCCCACTCTGAACCACACCCCCCTCATTACAATACCACCTTCCACCCACTTTCTTTGCAATCTGATTGTACAATCGCCTTTAGATCTCCCATCAACTATGTAGTACAAGGGCCTGCCTGATTTGATATAAACTGAATGGATTGGTCAGGGGGGTCCTCCGATTCCACAGTTCTGGTAAATCTAAAGGAAATTTACAGAGATTGTACAATCAGATGGCATAGTGTATGGCCATCTTTATACAAGTACATAGGAGGGAGTGGACGGAGACACTATGTGGTCAGGCCTCGTTCACATCTCCACGTGTGACACTGAAAGCACAACTATGTAATTTTCGGTGTATAAATGTGGTCATACACTATACAATCTGATTTTACAATATCTGTACAATGTCCTTTTGATTTACCAAAACTATTTAATAGGAGGAGACACCATCTATCCAATCACTCTGTATGGAATCGGGCAGGCCCTTGCACTACATCAGGGGTGTCCCCAGGGAATTTAGTATGCAGCCTGAGTCTGCTGGGAGGGACTAGGCAAATGCATACATGGAGGGATTCCGGGAATGCTGTGCAAACATAGTTGATGGGTAATGGGTGTATACTAATGAGGTCAGCTGGTAAACTCCTTCCTGTGTCTTACTGGTTTCTCTGTCCCAAATCTACATACCAGCAAGTGATGAAACTTTCTAGGAAATACAGCAAGGACGAAGGTAAGGCCTTGTTCTCAAAAGCAAAGAAAGCTTTTCTGCAACCGAGGTACATTAATGGTATATTTGTACATAAGGGAGCTGGATTTTAGAAAAAAAAAAGTAAAATTATCCTTTAACTTATTTTGTTACTGATATACAAATTCCACCTTTTTTGTCAATAGTAGGTAGCATTTCTATCTCTAACCACGCTCTTTTCTTGCCAATGGCACAGGTAGGAAGTATTAACTCATGACTGTATTTGGCATATAAGCTGTGATTAACAACCTGGATTCACTTTATCTATGCTGTTCAAAAGACAAAATGATGGTGTCTGATGTGGGAGTAACCGGGTCTTGGGGGACAGACTAGAAGAGAGTTTTTGTTCACTGATTATTCATCTTTGCTTTTTTATAAGCTGTATCTTTTATATTTGGCAGAGGTTCCTGTACATTGCAAAATAAAAGGGCTGCTGTTATTGCTCTGAAGGTTGACTCAGTTGTTGAAGGAAATCCTATAGAATAGCATTACTTAGGAAGCAAATTCAAAGTTACAGTGTGAGCAAAGTAATACAATAGAAAATAAGTTATGCTTTCTATTGGTTCCTCAAGCAAACCTGGGTAACATTTTGATTGCTAACAGCAGCATACTTAAAGTGTAAGTTCAGCTTTACAGAAAATCTGTAAGGTGAACTTACACTGGACCCCCTCCTCATCGCACCTGGTCCCGCTAACCTGGAGTCCGGCGATCACCCGTTCTGATAGATGATATAGCCGCTATACCAGTCCGAGGATTTGAAAATCCCTGCGGATTTCTCTCCTCTTTGCCTGCGGTGACAGGACAAGCTACGCAGATTCTGATTGGTCGACACCACCCATGTGACAGTGTTGACCAATTAGAATGCTCCTATATGTACATCCTTACAAGGTACATTTAGGAGACTAAGCCAAGGGGATTTCTGAACCCCGAACCGGTGAGGCGGCTATACGATATATCTAGCAAGTGATTGCCGGGCTTCAGGTCAGCGGGACTGGGGGGGGGAGAGTCCAGTGTAAGTTCACCTTACAGATTTTTCTTTAAGTACAAATACAAACCGAATTTATTGTGGATGTAACAATGCTTGCAAACTACTTTTTGTTAAATTAAAACTAAACCCAAGTAAAAATGTAATATATTAGCTTACAGCTTACCATTCCTTTAATGTGGTGGCTGCATAAAATTTGCTTTTTCATGCTAAGAGCATTTTAAGCAAGTATAGAAAATACCTGTTGATCTTGCCAAAAATGCAATGTCCTGGGACTGGTAAGCTGCAACATATTACAATTTTTTCGTTTTTGTTTTTTAAAAAAAAGTACAGTATACAGGCTGGTGTGCAATTAAATAAACAAAATGTTTAACAATATATTATAATAAAAAAACTAATAAGGAGTGGGGGCCATCCTTTGCCAAATACACCTTTAGTGCTTTTTGTAATGCTGTCATATAAGTTCTGAAGTGTATGTTTTGTATTTGTAATCTTGCACTATTTAAAGATGAAAAAAACTTCCAAATTGTTAATGGCTGAAATCTAGTTCACATTCATCATGCATGAGGAAACCTGTGCCAAATAAGTACCAGATATGTGGGCCCTTTATGGACAAAGATTGTCTTTCTCCCATCTGCAAGCAGCTAACTCTTCTCTATGGAACAACCGCAGCCATAGCCTGATTGCTGCAGCTCATCAAGCACCCTTTCTTCACTAACCTGGCTTTGGGCTTGTTCACACTAGATGTTAGGGGGTGGTAAAACCCTATGTTGAGCTGTATTTTATCACCCCCAACCACTACACCCTTTAGCTGCAGGGGCAGCATCTGGAGGTATACACATGCAACACCATGGCAGGAATTATAACCCCTGCTGCTTTTGACAGGCATAGCACCCACCAAATGTGACCTATTTAAGTGAACAGGGCCACACTGTAAGCGCTCCATGGCCAGGTGCAATGCACGTGGTTTCAGCTCCCTAGTGCAGGGATAAAGGGGTTGAAGCAGCTGGTGAGGAGGCAATACAACATCTGCTCAAAGCCTGTCCAAAGCTCTATGAAGGGTTACGAATCAAAATTCAAGCGAAATTTGTGTGATTCTGAGATTCAGATGTAAAACGAATTTCAATAAATCTGAACTAAACTATAATGAAAACAACAAGTTCATTTTTTTCATTTGGATGACATGATCCGATAGTTTGGGCCTTTTGTTAATGTTTGAAGCAGCTGAAATAACGTAATGACATAATGAATGACCCAAATTGATTTGGATCCATTTGTCTTTATTCTAGTGAGCGTAGCGTGAATATTCTAATAAGATTCTTTTTGTATTGGGGTTGAAATTGAGTGGCCATTCGTTTAATTTGTATGTGCGCCGTCCAACAAAGTCAGTTGGCAATAATGAAATTAATTTAACTTAATAACATAACAAATGAATACATATCAATTTGGATTCATTTGTTTTACTCAGATGAGAGTGGTGCTGTAGTCTTTGAATTATGGATAATCAGCCGATTCTTTTTGCATTAACATTTTTAATTATCATAAAAAATAAACTACATATGAAATGGAAGCATATTGCAATAAATACAGTAAGGTATAAAAGTGAAATCAGATGATTGTGTTTGGGTTGGATGATGGTGGATCCATCAAAATCTCATAACGTAACAGATGAATCCAAAATTAATTTTGTTCCATTCGATATTTTCAGGTGCATGCGACTCCAGTCGATATCATCCAATCAGCTCATTCCATTTCTCTTTGTGGGTTGGACTAGCAGGGATGACTCAGAGTGTATAAGTAATCTCTGGAAATTACGAATTATGTTAAAACAATTATAGCTAATTATAACGTCCAAAAATATTAATCAATTTGGAACAACAAATATGCAAAACAAATTCTGAAAATGAATCATTCTAACATAATGATTATAACGAAACAAAATGATTTACTTAACGAATGAACAGGAAACAAGGCAATAGAAATTCTTCCATAGTGCACATTTCTAAAGCGGATCATTCTTCAAAGCGCACCGCAAGTGTGAACAAGCCCTTTGTATGCTTATTTTTAGTAGACAAACAAAAAGTAACCAGTCTTAGAATCTTGAAGGAAACCTGACCCGAGAAATATATGTACGCATCCATGGTGGCATGCTCTTGAAAATGCAACTTCCATGGCTGTCTGTGGTTTCAATACTTTCTGAGTTCCTGACCTGTAAGAAGCATTGTTACATAGTAGGTGAGGTTGAAAAAAGACACAAGTCCATCAAGTCCAACCTATGTGTGTGATTATATGTCAGTATTACATTGTATATCCCTGTATGTTGTGGTCATTCAAGTGCTTATCTAATAGTTTCTTGAAACTATCGATGCCCCACGCTGAGACCACCGCCTGTGGAAGGGAAATCCACATCCTTGCCGCTCTTACAGTAAAGAACCCTCTACGTAGTTTAAGGTTAAACCTCTTTTCTTCAAATTTTAATGAGTGGCCACGTGTCTTGTTAAACTCTCTTTTGCAAAAAAGTTTTATTCCTATTGTGGGGTCACCAGTACAGTATTTGTATATCCCCTCTCAAGCGTCTCTTCTCCAGAGAGAATAAGTTCAGTGCTCGCAACCTTTCCTCATAACTAATATCCTCCAGACCCTTTATTAGCTTTGTTGCCCTTCTTTGTACTCGCTCCAATTCCAGTACATCCTTCCTGGTGCCCAGAATTGGACAGCATACTCTAGGTGCGGCCGGACCAGAGTCTTGTAGAGCGGGAGAATTATCGTTTTATCTCTGGAGTTGATCCCCTTTTTAATGCATGCCAATATTCTGTTTGCTTTGTTAGCAGCAGCTTGGCATTGCATGCCATTGCGGAGCCTATCATCTATTAGGACCCCCAGGTCCTTTTCCATCCTAGATTACCCCAGAGGTTCTCCCCCCAGTGTGTAGATTGCATTCATATTTTTGCCACCCAAATGCATTATTTTAAATTTTTCTATATTGAACCTCATTTGCCAAAAAAATATATAGAAGCTATCAGATCAGCATGACAGTCAGAAAACTAGAATTTTCACAAGAGGAAGAAGAGGTTTGTATTGATATATCTATCTATCTATCTATCTATCTATCTATCTATCTATCTATCTATCTATCTATCTATCTATCTATCTATCTATCTATCTATCTATCTATCTATCTGTCTGTCTGTCTGTCTGTCTGTCTGTCTGTCTGTCTGTCTGTCTGTCTGTCTGTCTATCTATCTTTCTGTCTTCATTTTGATGAAACTATATTCAGGTAGATTGTTATAAACTGTAAGCTATTTCCCTTCTTGCTATGCTACATTTGATATCCAGAGAGTGCATATAAAGCCACCACTGAGATTTACCATGTTCACTTCAAAATACACAAAGCACTTACTATGCGCATTACTGAAGAGAAAGTTACATTTACAATTGCCATCACTTGAAAGTACATTTTGTACTTTAGAATAGCTAGAAATAGTTTTGTTTGCCAGTAAGCCATTCATATGTTTAAAATGTGTCTTCAGCTATTGGAACATACAATTAAATGTGGTTGAGAGGTCAGGTTAGATTTTATACAAATTGTGTTTCTATTCCATGCCTTAGGAGACTGCAAAGTGAAACCTATTATTATAGGTAATAAAATCACCAAACAAAATGTGGAACTCAGGACATTCTGTTATGCCTAAAGTAGACTGAAAAACACTTAGGATGCATTTGCTGTATTTTGGCATTGTTGAATTTGATGGAGTGTATTGTCTGTAGAGTGAATAAAACAGCAATATGTATTTCAGTCTAACAAAAAAGCATGCCAGTTTTGGGTCAAACCATTGAATTAGTGTATAATACCTTAATATAAATTGTAGCCCCTCTATCTCAAGTCAAAAGTTTACAGGTGGCAAAAGGTTTGAATGATATAAAAGTCACACAGGTATGAAATTTTTGAAATGCCTTTAGATCCGAGTTTTGGTTTGTTTAAAGCAGGACTGAAGACATTTTACGACAGACTGCGAGCAGGCAGACTATTTATGGCAGAAGAGACATGCAGTGCCTCTTCTGCAATAAAATACACCTACCTGCCTACTCACAGTCTTCTGTGTCATGAAAACTGAGCTGTGCATAAACAGCTCAGTTTACATTCTGTCACAGTGCCTTTGTGCCCGCATGACATGGTTCGGATCCCGTGCCACTTAATGAAGATGCCCAAAGATCGGCACCTGAGGAGAGGAGGTAAGTAAAGTGACTTTATTTCCACTTTAAATGAAGCATGCTGGTACTGAGGAGGTACTGGTACTGAGGTGGTTAACGTGAACCTGTCAGGTAAACCTAAGTATTTAACCTAATGTTGTTGTTAAAGTGACTCTGTCGCTTGGTAGAATAAGCTTTACAAATGGCTTCCCTTCCCATCACTACTGTGTCTTATAGTGATGTACTGTAGTGGTCAATGGGATGAACCATTAAGAGCAGCAGCCGACCAAGAGATCAACACTCCTGGAAGAGTCAATTACTGAAAAAGATTTTTTTTCTTCAATGGGGTAGCGTTCAAGGCATGGGCAGGGAGAAGAATGTATTCAACTTTTTTTTAAAGAAAAAGCATTTATTTAAGCTTTCAAGTTAGCAACAGAGTCTCTCTCACCCTGAACATTTTATATTTTAGTGCACCCACAGAATCGATTATGTAATTATGACTTCTGTTTTTTGGTATAAAAAAACAGTGGGAGGGTCTTAAAGGTACATTGTTAAATACCAGGAGTGTTACGTACAGAGTTCAGGGTTCAAGAGTGCAAGGTTCAGGAATGCACATGTACAGAGGGCAGGGTTCACAAGTGCATTACATACAGAGTGCAGGTTTCAGGAGTGCACCATGTACAGAGGAAAGGGCTCAGGAGTCTGCTGCATACAGATAGAGTTCAGGAGTTCTCTATGTACAGAGCACAGAGTATAGGAGTGCGCTATGTACTGAGTGCATAGTTCAGGAGAATGCTATGAACAGAGTGCAGGGTTCAGAAGTGTGCAGAATTCAGGATTGTGTTATGTACAGAGCGCAGAATTCAGAGGGGCACTATGTACAGTGTGCAGGGCTCAAACATGTGCTCTATACACAGAGTTCAGGAGTGTGCTACATAGAAAGTGCAGAGCTCAGGGGTGCACTACATACAGAGTGCAGAGTCCACAATTGTGCTGTGTACAGAATGCAGTGTTCAGGTGTGCACTACGTACAGAGTGCAGGTCTCAAGAGTGTGCTATGTACAGAGTGCAGGGTTCAGCAATGCACTATGTACCGAGTGCATAGTTCAGGAGTGAGCTGACAGAGTATAGGGCTGTAATGTGTTCAGAGTGCAGAGTTCAGGAGTACACTATGCACAGAGTGCAACAAACACCAGAATGCTCACTGCTGATTTGCAGCAGCCTCTGTCCTCTAGGCTAATCACTGTCTCCAGCTGGTCAATCTGCTACTCTGCTCTGGAACTTTTTTACCTAAACTTTTACTGGAAATTTCTTTTTTGATATAATTAAATTGCCCGGTAATCCGGAATTTACACTATGTGGAGCCTTTTTTCTCCTTATCCACTTTTCCTGGTTGCATGAGATACGAATGTTTATTGGAGGAGGAATCCGGGACTTCGCTTTGGATTGGGAACCCTTCCAAGACTCTCTTGCCAGAGACCAAGGACAACAGTCACCCTACCGTACTTAAACGGTGCAAGCTCATACGACTCACCGCCAACGGCCTGTGAGTCCACCGCGTCCGGTAAGGGCATTTTATATAATTTCCTTTGCCTGGTCAAGAGTTGGAAAAGCCTATTTGAAGATAGGAATAGATGTTACTGTGATATCTGCATCTACCCAGGATTCCTGTATATAATTGAATGAACTGTTGAATATCCTAGGGACTCGCCATTTATTCCCACCTCATGTCATGTTGCAATATACATATTTTGGGCTTTGGATTTGATGGTTGATGATTATATTGATTGTGTGCACACGATTTATAGGTTGTTTTATTATACGTTGATATCAAGTTATATTTTTCTATTCAATTTTTTATATATAGGTCATTAATAATAGGTTCACACGTTTGGTTTAATAGAACCTAACGCTCGCATTACACATTGACTTCACTATTTATATTACTCTATTTTTATAGAGGCTATCACTAGTAAATTCACATGTTGGGTTTAACAGATCCCAACGTTTGATATGCACATAGGTGTTATACACAACACACCTTTTTTATGCACTAATTAGCGCTACACTTTTCTATCTTCACTATGCACAGAGTGCAGAGTTCAGAAGTACACTATGTACAGAGTACAGAGCTCAGGAGTGCACTATGTACATTGTGCAGAGTTCAGGAGTGCACTACATTCAGAGCGCAGAGTTCAGGAGTGCACTACGTACAGAGTGCAGAGTTCAGAAGTATCTTTGTGTACAGAACACAGTTCAGGAGTGTGTTATGTGCAGAGTGCAGAGTTCATGAGCTTGCTGTGTACAGAGTGGAGTGTTCAGGTATGCGCTATGTACAGACTGCAGAGTTCAAGAGTGCACTGTATACAGAATGAAGAGTTCACAACTGCACTACATACAGAATGCAGAATTCAATAATGTACTGTGTACAGAGTGCAGGGTTCAGGAGTGTGCTATATACAGAGTGCAGAGCTCAAGAGTGTGCTGTGTAAAGAGTGCATGGATCAAAAGTGCATTATGTACAGAGTGCAGGGTTCAGGAGTGCACTACGTATAGAGTGCAGAATTCAAGAGTCAGTTGTTTACAGGGTGCAGAGTTCAGGAGTGCACTATGTACAGAGTACAGGGTTCAGGAGTGTGCTATGTACAGTGTGCAGAGTTTAGGAGTGCATTACATACAAAGTGCAGAGTTCAGGAGTGTACTACGTACAGAGTGCAGGGTATATGAGTGTGTTATGTGCAGGGTTCAGGAGTGCACTGTGTACAAAATGCAGAGTTCAAGAGTGCACTACATCCAGCATGCAGAATTCAATAGTGTACTGTATACAGAGTGCAGGGTTCAAGAGTGTGCTATGTAAAGAGTGTAGAGTTCAGGCGTGTACTATGAACAGAGTGTGACTTCTATCAGCGTCCAGCCAAGCACTGGTTAAAGCTTGTAGGAGGAGTTTTCTGACTGTCCTATGAGACTGCAAGACCCCTGACTCTCTATCTGGACAGTGCTGACTGGCCCTGTGCTGACCACATACACTCTCCCAAGAAAAAAAAATACTCTCCAGCAATACATACCAAACTGAGCATGTGCAGCCTGACTCCATAGATTCTGTGTTATCAGGAAAATATCAGGGGACAGTGGAAGAAGGGGAGGATCAGAGGGGACAGGATCAAACAGCCTTTTTTACACAAGGAGCAGGATTAATCCCTTTGGTTCCACAATGAGTATAACAAGCATGCTTTATTGCATATACAGACTGATTTTACTGTTTTAGCTTTAGTAACACTTTAAGTTGGGTCCCCTTCCCCATCCTTTGTCCAGACTCTGGACCATATGAATGGTTACATGTGATCAGTACCGGACATTGAATTGCAATCGCATCCCTTAGACCTTTAGACTGCAAACTATTATTTGTTTTTAGTAGATTTTATAATGCCTTTTAATATTTCCAATTGTTTGTGGAGACTGATGAAGAAAAACCTGTCTTGCGCATTGGCTATTGGCACCAGTCTGGCAGGCGTGGCTGCAGCAACTCAAAGGACAACGTCACCAGCCTTTTTCTGAATCAAAGTCCCAGTGTGTGCAGTAAGTGTACAGTGGGTCCCTTCCCCCTTGAGACCTATGTGCATTGCACGTGCTGCACATATTAGGGATACGCCAGTGACACTTGTCACTCTGGTTCAAGGTGACCAGCATTAACTCTATATTGTGGGTGAACAGAATCTCTGTTTACTATGACTAAAGGTTCTGATGACATCAAGGCCTATTGCTACTGCAGCTCTAGGTCATGCAATCTAGAACCAGAACACCATGGGGTCAGCTTGTATTAGTTCATGAGTATATTGAGACTTTCATCCCAGGACCCTACCTCCTGTATGCTTGACTGTTCTATTTACCGTTAACTTTAGTTTCTATGCGTATTGTGTCCGATCCTTGAAAATTATATTCGCATTTTGTAAATAAAGTTTTTGCTTTGAGAATATCTTCAGTTATTGTCATGCTGTTGCAAACAAAACATTACCTATGCAGGGCAAAAGAGCAATGAACAATATATTCTATTCCAAATTTGAAGCCGTACCAAAACAAAAATACACAATTTGGAGATGTTTCCCAAGAAATCCTCTCTGGAAAATAAAAACTGTTAAATAACAAACAAGAACAAATTTTGCAAGAGAGTCTGAGAATGAGTACACAAGGTGTCATGATGAATGTATTGTTCTTCTGTAACGCTAAAGGTAGTTGATTCTTTTCATATTTAAGTAATGTGATATAGTGCCATCTGCTGTTTAAAATCTGGAACCATCATTTTTACAATAAGACAAGAAAAAAGCAGTTAATGCACTTGATTGTGTCTTACAAATCCCTGGAAAACCATGAATATAAGAGAAATATTTGCATGCAGTCCTCTAGGAAAAATACAATGAAATCGAGATGACAGTGTGACAGATCCTCTGCAGCATAATCACAAATCAGTGCAGGACTAAGATATTGAAAACGTACACTGCACTGTGCAGCTACTGTATATATATCTAGCAGATACTTGTCAGTAGTGGTTACTGCTGCAAGTATACTTATGTTAGATATAAAACTATTTTTGGAGATAAACCTCAGAAATTATTTGTTAAACAGCTCACTGCTTATTTGCTGCTTCACATTTTCCTTTTAAATTTGATTCAAACATTAGGCTAGGTTCACACTTGTGCAGGTGGTTGCTGCTGCAGGTGGGCACCTGTTCCCGCAGCTGCAACCACCTGCACAGAAAAGCATGCTGTCGTTCAGGAGATGCGTGGGGGTACCATTTATCTTAATGGCACTTCCATGCACTGGAAAACGCAGCAGTTTCCCCGCACTGGGAACCACACTGCACTTGCACTTTCCACGGTTTCTGGAGGCACAGCAGCCCATTCAAATAAATAAACAGAAGTTGTAACGCTCCAAGTGAGGCTGCCACTCATATGATGTGATCCCCATGGTCGATGCTCACCTTGGCTCGCCACAATGATGTAGTGATATGAAAGTTGGTGGCACACCACATTGTAGTGATGCCAAATCTTTAGTCAATGTATCAAATGAGGACAACACAAAGGCAGAGTTGCCGGAGCTTTCTTCATATCAGCTGATTCAAATGAATGAGCTGCTGTGTCCGCACAAACCGTGTCTTGCAGAACCGCACAGGTATGAACCTAGCTGTAGACAATTTTAAGTGTATTTATGGTCAAAATGGAAAATTATATATTAATTTCCACATTGCCTAGAGTACTCCTAAAAATCTTTAAATCTTGAAAAGTCTTGAAAGTTTATATACTCACTTTGTGAAGAATCCCCACACATTTCCTTGAATTCTGTGACATTTATTCACTAAGCCCTATAAATCTGCACTGCTCCATCACACATTTCAGAGCCTGCCCTCTGAACTACAGAGGTTCTGGGAGGAGGAGTTTCAGAAGGCAGAGCCTATACAGGAATCAAAGAATATGTAGTCTTTAGAATTTGGAAGTAAACAAATGGAATAAATGCAGGAATTCCAGGAAGTTGTAGAAACAGATGGCCAGCAGACAGGCAGAACTCACAACATGAAAGTAAATTATTTAAGTAAAATTATATTGCATTGTCAAAAGTAACTATCATTTGTATTACATAGTATAGCTCTCTTTTAAAGGGGGGATATGAGAAATGACCCTCCCCAAACAGGATATTGTGCTAAACCTGTAGGTGAACACAAGAGTCAGAACCTTCGCTAACTCAAAGAGTGGGTTTGATAATAAATTTGGCAGTGCTTCCTGAGAAAGCAATCAGTAATCTAAAGGACTTATTTAGAATTAATCCTGCAACCAGCATATAACAACATTAACCTTAAGCATATACAGTAGGGACGGAAAGTATTCAGACCCCCTTAATTTTTTCACTCTTTGTTATATTGCAGCCATTTGCTGAAATCATTTAAGTTCATTTTTTTTTCCTCATTAATGTACACACAGCACCCCATATTGACAGAAAAACACAGAATTGTTGACATTTTTGCAGATGTATTAAAAAAGAAAAACTGAAATATCACATGGTCCTAAGTATTCTGACCCTTTGCTGTGACACTCATATATTTAACTCTGCTGTCCATTTCTTCTGATCATTCTTGAGATGGTTCTACACCTTCATTTGAGTCCAGCTGTGTATGATTATACTGATTGGACTTGATTAGGAAAGCCACACACTTGTCTATATAAGACCTTACAGCTCACAGTGCATATCAGAGCAAATGAGAATGAGACAGAATTGTGGCAAGGCACAGATCTGGCCAAGGTTACAAAAACATTTCTGCTGCACTTAAGGTTTCTAAGTGCACAGTGGCCTCCATAATTCTTAAATGGAAGACGTTTGGGATGACCAGAACACTTCCTAGAGCTGGCCGTCCGGCCAAACTGAGCTATCGGAGGAGAAGAGCCTTGGTGAGAGAGGTAAAGAAGAACCCAAAATCACTGTGGCTGAGCTCCAGAGATGCAATCGGGAGATGGGAGAAAGTTGTAGAAAGTCAACCATCACTGCAGCCCTCCAACAGTCGGGGCTTTATGGCAGAGTGGCCTGACAGAAGCCTCTCCGCAGTGCAAGCCACATGAAAGCCCGCATGGAGTTTGGTAAAAAAACACCTGAAGGACTCCAAGATGGTGAGAAATAAGATTCTCTGGGCTGATGAGACCAAGATAGAACTTTTTGGCCTAAATTCTTAGCGGTATGTGTGGAGAAAACCAGGCACTGTTCATCACCTGTCCAATATACTCCCAACAGTGAAGCATGGTAGTGGCAGCATCATGCTGTGGGGGTGTTTTTCAGCTGCAGGGACAGGACGACTGGTTGCAATCAAGGGAAAGATGAATGCGGCCAAGTACAGGGATATCCTGGATGAAAACCTTCTCCAGAGTGCTCAGGACCTCAGACTGGGCCGAAGGTTTACCTTCCAACAAGACAATGACCCTAAGCACACAGCTAAAATAACAAAGGAGTGGCTTCACAACAACTCTGTGACTGTTCTTGAATGGCCCAGCCAGAGCCCTGACTTAAACCCAATTGAGCATCTCTGGAGAGACCTAAAAATGGCTGTCCACCAATGTTTACCATACAACCTGACAGAACTGGAGAGGATCTGCAAGGAGGAATGGCAGAGGATCCCCAAATCTAGGTGTGAAAAACTTGTTGCATCTTTCCCAAAAAGACTCATGGCTGTATTAGATCAAAAGGGTGCTTCTACTAAATACTGAGCAAAGGGTCTGAATACTTAGGACTATGTGAAATTTCAGTTTTTCTTTTTTAATAAATCTGCAAAAATGTCAACAATTCTGTGTTTTGCTGTCAATATGGGGTGCTGTGTGTACATTAATGAGGAAAAAAAATGAACTTAAATGATTTTAGCAAATGGCTGCAATATAACAAAGAGTGAAAAATTTAAGGGGGTCTGAATACTTTCCGTCCCCACTGTAGATGCACACCACTATACAAAAAGTACAAGCTTAACCACTTGAGATCCGCGCTATAGCCGAATGAGGGCTACAGCGCGGACCTGCTTTCCATTGTCGTTGTCCCGTGCACGAGCAGCCTGTGCGCCCCCTGCAGGGCATGAGCGGCGAGCTCTGTGATCAGCGAGTCTATGAGACTCCCCTGATCACAGATCGGAGTAAGGGGTCGATCCTAACCCCTTAAAACGTGATCAGCTGTCAGTCAATGACAGCTTATCATGTGATGTCAACAGAGCTGGTAATCAGCTATTTTTTCTCCTCGCGCTGACATCGTGAGGAGGAAAAAAAAGCCGATCACCGGCGGCCGTGAGAGGGACATCAGTCCCGATCACGGATATCTGCCGCCAGATCACCAGTGCCCACCTGTGCCCACCAGCGCCACCCATCAGTGCCCACAGTGCCACCCATCAGTGCCCACAGTGCCACCTATCAGTGCCCATCAGTGCCACCTACCAGTGCCCATAAGTGCATATCAGTGCCGCCTAATAGTGCCGTCCATCAGTGCCATCCATCAGTGCCCATCAGTGCCGCCCATCAGTGCCACCTATCAGTGCTAACAAACTATGAAACATGATTTTTTTTTTTTTTTTAATTTTCCATCTTTTTTTGTTTGTTTAGCAAAAAATAAAAATCTCAGCTGTGATTAAATACCAAAAGAAAGATTAAATACCAAAAGAAAGCTCTATTTGTGGGAAAAAAAATGATAAAAATTTCATTTGGGTACAGTGTTGTATGATCGCGCAATTGTCATTCAAAGTGCGTCAATGCTGAAAGCTGAAAATTGGTCTGGGCAGGAGGGGGGTTTAAGTGCCCAGTAGGCAAGTGGTTAAAGGAGTTGTAAAGGCAGAAGGTTTTGTATCTTAATGCATTCTATGCATTAAGATACAAAACCTTCTGTGTGTAGCAGCCCCCCCAGCACCCCATAATTACCTACCTGAGCCCCTTCTCTCTCCAGCGATGTCCATGATCCCCTCAGCCATCCAGTACACTCCTCCTGATTGGCTGAGACAGAGCAGCAGCACCATTGGCTCCCGCAGCTGTCAATCAAAGTCAGTCAGCCAATCAGGGGAGAGAGGAGGTGGGGCCAGGTCGGGCTTCGTGTCTGAATGGATACACAGAGATCAGACTCGGCTTGGGTGCCCCCATAGCAAGCTGCTGGCTTATTGGCACTAAAAGGAGAGAGGAGCCAGAAGCAGCAAAGAGGGACACGAGAACAGGAGGATCAGGGCTGCTCTGTGCAAAACCATCTGCACAAAGGAGGAAATTATAACATGTTTGTTTTTTTTTTTTTTAAATGAGCCTTTACAATCACCTATAAATAAATATAAAAGAAGAGAATAATCACAGTACATGCATCCAATCTACAAACAGGTATTATCAGCAAAGGGCCTGATAGGCATCCTGGTGGAATTGTGCACATATACCTGGGTAATTATTAATAGAGATACCTCAAGGTGAATGTTTTGAAAAGAAAACATGTAAAAGCTGGCCTCAGCCTTGCACCACTCTACTCGCCATGTCCTCTGACATGTTTTGCCCCACCCACCGGGGCTAAGTCGTAGAGGAAAATAGCAGAGGCAGGATGGAAGAACTTATGCATCACTGGCCATGAAAATGAGAAGGTAAACATGTGCAAGTGACTAAATGAGAAATGGTGGAATTGCATTGAAAACTGAAAGAAAAGCCAACAATAGAGAGGAAGATATAAAAGGAATAGTGAGTGTTGAGGAATAATGCTGAAAAGTAATGCAAAATGGAAAATGTGAAATAAGGATTAAGAATGAGAGAAGTGAAAAAAATCTTTTAGTGAGACTAGAGAATAAAAATTAAATAAATGATGATCATAAAGAAATGTAATGTAGTGATGACAATAAAAAGAAAAACAAAAAAAGGATGAATAATCAGTGAATTAATAAAAGATGCTGTATGGTGAAAATGAGAAGAAAATAAGGGATTCTTTTGAAAAAAATCTGAATAAAAATAGGATGAAAAAGAAAAAATATATTTTTCTATTAAATGTAAAAGACAAATAAAAATGGTAGTGAACTACTTACAATGGAATGGCATTCTCCAATAAAAACATTTGCAGCTCGATCGTCCTGTTCAAGGAACATCATGAAGGATGTCAGAAAGAAAGTCCTAAACATATCCTAGGAAAAAGACAAAAATACAGATAATGGACAGAACATGTCTTGTCCCAAAAACAAATAGAAGATCTCCATGTACACAATTATTTACTGTGGATGCATGCTCTCTGCTAGAGAGGAGAGTGCATGGAAAGCCATGAAAGACTCAGATTTGTGGTGGCAAGAGGGTGTCTTCTCCTGTGCGGACTCACAGCTTGGTCCTGTGAATTTTACCTAAGGGGAGAGGTAAACAGTGAGAGCTGCCATGCAGATACCCAGAATAGCAGCACCAACCCCTCTATGCAAGATAAAAACCTTCTATTTGGAGAACTATTATGATACTAGCTGGATTTTTTTAAAGAACAGATGTTGGATAAAGCATGCAAAAAAGCAAGTGCCAGGTGGATAAATATGGAAGATATAGCACAACCTGAAGGGCCTAAAGTATTACTTAGCCGGAGACCAGTTTGAGTTCCTGGTGGCCCTGTAGACATAAGAGAGCAAGTAGTTCCCCAGCAGGCAAGAAAGATCAGAAACCCAAACACCTCTCATTCTACAGGTTTACAAGAGGTTCCCTGGTACAGGAACTGGCTTAACAACCCCCAGAGACCAGGCTTTGGTGCAATAGAGACCTAAGCTGCATGTGTGACATTCGCTGGGCTGAAAGTGTAGTGGAGAATAAGCTGCGTTATTAAGACAGTATTCAAAAAAACAACTTTGGTAGCTCAGGGAGTATGTTGGCAGTGACAGTGCAAGTTTAACAGAAGAAGCAGTCATATGATGCACCATGTGATGTGACCACAAAACTTCTGGTATAAAACCTGTAAGTGCAAAGGCAAACTACTGCAAACAAAAATGCATTGGAAATGCTGCGTTCACACTGATGCACTGCAGTTAACCCACACCGCGGGTGCAGCGCAATGCACCTACAGCTTTCCTGCGGGTTAGCTCCACTTTGCCATAGACTTCTATTATATCTTGCTGGTGTGGTGCACATTCTGAAAGTGCACAAAACCCGCAGAATATAACACATCAGTGTTAAAGCAGCCTAATAGTTAATATGCCCATTGCAAAAAGCGCAGTGTATGTGTTGTTTAATACACTGACTTTTTTAACTCTTATGCCCCGTACACACGGTCGGATTTTCCGATGGACAATGTCCGATCGGAGCGTGTTGTCGGAAATTCCGACCGTGTGTGGACAACATCGGACATTTTCCATCGGATTTTCCGACACACAAAGTTGGACAGCAGGAGATAAAATTTTCCGACAACAAAATCCGATCGCGTCAATTCCGACCGTGTGTGGCCTGTTCCGACGCACAAAGTGCCACGCATGCTCAGGAGAAATTCTGACACGGGACAGCTCGTTCTGGTAAACGTAGCGTTCGCAATGGATACAGCACTTTCGTCATGCTGCAATGTTCAAAATGGTTTAATACAGCGCACTCTCTTCTTCTTTATAATGTGACAAGAATTAAGTAGTTTTGCTGCTCATATTCACACACACTTCTCACAAACTTCTTTCGTTACTATTTATCGGGATTCCCTCAATATATTTTTGATTTCTCACATCTGACAACATATTTTTGTATCTTTTTTTTTTTTTTTGCCTTTAATGTAGAATCTTTTTTTGTGTTTCTCTCTTTTTTTTTTTTTTTTTTTTTGGTGATTTTGATTTGTACTCCCGAAAAGTTTGTGTGTTTTTTGTGACAAGTTCCCACAACACCATTGATATGTTGTTCTATTTAATCTGTAGGAGATTGTTTGGTGTTGTTGTCCCTTGTTAATTTCACATTTTATGTTAGAAATGTACCTGAATCGTCACCAACAAAATGTCCTTTTTGGATGAAAACACACACAGGAGAGTAGAATTTACCTAAAAAAATTTTATTAAGGGGTCACAACTATAAAAAAACAAAGAGGGAGGCAACGCTGGAGAATCTGCAGAAGTGGGCGAAGCCTTGGACCCCCAGGGCAGACATCAATTATTTAAAAGCAAAATTGGTGGCCTGAGGAGTCCTTATCTAAGGGAGGGCAGTCTGGTCCAGAAGTCCCAGAGATCCGGAAAGCAGCAGATGACATCTATGTCCCCAGACTGTGGTCATACGAGAGACTGCATCTTCTGTCAGACCAGACTGAACCCAGGGTCATCACTCTTTGGTCTTCCTTCCACGCTTCCTTCCAGGCTTTGGCTGTGGTGGTGGAGTTGTGGCAGCAGGAGGAGGAGGAGGAGGAGCATCGTCGATCTCAATGACATCCGTCTTGGGTGTCAGTTTCCCACTCTCCCCCTTACGTAGGACTTTATAAATCAGGTCCTCAGAGATCCTGCGTTGGCCCTCCTGCATGCCCTGCAATTTGGTGGCAGCCATGCAGGCAAAGGCCTCTGCAGGACTGGGGAAGGCTCTGAGGGACGCCGAAGCCTCCTGGATCAGCCTGTATGCTGAATCCTGCACAGGACTGGGAGTGGCCTTCCTGGCCCTTTTGTATGGCAGGCGGAGGGGAGGAACCTGAGACTCAGTCAGGCTGCGACTTGTCCCAGGCTTCTCTTGGCTGACACTTAGCCCCGCCTCCTCCTGGCTGACACTAATCCCCGCCTCCTCCTGACTGCCACTAATCCCCGCCTCCTCCTGACTGCCACATTCCACAGCCTCCTCCTGGCTGAGGTCTTCCTGTGTATGAAAAAGGGACATAGTTTGAGTTTTTTATTCATCAATCACACACAATTTTCACCTCCTGACTGCTGCAAATTGAATGTTAACAAATATAACAGACTATCCTTCTGAGCCCAGCATTTTGCATTCTTGTCCCAATTTTGGGTGCCCACTACTGTCTATTGATATGTAAAACACTTTTTTTAATCAGCAATTAGTGATCAATAATAACATCTAGTATACATCATTTATTTATTGCCCAGAAATCTGTAGAAGAATGCTATACCTGACTCCAGCTGGGCTCCTCCACTTCTTCCTGGCTGGAAGGCCCAGGTTGGACATCGGAAGCCTCAGCTGGTATGGAAGGAAGAGTGGAAGGAAGAGTAGAGAGGGATTCCCTGACTTCAGTGTGGTCTAACAGAAATCGCAGTCTCTCATAGTACCACAGCCTGGGGACATAAACGTCATCTGCTGCAGCTCCGGATCTCAGGGAATCTGTGACCTTCTTGCGCTCCCTAAGATAAGTGCTCCTCAGGCCACCAATTTTTGCTTTTAAATAAGGGATGGTTGCTGTGGGGACCACCGGCTTCACTAACTCCAGCAGTTTCTCCAGCGCTGCCTGCCTCTTTTGTTTATGGTTATAGTGGGGGTGTCTCACTTGCCACAGACAGGGCAGCTCCCTGTACTTGTCAATAAACAGGGGCAAGAAATTGTGGTCGTTGAACCCATCCATTTTCTCTGCAAGACACAACACAAGACAAACCCTAATGTCAGGCCAAACTCCCCTAATCTTGTTACAATATAGGCTTCCATTTCGAAGCAGTATAGGCCCAAGTTTAGATCCTACCTTCGTTAGCACGATCGGCGTCTCCGATGCTCCTTCCTCCGCTCACAGATCGTACGTAAGACGCGCGCGTTACGATTTATACACACTGCGCATGCGTATAACTCCGCCCGCCCCTGACGTTCTTTCTAGTCTATTCCCCGCCCCTTTTCGTTCGGCGCAGTGGGGGAAGAGCACATGGCGGATAGACAGCAGGATCGTGCTAATTGTAGCAACGAGGAGGAGGGGGAGGAAAGGCCGGAGCCTGAAACGTCCCGATCCAGAAGGAGATTAAAGGACTCAAATATGTCCTTTGGGGAGATGTTGGAAATGGTGGACATCCTGAAGAAGGCCGACTATGATGGAAAGTATGGGCCTTACCCCAACCCCAATGTCCGAAAGGCCAAGATCATGGCGAAAGTGGTCAGGAGTCTGCACCGGAAATTCAGGGTACGACGATCGAAAGATCAGCTCAGGAAGCGATGGTCGGACCTGAAATTACGAGAACATGAGCAGTACAGAAAGATCCGGAGAGTGCTGAAAAAAGTAAGTAGTTGTGCTGTGTTCCTATTCTTTTTGTGTTTATTACGTTCGTGCTGCTCCATGTGCTTTTAGGAACTGTTGTACAGTTTAAAATGGCAACTTTCATGTTCATGGGCACATTATTCGTTCGGATCACACATTTTTATTTTGGACGATAAAATACCATTGTTTAGCCCATATGCATTTGGCCACCATTTTGACGCCCTATACTTGGCTTCAAAGAATTGGGTTGTGTAGATGCCATTTAATGTATTTACATATCTGTATCTTCTACCTCTACCTGTTTTAATATGTCCTAATTGTAAAACATGTCTGAAGCTCCATGTCCCCTGCCCGATTATCGATCTGTGTAGGCTGATGAGATATCCACCGCCATACACAGACGATCGGTCACTTGGTTGGCCGGTATTTTATGCCTATTTCCCCCTCTGCTGACAGTTACAAGGGATGTGTATGTGGGCTGGCCAGATGAGGCGTGGCTGCTACTGTGAGGCGCCCGCCCCTGTCACTGTGACTGGCCGACTGACATCCCAGCTGCGCCCACCAATCCCAGGCAAAATGGGCGCCGGAATACTTCCTGCCGGCTCCGGGAAAATGGCCGCCCATTATAGTCTATGGGGAGCTATTTAAAGACATCGATAGTGCCTCCCTGTATCCCCTGAAGAAGTCACGTGACCGTGACGTCACGCGTAGGGACGGGACAGGCACTCTCTGACAGTTATTGCATTACGAGCTCGCCGCTCGTCGGATCTCCACCCGGTTTTATACGTTTTATGTGAGTACAGAATTTTATATTGTAATAAAAGTGGTACGCTTCCATACAATACTACACTATTGTGGGCTTCCTTTCTTAATCTATCTGGGTGACCCCGGGACACTACTTGAAAGGACCAGACGCCCCTACAAGAGAAGTGATCAGGGTAGGACCATATTTCTACCATCCTTCACAGCAGATTATACCCATGGTCTCTACAAAGGCTGCCATGCCTCTAAATGGCTAAACGTGATTACCCCATTACCCTCAGGTAAGGGGCCACTGCCCACCAATGTGCACGTTGTTGCATGAAGATTAACCACCATTGTCACCCATGTTCAGCACGGAAATGATTACACGTTTTATGGACTTTGATTAATTGTTTTTTGCCGTACGAAGCACTGCACCTGATAATACTTTGCACGCAAGATTTGCATGCATATTAATGAACTTTCAAGCACTTAGCCTCATTTAACCTTCACTGTATGCACTTTTAACACTTTGGTTATATATGCACTTGTGAATGTGTTGATTTATATTTAATTAAGCCAGTTGGCGACCGGCGATAGTTTGAGCCAGCTGCTATATTTATTTATGCTATATTTATTCACTTATATATTTATGTTTGCTACCATGATGTTCAAGCACTGATTACTTTGCACGCTATATTTATTAGCACTTATCGTGTATCTATATTACGATTATTTGATCATACACACCATCAGCACATAATTATACAACTGTCACATTAGGTTATTTTTCCACTGCTCTGTTACAGTTGCAAAGATTAAATTTGGGTGTACTATAAGATACTCACTAGTACAGAGCCAATATACGCCTATCTCATTGGGATTAGCGCAGCACCACATTCTATTCCATTTCTTTTTAACCGGGGACAGCCTGTACCCCATTCGGTGTAGGCTGCTTTTCCTTGTTTTATTGAGATTGGGTTTTCCTCCTCCTTTCTCCCTAACCCCGTTCACGATAGCGCAGGAATACCCCATAATTAGTGTAGATGGGTTTGTTACTAGAATGAAATGCAAACTAGATTGTGTGTAAGGAGAGGACATTCAGAAGCTGTTTTCACATCTGGACACTGGAGCACTAGTGTGGGACCCCAGAACACCATTTTTATTAGGGGGGGCACACAGGTGCTCCAGTGTATACTATAGGGGGGGCTACATCTGTGAAGCTTGTACCAAACAGGTAAAGTATTGCAGCTTGACAAAGGACACTAAAAAAGCTACATCTTGGAACTCGGCTAAAATAGATCATTGTACCCCACTTCCAAACAATGTTTCATCTTTATAGTTCTGACATTAAATATCTGTGTGCTAATTATACCATTTTTGTTTTACATAGGGGAGAAAAGACTCGGAGGACACCCCTCATCCCAGGAGACCAGAGCGCCCCCCCCTGGAAGAAGGGGAAATCCCAACAACACAAGATGAGCAGGAGGATGAAGACGTGGTGGAACTAGTCACCACAACAGGTGAGTGTCTGCAACCACAGGCTCACGTAAGAGATGGATGGCGGCATTTTTTTGCAAACCTAATTTATTTTGGGGTTCCTCTCTTTTTAGGTGATCGTGAGGTTGTGGATGAAGATCCTTTCACATCCGAAAGTGCCCAGATCCTGATCGGGGAGATCATGGGGTGTAATTTACAATTGGAAAACATCAAGCAAAACATCAATGATGTTATTCCAAAATATAAAAACATCATTGATGTTTTGGGGCGAATTTAAAGCCCCTCCAAATCACTTTCTTCTTTTGTGTGCTACAATGTGCGAAATCTTTTTGTGATTTTTCCCAAAGCCAAATTTGGAGGATGCACACAGTGTGCCAACATGTGCTATCTGCCATCACGGGAGATTAATGGACGCGTTTTGGGGGTGCGACCCCTTCCTCAATAATAAAGTAGCGGTGAGGAAGGGCTTTCTCCCCCAAAACACGTCCCTTGATCCCCCCTGATGGCAGATAGCACATGTTGACATTGGGAAATTTGTGTGCATCTTCCAAATTTGGCTTTTCCTGGGGTGATTTCCCCCCATCTGAACGCAATATCAAACACAGTTCCTAAATACTCATGTCTGATATTGCCTTCCAGTTCTACCAAATGTGAACTTTGTAAGATCAAGATTTGTGTCTTTCTTGTGGGTTTTACACAGGCCTGTTTTCTATAAAATGCACATTTTGATTTTGGATAATGACACCACAAAAATTGTTATACAACAAACATGTTGGTTTGTCAGAAAAACCTTTGGTAAATGCACATGTGATTGTGCTGGTATTAAAAAGATTGTTCATCAAGAGTGTGTGGATTATTGTCTCAACGCTACAACACTTTTGGGGTGATGTAATTGCTGTTTTATGAGAAAACGGGGGTAATTTCCTAAGGGCAAATCCTCTTTGCACTACAAGTGCTGTTTCAGTGCAGTTGCAAGTGCACTTGTAGTGAAAAGTGTCTTTGCATTTAGTAAATAACAGCCAACAGGGCTTTGTAAGGTTACACAATCACAACATTTTCTGCACTCAACACATTTCTGTCAGGGTCAGCTCAAACAAACACAAGCAGTAAATGTCCACAAACAAGAGCCTGGGGGGAGATGCCTGTCGAGAACTTCAAGTCCTGCAGACTTCTCCCTGTGGCCAAATACCGCAGGGTAGCGACCAACCTCTGCTCCGCAGTGATGGCTTGCTTCATGCAGGTATCCTGCCTGCTGATATAGGGGGTCAGCGAAGCCAACAAACTGTGAAACACGGGGTCCGTCATCCGGAGAAAGTTCCTGAAATCATCAGGATTATTCTCACGGATCTCACGGAGCAAAGGCATATGAGAGAACTGGTCACGCTGAAGCAACCAATTCTTGGTCCATGAACTCCTCCCCACCCAGTTCATGGACTGGACTTGTGTCAAGGTCAGGACCCCAACACCAAGCCCCCGCACAGCACGAACTGTACGAGGAGTACGCATACGAAACATGGCTAGAAAACGGTCGGCTGCTCAGAACGAAGTAACAGAACGCACTGAAGAACAGCAAGGCCTGTGAAGAGCGACCTGAAAACCAGTAACGAACGAACAAGAATACAATGACTACCTAAAGTCACGCGGAACTTGCTGCACGCACTGAAGAGCAGATACAAACCCACAAGCACAAACTGAACGGCAGAAAACGATCTGAAAGCCACGAGTCTGAAAAAGCACGAATCGTCTCTCACCAAACTTTTACTAACACGAGATTAGCAAAAGGAGCCCAAAGGGTGCCGCGCTTGGTTCTGAACCGGCCTTTTCTAGTCTCGTCGTACGTGGTGTACGTGACCGCGTGGTTGTGGATCGGAAATTCCGACAACTTTGTGCGACCGTGTGTAGGCAAAACAAGTTTGAGCCAACATCCGTCAGAAAAAATCCTAGGATTTTGTTGTCGGAATGTCCGAACAAAGTCCAACCGTGTGTACGCCCTATTACAGCTTCTGCTGGCATCGCTCTCCAGGCCGCTAAAAAGGTCCCAGGTGAAGTGGACTTGGTATCACTCTGCCTGAGACAAGAGCCGGTGCTACAGAGGAAGTATCGGCTTATGCGGCTTTTGCTTCCTCCGCGGCTTCCTCCGCTCCCAGCGCAATGCACAATGATGTTCTGGAATGGTGGGTTGGCAGGCCCAGATCATAATCAATGAGTTGTCAACCCTGAGCATGTGCTTCCCTGGTTTAAGGTCAAGGGCCACATCAGAGGGCCCGCAGGCCACAGGTTGAGCACCCTTCAATATATCCTCAACATAAATTAAAACCCCAAAATAAAGGGTTAGTGTGTGGGTGTGGCGCTGTCCTAATTTGTAAGTCGTGTGTAGTCAAATCCTATGTGTAAAGTCGCATATGAAATATAAACCAAAATCGCATATACCAAATTCAGCGAAAAAATATATATACCAAAAATAAAACAGCAAAGTGCCCCCCTTTGTGGTGTGTGGGTGTAGCACTGTCCTAATTTATAGGAATACTTTATGAATCATGTGTAACCAAATCCCATATGTAAAGTTGCATAAAAAATGTGAACAAAATCGCATATACCAAATAAACCAAATTAAACAACAAAAGTGACCCCCTTGTGGTGGTGGTGGGGGGGGGGGGAATAACAACTTTAACTAGAATTATTCCATCCACATACAGTGATTAATGTAAAAGTCTTTAGCACATATGAAATAGCAGGATAATTGCATAGGTTAAATCGTGACTGGTGCTCAGTGCAACTTAGGTGAAAATCTTGACATCTTTGTGAATCAAGGCAGGTATTTATATTAACATTAATCTTGGTGACCAGGTGCTCGTGTCTTGTGATCATGCAGCCACTCACCAGCTTCTTAAACCCCTACGGGGGTAATACGCAGTCACAGTATATGCCACTGTGCGGCAGTCCACAGGCTGTTTCTGGGTCACAGTGACGTTTTTGGCATAAGAAAAGAAAGAGGAGATTCCATAGCGTAAAACCATAAACACTCTTTATTGAACGCAGATGACAGAATGGTACTCACATTTGAGCAGTTTATAATAGGCAACCAAATGTCATCAAAACAGGAGAGCGTCAGATTCAAGTTGGTCATCCTCTGGGAGATGATGCAAAAGCATCAAAATAGGCCACGCCCTACGCGTTTTGTCATAGGGACGTCAACTGGAGCGTGCCCCCTGCAACAGCAAATGAGAACCGCAGACGAACACCACACACGGAGAAGCTGCAAGACATGTAATCAGACAGACTCATGACACAAGGTCCTTGTGGACAACCCTGCCTTGTGTCTTGACTTCTGCTGAACCTCAAACTCTTTGCTCCTCCCATGAACTTCCTGATTTAAGCCAGATCTGATATACACTACAATGGACTCACAGCAATATATCCTACCACAGAGGATAGGTAGGATAGGAGTATTACTGTGGTTGGCCATGACCAAGATCTCCCCATTTAACCAGTTACACTGTTTGTAGCAAGACTGATTATCTAGGAGCCCATTCATTTTTGACATATTTTTCAGTTTCTGTTTTTTAGTTTGCATATAGTTCTTATGTACTGTGTTCTTGAGTTGGTGTTTTCTGATTGTAGTCCTGAGGAAGTCCACAAATTGACTTGTTGAATCTTACAAAGTGCTTACCAGTGGCCAAATGATGAAGGGGGAGTAGCACGGCAGCTTAAGCATGTGTTGCTGGGGAGGAAGGTGATCAAGATCAACTCCAGCTAAAACGTGTGTCTCGATTGGTGTGTTTTACTTTGACTTTCTGTCAAGGGAGGAACTAATGAGAAATCACGCAATTGGGGACACCACACCATACAAAAAAACATATTTTTAGTAGCATGGAAAAGAGTTAGAACTTCTAAGAGTACTTCTATGGCTGACTATGCCTTCCTGGCTCCATAATGATTGTTTTCCCCATTTGTTGTACAGTTGTCGCTATAATACTCGGTGAGGGAAATCTCCTCAGCTGGGTCACAGCAAGCAATAAAATCCTGACAATCAGTTTTAGTTCTTCTCCACTCTACTCAAAACAACAACAAAAAATGTGACTGGTGTTAGGCTTTAGGTGACCCTTCTGATTTGCTTTGAATGGGCAATGGGTCACCCTCAGGATTGTCAATACCAGCTGGTATCCCTTGGGGCAGAAAGATGAAAAAGAATTGGTGTAGTTACGGTAATAACTGACAGAAAGCAAATGTAATGGATTGGGTTGAAAAAGCATGTAGATTACTGCAGAGCTGATGTACATTATCCTTTTAACTCTTTAGAATCTCACAGATCTGGTGATAAACTATTTAGACAACAGAGGCTTTGCTGTCATAAGGATCACATATCTCAGACCTTGCTTGGTCCGGCTATATTCAGCAAAATCCCAGTGAAATGAAAGCATTTCCTTCTCTTGTTTGTTTTGCTTGACCATAAGATGCTTTTTTATGTATTCTTAATTAAGGTTTCAATATAATACAACACATGGTGAACAGAAATAAGAAAACTATACAAGGCAATTTTGTCATCTCAGTCAGTAATAGCGTAAGTATACTGTATATTGTTTGTGGAAATCAGTCATTGTATGGAAAGGATTAAAAGAGCAGTAAATCCTGGGTATCAGGTGGCATCATAATCTACATATCAAGTGGGTCCCCAAGATGTCTTACGAAAAGATTCCACGTGGGTCATTAAATGTAGTTTCAGGTAAGCTGGGGTGCGAGCATGCATTTTCTAAGTCTTGTGCCCAGTGAAAACTAAAGTAGATATACAGTGGGAAACGGGGAAGAAAGGGATATGTTGAGGTTAGGAGCAAAGGGGGAAAAGCTCTTTCTGAATAGGGGACAAATAGGAGACAGGGCAAAAGAAGGTTAGTGCACTAGGCGTGGAGGTGGGTCCCCATGGTCTGCATATAGAACACATTTTTCGGGGGAAGAAGAAGGAAGGGGCGGGAGTTCATAGGTAAATAGAGATGTAGGTTACTGCAAGACATGAAGGCTCAGCCAGCAAGAAGATGTAAAATAATATTCAGTCCAATAGAACCATGTGATGAGGAATTTTAAATGTGTGAATTGTTCAGTTGATAAACTGTCAGAGAAGAGGTTGATTAGCACAATGCTGGGACTGCATTAACAAAGGGTCCATTCACACCAGGTGCAATGGGACTGCATTGAATGGATATACTATATGTCATGATTTATATATTTTATGTTTTCGGGATAATCACCTAAATCAATCTGGCCAATAAAAAAAAACACTTCAGACTATTCATGCAATTATGTGGCCTAATAATACCACTGAGTTATACTTTCTTATGCCACGTACACACGAGCGGAACGCCCGACAGAAAAAGTCCAACGGGAGCTTTTCATCGTATATTCTGATCGTGTGTATGCCTCATCAGACTTTTACCATCGAAAATTCTGATGGACCTAAAAAGAGAACATGTTCTAAATATTTCCGACGGAACCAATTCCTATCGGGAAAACCGCTCATCTGTATGCTGTTCCGACGTACCAAAAATGACGCATGCTCTGAAGCAAGTACGAGACAGAAGCTATTGGCTACTGGCTATTGAACTTCTTTTTTCTAGTCCTGTCATACGTGTTGTACGTCACCACGTTCTTGACAGTCGGACTTTGGTGTGATCGTGTGTGCGCAAGACAGTTTCAGTGGAAATCCGTCGGAACTCCATCGGAAAAACCTTCAGAGTTTATTCCGATGGGAAAACCGGTCGTGTGTACAGGGCATTAGTGATCTCCATACTTACACAAAATTGTGTGTTGAATATGAAGGCTGGGAGTAATGTGGAAAAAAAAAGGGAAAAAGTGGAATTGTGCTTATAGCATACATTAAGATGTAAAGAGTAACCCTGTTTAAAATCTTTTTTTATTTTGAGTGTGAATAGATTCAAGAAGAGACAGAACCACTGTGAAATTCTTTATGTTGTCTGTGCCCCCATTGAAAAGCTAATTCCACTCTTTCTGTGCTGTCTGAACATCCTCAGTTAGACAAGCAATGATGGGAAATCTCCCTTACAGAAACACAAAACCACAAAAAAAAAAAAAAATAACCCTTCTGTAATCTACTAATATAACTGTTGTTGACTTTACTATCTATGACCCTATCACAAGCTTTACTTTTCCACTGTTCACTTCTCTCTCTTTTTAACCAAATTAAATTTAAATAACCACACTGACAAAGTAGATACTTTTAACTGGGTTGATACTATTAATTGGGTAAAAATTAGGTATTAGCCATAGCTTGATCTCTGCAAATGATGAACACTCAAACAAGTAAAACATAGCCAACTCCAGAATCCCCTTTACATTGCTTAATGGAATATCTCAAACTCTCCTTCCTTATCAGGAGCCAATTTAGCCCCCAGCCATCCAAGTTAGGCTCACGGGCTTACTCTGGCTTCCTGCTATGAAGTCTACCAACTCTATCAGCCACCTCGGCCTGCAAAAAAGGATAACCGCTACTTTGATTAATGTGCCAGACAAAGGAAAAAAAGATACAGAACACAAGGTTCGGGTCAACTGAAGTCGATTATGTTTTTTTTGTCGGGGGTGGGGGGGGGGGGCAGGAACTTGTTATCTCCTAAAAAAATGCAGACTGAGGGGACCAGTAAATCACAGGGCACAATGTGACATAAAACCCCTCCATTTTTTCCTTTCCCTACCAGTAACCTGACACAAAAATCCCACCACCCCTCCACACCCACCCTTCTGCAATTACTTTTTGACACTAAGGTTCATTTCACACTGGTCCGAAATACGCTCCAATTTCGAGAGCACAAGTGAGGTTTCATCCATACCAGAAACAAAGGAATTGTCATTTTAAAATCAGATCAAAGACAGGTCCTGCTCATTGAAGTCTCAAGTCTCACATGAAGTTGCAGGGCAAAGTGGGATCGGAAGTCGTGTGACTTCCATGTCAGATCAGTGTGAACATAGCCTAATGTTTATCCTGAAGGAACTGTCTCCACTCATGACACCTACTGTGTTTATAACACAGGGCATTGCCATTCTTCCCTATTTCTAATGTTATATGCATCAATCTCTAACACACAATAATTAGTAATAATGGCCAATCATAACCTTTGGAAAGTTGTATTACCTTTTAGGAAGATAGCACAAATTCCTGAAAGGGCATGGTCAGATGGTCAGCTCATAATGGTATTCCTGTAGCAATAGGTCAGCTAAGGTAACCAGGCTTGGGTTTTTTTTCAATGGATCAAAAACGTTAAAAACCGCTGGTGATCAACGTTTTTGAGCATTTATCGACTTTTATCAGTGTTTATGCACGTTTAACATTTTTGAGCGTTTTTTGTGGTCAGGAAAACAGCTCCTGAACGCGATTTTAAGGCGGACAGACAACAGCCCATAAACTCCATTGCTAATAAATGTCCAAAAACTTCCATGTGTGCATGAACACATAGGATAACATAGAGGGGAGATAGAGGGGAGTTTATGGGCTGTTAAAAAAAACGCCCAAACTCCCAAAAATGGCCGTTTATGAGCTTCAGTGTGCATGGAGCCTAAGGAAAAATGAAATTTCTTTATCACTCCACCCCCAGTTCACAAATATAATAAAGTAATGCCTCCAACTGTGTATTTAGTTGTAAAACATTAGTTATAAAACAAATGTATTAGAATAAAAAGTACTGCACTTACCAGTGTTAATTTTGGCAGAAAATTTTGATTTAGATTTAGTCTTAAGCCTCGTACACACGATCGGATTTTCGTCCGGGAATTGTGTGATGACAGACGGTTTGCCTAAAATCTGACCGTTAGTACGCTCCATCAGACGATTGTTGGCCAACTTTCCACCGACAAATGTTGGATAGCAGGCTTGAAAATTTTTGGCGGACAACGGTCTGTTGTCAGATTTTCCTATCGTGTGTACACAAGTCCGTCACACAAAATTCCAAAGTACAAACACGCATGCTCGGAAGCAAGGACGAGCCGGAAGCGGTCGATCTTGTAAACTAGCATTCATAATGGAGAATTAACATTTGTGACGCGGCAAATTATGAAATCTAGAAATGCAGCGCACAATTCTCTTCTTCTTTAATGTGATAATAATGAAGCTGCTTTGCTGGTGATATTGATGGAGTTCTGCCAACGTATTTTCCACGGCTTTTTTTTTTCTAGTAATATCAACAATAATATTATTATGCGCTTTTTTTGGTCAAGTTACCACAACACCATTATCCCGTAGTTTTTAGGCTCAAAGATACAACTATATTGGTGTCCCTTGTGAATTTTACCTTGTATTTTTTAAATGAAACTGCCTACTCCCAAACTGTCATTTGAAGTAAAACACATAGCCAAGTATTATTCTCCACAATTTTTTTATTGTGCAGAAAACAAATAAAACAAACTAACCACTTAAGCCCCGGACCATTTGGCTGGCTAAAGACCAGAGCACTTTTTGCGATTCGGCACTGCGTCACTTTAACTGACAATTGCACGGTCATGCAACGTGGCTCCCAAACAAAATTGACGTCCTTTTTTCCCCATAAATAGAGCTTTCTTTTGGTGGTATTTGATCACCTCTGCGGTTTTAATTTTTTGCACTATAAACAAAAAAATAGCGACAATTTTGAAAAAAACGCACAATTTTTTACTTTTTCCTATAATAAATATCCCCAAAAATATATAAAAAAAATGTTTTCCCTCAGTTTAGGCCGATACGTATTCTTCTGCATATTTTTGTTAAAAAAAATCACAATAAGCGTTTATTGATTGGTTTGTGCAAAAGTTATAACATCTACAAAATAGGGGACAGTTTTATGGCATTTTCATTAATAATTTTTTTTTTTTACTAGTAATGGCGGTGATCAATGATTTTTATTGTGACTGCGACATTGTGGCGGACAAATTGGACACTTTTGGCGCTATTTTGGGACCATTCACATTTATACAGCGATCAGTGCGTTTAAAAATGCATTGATTACTGTGTAAATGTGACTGGCAGTGAAGGGGTTAACCAGGAGGGGGAGTGCAGGGGTTAAGTGTGTCCTAGGCATGTGTTCTAACTGTAAGGGGGATGGGCTACGTGTGTCACGACACTGATCACCGCTCCCAATCACAGGGAGCTGTGATCAGTGTCCTGTCACTAAGAAGAATGGGGAAATGCTTGTTTACATCAGCATTTCCCTGTTCTTCCTCTCAGTGAGACGATCGTGGGTATCCCAGCAGACATTGAGTCCACGGGACCCGCGATCACACTCACGGAGCTCGCGGCAGGGTCCACACGCGCGACCACACTCCAACAAATCTAAAGGGATGTACCTGTACACCCATTTGCCTGTCCGTGCCATTCTGTCGATGTAAATGTTCGTGCGGCGGTCGGCAAATGGTTAAGTTACAGATGCTATCTGCCATCCAAATATAAAGAACTTAACCAAAAAGTGCATTCTATGTATAAAAAAATATAGAAAATAGAAAATGAAAAAAAAATGAGTAAGTTGTGAAGGGGTGAAAATCCCTAGTCCAGCGGCTTTGTTGGGGGTCTTGTGGCTGGTATTGCCACTGACTGCCATGCTGCTGTAGTGGGAAGGGTGGCTGTGGTGGGGGGGTGGCTGTGTTGGGGGGGTGGCTGTTGAGGTGGTGGATGTGGGGCCACAAAATCAGAAATGTGTGTGGTTTCAGATATTTGTCCACTCACCCCATTGTTGAGGAGCTGCAGGATTAGTACTCCTTTGCTCACCGTCCATCTGCCTTAATTTCTTGGCAATCAGCATGGCAAATCCCTCAGCCTCATCTGGGTCTAAAAGGTAGTGGCCTGGCTGAGGAAAGCAGCTGTGACCTTGTCCAGATTCCTGCTCTTTCTGGCCCTTTTAGCAGGAGGGCGTAGGGAGGGATCTGGGACTCCGTCTGGCTGCTGGCCACAGGCTCCTCCTAACTGACACTTTCCTGTGTATGAAAATGGGACATAATTAGAATAATTTTTAGGGTTTAGTCATCAATCCCAATTTTGATCTCCTCACTGTTGCAAATTAAATGTGGACAAATAGAAAAGACTATCATTCTGACCCCAGCATTTTATTCTTGTACAAATCATTTTTGCTCACTACTGTCTATTGATACGGAAACCACTTTGGAAGGAAGAAATATTTTAACAATTATTATTATTATTATTATTATACAGGATTTATATAGCGCCAACAGTTTGCACAGTGCTTTGCAACATGAGCATGGGAGGAGGTGACGAGGGAGCTAGAGAGCAGGAGGTCTTGAGAGGAATGAAGAGAACGAGTAGGTTGGTATTTAGAGACTAGGCTAGCGATGTAGATGGGGTCTAAATTTTAGATGGCTTTGTAAGTAGTTGTTAGTGTTCTGTCCACCAGATGTCTTGCTGGTTATTTGTACCTTATTTGTACCTGTGTTGTTAAATTTACATGCAAAATGTGTAATTTACTTAAGACAATCATATGTGGTGTGCAGGCTCCATCTAGCGTTCCTTTTTGGTATTGCTGCAGTTCTGTTTCTGTTAATTGTTGTATGTGTAATAGGAAGTTGTCAGCAAGCAGGGAATTCTGGGTAGACAGGAAGTCAACCATCCAGCATTCTTTTCAACACATTGCAAGAAGCAAGTCATGTATTTCTCTATCTATCGCCATCACCCCTTAGAGAACTTAAAAAGTATGTTTTTATTATCTCATCTTGTACTGTATATCGTTGTTTATGCAATGTATGCTGTATTGTATGCAATATAGTACTTATTGAAGTCTATTTCTGTTATTTTGTAGTTTCACCTGGCTTGTTCTATTAAAACTGAGATCAAAGAAATATGGTATCTACAGTTATATGGATGAGAAGGTTTAGCTTTCTGCTCCTTGAGACAGAACAGTGAAATTTTTAAGCTGACCTCTGAAGGGAAGATAAGCCGACTTCGGAAGTCTGTACAGCCTGGGGCTACGCAGTATCCATACAGTCAGAAGCCTTAAAGATACAGGCCTGCGGCAGGTGAAGCAAGCAGCCACGCTACACAGAGACGCACTCTGTCAAGCAGCATTGACACTAGAGCGGTCTCTATACAGCAAGACAGCTTCTTCCCCGCAGCCATGTCTCACAGTGGGACATCTTCTTACAAAACACGTTCACAAGCAAGCTCCTCTAAGTCATCTGTTGCAAATGCAGCAGCTATCGCCCGTTCAAAAGCTGAAGCAGCAAAAGCCAGGGCTGCATTCGCAGACCAAGAGTTGCAGATGAAAAAAGAAAAGGCCCGCCTTGATGCAGAAAAGGTGAGACAGGAACAAGAGAGAGAGAATGAAAGAGTACGCTTGGAGCAAGAGAGAGAGAAGGAAAGAGTACTCATGGAACAAAAGAGAGAGCAAGAAAGAGTATGCATGGAACAAGAGAGAGAGCAAGAAAGAGTACACATGGAACAAGAGAGAGAGAAGGAAAGAATACGCCTGGAAGAAGAGCTAGCCCAGCAGGAAGCATCTCTGAAATTGCAGCAAGCTTTCTTAGAAGCTAACATGGAGAAGCTGGCAGTAGAAAGAGATGCTGCTGCCGCCATTGCAGAAGCAGAAGCTTTAGAAGCAGCCGTCTACGATAAGCCAAGAGTAGGCAGCAGCATACCGGGTCTAGAGGAGGACCAACAAGATTCTTCACAACGCACGTCAGATTATGTCTACTAGCACTGTGACCCAAGCAGCATCCCACAACAAGAAATTAAACATGACGTCAGTGAGTCACATCAAATAAAGCAGCAACAAGACGACCTGGGACCCCAACGCTGCAAGCAAGAAAAATCTGACAGAGTTCCAGACTTTCCAGTTCCAACCAACCTTCTACTCCACAAGGTACCCAGCCTTCATACAAGCATCAAACACCAGTCTTCACACCAAAGATGTATGCAACAAACAGGTATGAACTGCCAACCTTATGTAAGTTTGAACCCAGCGTGCCTAAAGAAGAGACTTTTACCAGGTATGCCTTTACACCGCACCACAATACACCAGCAGCCTACCCCAATGCCAATCAGGCTACTGTAGACTTTGCCAAGTTCCTGGCCAAAAGAGAGTTAGTTACCCAAGGACTTGTCAAATTTATTGATCGCCCTTAACACTACAGGGCGTGGCGATCCGCTTTCCAGAGTGTCATTCAAGGTCTAGAGCTATCCTGCAGGGAACAGATAGAACTCCTCGTAAAGTGGCTTGGCAATGATTCTGCTGAACATGCCAAAAGGATCAGAGACATTAACATAAACCACCCTGAGATAGGTCTTGCAAACATCTGGAACAGACTGGATAGATGTTATGGCTCACCAGAAGCTATAGAAAGTACACTGTTTAAAAGGATAGAAGACTTTCCAAAAATACCTAGCAGAGGTTAATAAAGACTCAGAGAATTCAGTGACCTGTGTATGGAGTTACAAGTTGCTAAAGCAGAAGGAGACTTACCTGGCCTTTCTTATCTTGACTCTGCTAGAGGTATTAACTCCTTAGCACAAAAACTTCCTCATGAGTTACACGAAAGATGGATTACTCATGGCTGTAACTACAAACGAAAACACAATGTGCCTTTTCCACCCTTTATTGAGTTTGTGGACTTTGTAGACAGACAAGCAAGAATGAAAGATGACCCCAGCTTCATTTTTCCAGTGTCTTATACCACTTCTGGCCCTAAACAACTCAGAGTTCCAGTAGCAGTGCACAAAACTAACATTTCTTCCCACAGATTTGCAGAGTCTCAGCCAGAGGATCAAGACAGCGACCCTACTAAGTTCTGCCCTCTACATAAGATGCCACATCCTCTTCTGAAATGCAGAGCCTTCAGGACAAAGATCATCAAGGATCACAAAGCTTTCCTCAAAGAGAACAACATCTGTTACAAGTGCTGCTCTTCGTCCACACATTTCGCCAAGGACTGTAAGGTCAGTGTCAAATGTACAGAATGTGACAGTACAGAGCACAACACAGCTCTACACCCAAGGCCTACTCCAAGAACTTTCCCACCTGTTCATAGAGACAAGGAGCAAGGCGGGGAGACCAAAGACTCTAGTACAGATGAAATAGCAATCACTTCACAGTGTACTGAAGTTTGCAAAGGAAGTACAGGTGGCAGGTCCTGCTCTAAAATCTGTCTCGTGAGAGTTTACCCAAAAGGACGCAGGGCCAAAGCAGTCAAGCTCTATGTCATTTTGGATGATCAGAATAATAAGTCACTAGCCAGATCTATGTTTTTTGACATTCTAAACCTTAAAGGCCCCAGCAGTCCTTACTCCCTTAAGACTTGTGCAGGTACAGTGGAAACGGCGGGGAGAAGATCTGACGGCCTACAAATTGAATCTATGGATGGTAAGACATCCCTACCCTTACTGACCATAATAGAGTGCAACCAGATGCCAGACAACAGATCAGAGATCCCCACACCAGACTCACTTGAGCCACATAGCATATCTCATACCAGAACTAGATGATCAGGCTCAGATAATCTTACTCCTAGGAAGGGATATCTTGCAAGTCCACAAAGTAAGAAAACTGATCAACGGTCCTAAAAATGCCCCATATGCCCAAAAACTGGATCTCGGGTGGGTCATTATAGGTAATGTTTGCCTCTGAGGTGCACACAAACCTGCATCTGTTAATAACCTGCTCACTAGTACCCTCGAGAAGGGTCGTCCTACTCTTTTCCAACCCTGTCAGAATCACATCCTCATAAAGGAGCTACCACACAACAACCCTGTACCTCTTCCCTTCCTAAGTCCCCTCTGTGACAGCAATACCTATGACAATGACCAAAGCAACTTAGGAAGCACAGTGTTCCAGAGAACAAAAGAAGATAACCAGGTAGCAATGTCTATTGAGGATAGGCTCTTCCTAGAAGTTATGGAAAGGAGTATGGAGAAAGACGGGACTAATAGCTGGGTTGCACCTCTTTCCTTTAGACCACAAAGACGACGTTTGCCTAACAATAGAGAACTAGCATATAAACGTCTCACTTCCCTAAGACACAATCTTCAAAGGAAACCAGAGATGAAAGAACATTTCTTTTCCTTCATGGAGAAAATATTCCAGAATGGTCATGCTGAGATAGCCCCAAACCTCAAAGACTCAGAGGAATGCTGGTACTTACCCATATTTGGGGTCTATCACCCTAAGAAGCCATGCTGAGATAGCCCCAAACCTCAAAGACTCAGAGGAATGCTGGTACTTACCCATATTTGGGGTCTATCACCCTAAGAAGCCAGGACAGATTAGAGTGGTGTTCGATTCCAGCGCCAAACATGAGAGTGTCTCTCTAAATGATGTCCTCCTCTCTGGCCCTGACCTGAACAGGCTATTAGGAGTACTTCTTAGCTTTTGCAAGGATTCAGTCGCATTCATGGCAGACATACAACAAATGTTCTATTGCTTTCTTGTTAAAGAAGAACACCGAAACTTTCTGAGGTTTCTGGGACAGGGACAATCCCTCTGGAGACATCACAGAATACCGCATGAAGGTGCACATATTTGGCAACAGTCCTTCCCCTGCAGTTGCTATATATGGCCTCAGACATTCTGCTAGAGTGGGAGAGTCAGAGTATGGGTCAGATGTCAGACAGTTTGTGGACAAGGATTTCTATGTAGACGATTGCTTGAAATTACTACCCACCAATGAAGCCGCAATCAGTCTCCTCAAAAGAACTCAGGCAATGCTTGCGTGTTCCAACTTAGGACTTCACAAGATTGCTTCCAGCAGTAGAGAAGTTTTAGAAGCCTTTCCTGTCCAAGATCATTCTAACAAGTTAAAGGATTTAGATCAAGGCACAGAATCACTTCCCATGCAACGCAGTCTTGGTTTGCTTTGGGACTTAAGATCTGACAAATTTACTTTCCAAGTAAACACAGAAGAAAAACCCTTTACCCGTAGAGGTGTCCTGTCTAACATAAACAGCCTGTATGACCCCTTAGGTTTTGCAGCACCTGTCACCATCCAGGGTACTACTGAGAGACTTAACCTGTGAGTTGTTAGATTGGGACCACCCTCTCCCCACCTACAAGAAGAACCTATGGCTAGAGTGGAAGGGGTCACTAACAGCTCTATTCAACCTTACAATTCCACGACCATATGCTCCTCTGTCATCTGCTGACGTTCAGATGCAAAGACATTGTGTGTTTCCGGATGCTTCTGTTAAAGCAATTGCTGCTGTAGCTTACCTGAAAACCATAGACACTGGAGGACAGTGCCACATAGGGTTTGTAATGGGGAAAGCAGAACTTGCACAACTTTTCGAACACACCATACCCAGGCTGGAAAAGCAAAACTGCACATGGATCTTCAACCCACCTCACTCTTCTCACATGGGAGGTGTCTATCTTCCTACAAGTAGGAACTGCAAGACTTACGCATGAATGTTTAGTGACATTTATGGCAGAGGTTACAGCTATTATTAACGCCAGACCTTTGACCTCCATTTCAAGTGACTCTGAGGATCCAGTGGTCCTCACACCTGCCATGTTACTCACGCAAAAGACTAGTCTTGCCAGTGCTCCAGCTGGAGAGTTTTGTGAGAAGGACCTTTACAAACGTCAATGGAGACAAGTACAAACCCTTGCCAATACCTTCTGGAACCGGTGGAGGGAACAATATATATCTACTTTACAAGTAAGGAGAAAGTGGCACACTGAAAAGCCTAATCTTAAACCTGGTGATGTGCTCATGAAAGATTCCCAGACACTAAGGAATATGTGGCCTTTAGGTTTGATCACCAAAGTACTGCCAAGCAAGGATAATCATGTCCATAAGGTCGAGGTCAAGATCTTTCAACAGAATGAGGTTAAACTATTCTTGACACCAGTGACCGAACTTATTCTGTTGCTTCCTACGGAGGACTCTGTTAGTGGCATCACTTGATGTCAGGCGGGGAGTGTTCTGTCCACCAGATGTCTTGCTGGTTATTTGTACCTTATTTGTACCTGTGTTGTTAAATTTACATGCAAAATGTGTAATTTACTTAAGACAATCATATGTGGTGTGCAGGCTCCATCTAGCGTTCCTTTTTGGTATTGCTGCAGTTCTGTTTCTGTTAATTGTTGTATGTGTAATAGGAAGTTGTCAGCAAGCAGGGAATTCTGGGTAGACAGGAAGTCAACCATCCAGCATTCTTTTCAACACATTGCAAGAAGCAAGTCATGTATTTCTTTATCTATCGCCATTACCCCTTAGAGAATTTAAAACGTAAGTTTTTATTATCTCATCTTGTACTGTATATCGTTGTTTATGCAATGTATGCTGTATTGTATGCAATATTGTACTTATTGAAGTCTATTTCTGTCATTTTGTAGTTTCACCTGGCTTGTTCTAATAAAACTGAGATGAAAGAAATATGGTATCTACAGTTATTGGGATGAGAAGGTTTAGCTTTCTGCTCCTTGAGACAGAACAGTTAGTATTTTGAATTTAATTCTTTGGCCGAGCTTTGTTGTGTCATTGGTTAAAAAGGGGCGTATTTTGGAGATGTTGCGGAGGTTGAGGCAGCAGGATTTGGATGATGATTGGACGTGGTGCTTAAAGGAGAGTTCAGGGTCCAGGACTACACCTAGAGCCTTGGCATGTGGGGATGGGCTTATAGTTGTGCCATCGATTTTGACAGAGAGATCAGGGGAAGGGGCACATGGTGGAGGAAAGATTATAAGTTCGGTTTTGGATAGATTGAGTTTGAGGAAGTGGTGTGATATCCAGACTGATATATCTGATAGTAAATTAGTGATACGTGAAGAGACAGATGGGGTGAGCTGAGGGGTAGAGAAATAGATGTGGGTGTCGTCAGCGTAGAGGTGGTATTGGAAGCCATGGGAGGCTATCAGTTGACCCAGGGAGGAGGTGTAGATTGAAAATAGGAGAGGTCCAAGAACAGAACCTTGGGGGACCCTAACTGAGAAACAAAGAGGAGGAAGTAGAGTTGTAAGAAATGCTAAAGGTGCAGTTGGATAAGTAGGAAGAGAACCAGCAAAGCGTACAGTGATGGAGACCAAAGGTGTGGAGTTTTTTGAGGAGGAGGGGGTGGCCAACCCTATCAAAGGCAGCAGAGAGGTCCAGGAGTAGGAGTACAGAATAGTGTCGATTGGTTTTGGCCGTTAGTAGATTGTTTGTTAGTTTTAGGAGAGCGGTTTCTGTGGAGTAATGAGGACGAAATCCAGACTGAAGGGGATCAAGAAGGCTATTATCAGTGAGGTGGACGCTCAGTCGGTTGTAGACCAGGCGTTCAAGGAGTTTGGATAAGAAGGGGAGCAAGGAGATGGGGTGTAGGTTGTTAAGATTGGATTGGTCCAGTGAGGGCTTTTTAAGTATGGGTCTGACAAGTGCATGTTTTAGAGAGTTGGGGAAGATGCCAGAAGAGAGGGAAAGATTGAAGATGTGGGTTAGAGAGTGTAGCATAGAGCCAGAGGGTGAACGTAGCATTTGTGAGGGAATAGGATCCAGAGGGCAGGTGGTAAGGTAGACATTAGCAAGTAGTTTAGCAACCTCGTCTATAGTGGTGGGGTTGAAAGAGGGAAGTAATGATTGTACCTGTGGGCAAGAAGCATAAAGCGTAGAGGGTAGCGGAACAGTAGAGATCTCCTCGCGAATTGTATCAATCTTCTGTTTGAAGTGATTGGCAATCTCCTGGGCAGTGAGTGAGTTGGTGGGTGGAGGCGGTGGAGGACGAAGTAGAGAGTTGAAGGTAGAGAAGAGTTGACAGGGACGGGATGATAAGTTGCTAATGAGAGTGATAAAATAGGTCTGCTTGGCAGTGAGGAGGCTGGAATTTTCTGTTTGGGGGGCAGATTTATATTGATTGAAATCTCTCTGAGACTTAGTCTTACGCCACAGGCGCTCCTCCCTTACGTCCACTGGATCTGGGGAAGTGAGTTCAGAGAAGACCACCATGGGATAGGGCAGCAGAAGACGCAGTGTCAGATTCGTGAAGCCAGGTTTCGGTAATGGCGAGAAGGTTAAATGAGTTGGTGATAAAGAGGTCATGGAGAGAGGTGAATTTGTTACAGACAGAGCAGGAGTTCCCAAGGGCACAAGAGAAAGGGAGTATGGTCTTGGGAAGACACAACACTGGCTTCACCAACTCAAGCAGTTTCTCCAACGTTGCCTTTGTCAAAATTTTATTTGAGTAGTTTCGACTCTTGACCTTCCAGAGACAGCTCCCGGTACAGGTCAATGAACTGGGGCAAAAAATCTGGCAAGGTAAATGTATCTGTCATGATATGATGCCTGCAAGACAGAACACATGATAAAACATCATGTCTGGTTTTACTCATAAGCTGCTCCCAATCTAGGCCAAAAATATAAGCACTATAGGACACTAACCACCTATGCCCAAATGTCCAATTGTCCCTTTGTCTTCTGGCTCCTTTCAGATGTTGGCGATGGCGATCGTTCAGCCTCCACTCCAAGATCCTTCCTACGGTCGCTCCATCGACCGTGCATTATGGCCTTATATACACTGTGCATGCGTGAAATTCTGCTCTTAGTGCGTCATGACGCTGGGGCATGACCATCTCTCTTTTGCATGCAACACACACGGCAGAACATTCAGGAGGGACAATATGGTGGATTCGATGGATTCCAGGCAGCCCCACGGTGGTGTAGCACATAGGAGGCACAAAGCAACCCCCATGAGCAAGCATGAGATGGTGGAGATTGTGCACATCCTCGAGAAGCATGACTACGACTGCAAGCTGCGCAATTACGAAAGGCCCAACAGCCGAAATGACGGCATTCTGGAGAAGGTCATCGCCGTTTTGCAGGGCGAATTTTCGGTGACACGAACAAAGGACCAAATCAGAAAACGATGGTCTGATCTCAAACATCGTGAGCAAGACCAGATGGAGTCCATACATAAGATCATCAAAAAAAGTAAGCAAGATTTGTATCTAACCAATATGGATATGTGTAAATTAGCTGTCTGTATATTTGCTTTCTCCAAGTGGCTAGATAGAACTATATATAATGTTTTCTATAATCTTTGTCTGAAATGTTATTTTAAAGATGAAGTAAAATAGAAAGCAGATATGAACATTCTTATTAGGTCCTGTTTTTGTACTTTTCTTTATTTTTGTACCTAATTTTTTTCTCTTCTTTCAACAGGGAGGCACCAAAAAATGAGGCAATGGTCAAGCCACCAGAAGGGGCGAAGTGTGGCTACCCTCGCTCGGGCCCCAACAGGGGAGGCAACAAGGCCATCTTCCCACCAAAAACGTAAACTTCAAGCACACTCATTTAGCCACTAACAGGGGTAATTCTAGGTGGGCCAAAGAACATGGGCTTAGAGCAGAACTTAGCCACTTCCGGACCGCCGCACACCGATGTATGTCCTCACTTTGAGGATGGATATCATTGTTATAGCAGCAGCTAGCTGCCATAACCCCGGTATCGACATGTCCGGCCGGCGGTCCAGTACAAGATAAAAGTGGTCTCTGCAGCGGATTCGCCGCAAGATCACTTTTATCGGCGGCGGGAGGGGGGCCGTGATCCGATGCCCTCCACCACTTACCGGAGCCGTCGGCAGCGGCGGAGGCAATCTGATCCTTCCCGTGGCTGTGAGGGGAAGATGGCCCCCACCCGTCTCCATGACACTGCAGGACGGAAGCAACGTCAAAACGTCACTTCCGCCCATAGCTCCTAAAGGGCCTTTTTTTTTTTCATTTTTTTAAATGACATTTTTTTTTACTATTGCATTTTAGTGTAAATATGAGATCTGAGGTCTTTTTGACCCCAGATCTCATATTTAAGAGGTCCTGTCATGCTTTTTTTCTATTACAAGGGATGTTTACATTCCTTGTAATAGGAATAAAAGTGACACAATTTTATTTTATTTTTTTTACAGTGTAAAAATAAAAAATAAAGGATAAAATAAATAAGGAAAAAAAATTTTAAACGTGCCCTGTCCCGCTGAGCTCACGTGCAGAAGCGAACGCATATGTGAGTAGCGCCCGCATATGAAAACGGTGTTCAAACCACACATGTGAGGTATTGCCGCGATCGGTAGAGCGAGTGCAATAATTCTAGCTCTAGACCTTCTCTGTAACGCAAAACATGCAACCTTTACAATTTTTTAAATGTCACCTATGGAGATTTTTAAGGGTAAAAGTTTGTCGCCATTCCACGAGCAGGTGCAATTTTGAAGCGTGACATGTTGGGTATCAATTTACTCGGCGTAACATTATCTTTCACAATATAAAAAAAAAAACTGGGCTAACTGTCTTATTTTATAATTCAAAAAAGTGTATTATTTAAAAAAAAAGTGCGCTTGTAAGACCGCTGCGCAAATAAGGTGTGACAGAAAGTATTGCAACATCCGCCATTTTATTCTCTAGGGTGTAAAAATGTATAATGTTTGGGGGTTCTAAGTAATTATCTAGCAAAAAAAATGTTTTTAACTTGTACACAACACATCTAAAAAAGAGGCCCGGTCCTTAAGTGGTTAAGGGGTAAAGAACACTTTCTGGTTGCCATATAAACAGAAAAGTCAGTGCTACTACCCATACACCACATAGATAGAAAAGCTCCCAGGTGCTCGATCCACAGTCACTGGTTAAGTAATGTAGAAAACATGCTACGCACTCTGGTTGGAGCTCTTAAAATTTCTTCATTTTATTTAATAGCCACAGTGAACAAATGTAGATTAAGTCAGTTGACGCGGTTCAGCCTATAAGGCCTTAGTCATAACGACGGTTCATTTTTTCTACTTTCTGGTTGCTGCCTGCCTCATCAGTGCCCATTAATGCAGCCTTGCCCGTGTAGACATGGCTAGGGGATCACAGTCACATAGAGTCACACCTGCTAGAATGATCATCATATATCCCCTATCCCATAGAAGACAAGAGGGGTGGGGAGCAACTGCCGGACTTTTTCAATGTTGGCACTTGTCCAGTGTTTGCCATCTGTAAAATGACATCACCTTCCCTTTTCTATGCATTTTTCATTGTAAAAAAACCACAGTGCAGAATGATGGAGTTCACAAGTCAGGAGCAAACATTGTCATCAGACCAAGCGCAAGGTTGGTCAACTAATGTAGCAAAATGAATGCTAGAAACAGATGGGACTAGGGGTGGATTAATGAATGGTATATTGTTTCTTTTTAGAGGAAAGTGAGTGTGATCATCTCACCCAGGATGTGGGTTTGGAGGCATGGAATCTGACTCCTGGACCGAGCACAGACCTGTCCGTTGTGGAGATCAAATCCCCTGACGCAAGTCGCACTTCGGGCCAAAGTGACCCCGAGGAGGAAGCAAGTATTCTGGAGCCTCTTGTTTGCGCAAATAAGTATTCTTGGAATCTGGCTTCAAATGTGTCTACATGTCGAGTGTTTAGCTGAACAAACCAAACACCCACTCCACACAATAGCAAAGTATGTAGTGCCTTAACATTAGCATGGAGAAGGAAGAGGTGGAAGGAGCTGTCATTTTTGCTAGGTACCCAAGTTTTGGAGACCCAAGCACCAGGGCCAAGATTACTGAGTAGTTGCAGTGTGTACATTCCTAGTAGTGTAGGTGTCTGGAGGGCAAGCAGGTTGCAAGCAACAATAAACTGGGTAGGTAAGTATTTCCTGAATTTGACTAGTAACTTGACCATAACTCACTATGTAGGGCCTCAGCCACTTGACCATTGTTACCTTAATACTTTTTTGTCTTCTTACTAGATGGTCTTCCTAGATGCACAATTGGCCAAATGAGTGCAGATATGGTGCATTGTTTAAAGGAGCGGGGGCTGCCACTGCTTTACAGCAAAGAATCAGAGATTTTGTAGACATGCTTGGCAAAATCTAATTTCCTCTTGCCTGTTCAGAAGTTTCTTGTTCCACTTTTTGGCTCCTGTTTGCACTTTGAATATTTACCATGTTTTTATGACTTTTAAATGAGAAAGTGTCCAAACTCAGTGTTTCTCCACTCCACTCCTCTAGGTGCCAGGTCTTGTTTTCTGTATTTTCCTCAGTCTAAAAATGACTGTGTGAATTACTAACATTGAAAATGACAACATCACCTGTGCCGAATTCTAAAAGTATAGAAAACATGACCTGGATTTGCATCTAGAGGAGGAGAGTTGGGAAACACTGCCCTAACTAATGTGAGTTGTAATTTTTCTGTGTTTTGAAGAATATAAAACCCAGAATGTGAAGGTGCTCCCAAACATTCTTATTTCCCTCATGATCCAATGCCTAAAATGTGTTTATTTCCATACATCTAGTTTGACAAAAGCCACAAAACACACAGTGTGTCAACATGTGCTATCTACCATCACTGGGTATCAATGGACGTGTTTTGGGGGTGCAACCCCTTCCTCATAACTAAAGAAGTTCAGAGGAAGGGGTTGCACCCCTGAAACACGTCCATTGATAACCCGTGATGGGAGCTAGCACATGTTGACACACTGTTTGTTTTGTGGGTTTGGAAAAAAGTTGTTTGGAACTACACACATTTGCGGCATGGGATCATAAGGGTAACTTAATTGGTATGCCTCTACGTGTACGTGGCTTCAAATTTTGACTTTTAAAGGGGTGAGATCACCCCATATGAGGAAGGCAACATCCACACAGTCTTGGGATACTAATGTCTTATTTGGCCTTCACTTTACCAAAATGGAACTTTGTAAGTTCCTGAGTTTGGGAAGTGTATCTAATGTTTTTGAACATGCCTGTTTAGCCCCAAAAAAGGGGAAATAATGCAAAACATACATGTTATACACCAAGATGTTGGTTTGTTTGAAAACCTTAAAACGCACATGTGAATGTGCTTTGAGTAAATTGTTTTTTACTAAACAATGTGTGGCTTATTATTTCAAAGCTCAATACCAGTGTGTTTGTCAAGTAGTTGTAGTTACAGTGACAATATGCTTTTAAAATGTGACCAACTCCTGCAATTTTTAGTCCTCCAAAAAATATAAGAGGCATAATGTTTTTGAACTTCATGCATTAGATCCATTAAGAACAAAACATTGTGTGTTTGTAGCAGACCCACATCACACCATAATAGTTAGCTGAAGAAGATATTGTCACCTCATGCAGCAAATACGGTACATTTGCACTATTGGAGCAAGTAGCAAAAATAAAGCACATTTGTGAACATATTAGACAGATAAGAAACACAGACAACAGTAGTTCAAATTAAATAGGAGTTTATGATCAAAGAAATATATTATTCATGATCAGCTACAATTTGCTGCCAAGCCACTTCTCCTCTACCCACAAAATAATCCAGGTATTTTTGACGTAGATCTCTTGCATTTTTGGAGGGCAATCCAGCACGAGCATTTTCAAGAGACGTCATCACGCCCACAGACGGCCGAGCTGCAGCCTCTATAGCTGGGCCTGCCACTGCAGAGTCTGCATCAGTTGGTACTGCGGCAAGGTAGCTGCTAGCATTCCTCCATAAAAAATTATGGAGGATACAGCAGCACAATACAACATGGTTGATTTTGTATAGTGCCAGATTAATTGGGGTTAAAAACAGACTGAAACGACTGGAGAGGATGCCAAAAGCATTTTAAACCCCCCTTCTGGCACGAGAGAGCCTGTAGTTAAATATTCTCTGCTCTGGGGTGAGGTTCCTCATAGGAGACAGCTTCATAAGATGTTCCCCCAGAGCAAAGGCCTCATCTGAAACAAACACAAAATTGAGGCCCTCAATATTCTTCTCAGCAGGTAGCAAGTTTAAGGTTCCATTCTGCAGCCGCTTGTAGAACTCTGTCTGCATAATGACTCCTCCATCAGAATTGCGGCCGTTTATGCCAACATCCAGATACAGGAACTCATATGTGGCAGACACTACAGCTAGCATGACTATGATGCAAAAGCCCTTATTATTAAAATAATATGAGCCTGAGTTGGGTGGTGGGACAATACGGACATGTTTTCCATCAATAGCACCACCACAGTTGGGAAAATCCCACTGGTGCTGGAACTGGGCTGCAACGTCCTGCCATTGCTGTGAGTTTGAAAAAAACTGTGGATTAAAAAAAAGAAAGAAAAGTGACTACTTCTGAACATAACATTGCAAGCAGATTTGACACAAACATGGTTAGCCAACATAAGGAGAAACCTTAAATAAGTATTTAAAGACAAAAGGGTAAGGTCAACTTATCTGATTCATCTCCCCCTCTGGTGGCACATTATCAAAATTTTCAGGTGGAGGGGAGGAAATGGGTAGATCTTTTGGACAGGTAACCCTCTCCGCTTCCATGAGAGCCATTTGCATAAATAATCTGGGATACTTTAGCCAGCCCCTCCTTACTTACATTATTGGCAACCCAGTGGACAGGTAAGAAGTGTCATGATCTAAAAATATGGATACACACTGTCCACATTGCAGCACATTTTGACATTCTGAAAATGCATATCAATATAATAGGAAACAAAACCTGTCTACATTACAATTTGTAGGTAATCAGGCAGGCCTTTGCACTGCACCAGTGGTTCTCAACCTTTCTAGTGCCGTGACCCCTTGATAAAATTTCCCAAGTTGTGGGGACCCCTAACAATAAAATTATTTTTGTAGCATGGGTTGTCAGCACCCAAGGCATGACAAGTAATTTGCGCCCCTAACCCACGGACATTTAACGCTCCCTGAGTCCCTTCCACTCATACAGTATTAAAACCCCTTATGGTACATTTTAGAATGTACCACTCTTTCTCTTTGTTCTCCTTTTATCTCTCTCTATCCTAATTTCCATCCCTCTCTCTAGCCATCTTTCTTGTTCTTTCTCTTATTCTTACCTCTCCCTTTTTCTTTGTTCCTCCCCCTCTTTTCCTCTCCCTTCCATGGGGGAGGTAAAGGGATGAGTGATGAGTGGCAGTGGTGGCGGGGAGTTGGGATGAGTGCCAGTGCCAGTGTTGGTGGGGGATGGGATCAGTGGCAGTGCTGGGGGCGGTTCTGATCAGCCAACTTAGGTGCTCTTGATCAAGGTCATCTGCTGAGAACTGTAGTGGGGACTTTTAATGGCAACACTCTTCACAGGTAGTGTTACCTACTTTGTGGTGTCTCGTAGCAGTGACATCTATGCCGAAATCAGGAGATAGGGTCTTGCTGGGCGGCCGCGAAAAGGCTGGGAGAGCAGTGTGGGTTTCAGGAACAGCCCAGGATCTGGTGACCCCTGGCAAATCGTCATTCGACCCCCAGGTTGAGAACCACTGCACTACACGGTTGGGTGAATTTCTACAGAATTATGACCACAAAAGAGGGATAGTGTGTATGGGTTTTGCAAAGTCAGCAGATAGAGTATTTGTATCTGTTGATTTAGCATTTGGGGGGGTTACAAGTGAGTTTGGGCCCCAAAAAATGGCCTCTTGCACTCTGCCTGAATTAGAGGACAATAACATTTGGACACATTGTAGGGGATGTTTAGGGCAAGCACAAAAATGTAGCTGGGGAGGGGCCAGGACGGAGAGACCAACACGGACTTCACACTAGCGCTGTCCCATCTTAGCATACCGCAATATACATCCAGTGGATTTTTATCTTGGCATTCCATAGCTGTTGTAGAATGCTGCACTGACGCACCAGTGCCAAGTGAGTACCCCAGTGTGGGGAGTGTTCTTATACAATAAATTATTTTGACTATATTACACTATGGAGCCACATTGTTTCCAGCTGGAGGAGTGCATCTGATACTAAGACTGAGCCCGGGGGGTGGCTCCAAAGCGTGTTTTGACTCAGGTTAACAGCTGGGTCACATGCTCTGAGGTGAGCACATCAGCTTAAGGGGGCCACGGAGGTGCACCGGAGCATGGTTTGCAGCACTCAGGATGTCTACAGCATGATGATTGAATAATATCACAGCTGGATACCACTTGCACGCATTTGATTTATTATCACTGTTGGACATTATTTTGCACGCACCGATTTGGAGTGCTATATAGGAACTTTTTCTCACTTGTCTTTTAATATTTATTAAAGACAGGCATGATGCTATATATGAAGCACTAAGTAGTTTTATGATATATTAAGGCACTTTATATGTATTTATGGAGCAATAAGCACTTATTTATTTATACACTTTATTGTTTTATTTTAAATATTTATTTTGAGTAATTGCACTTTTGTATAATATTGTACTATTTTGATTGACACGCACATAGTTGGATATATTTTTGAGTCACCCAAGCGCAGCGCAGGATTTTTATATTAATAAAATACATTGTTAAGTTACCAGGCTAGATGTGTATGGGCCCAAGATAGCATGCTGGGGAGGTTAGTGAAGGAAAATTTGCATGCAGGCCAAAAAAAGGAGCAGGTAAAGCTTACAGCATGCATAAGGACAAAGAGGACATTCACAGTATATTACAATAATTTCTCGGCTCGTAGTACGTCTAGTATGTCACTATGTTCGTGTTTCTTGGCCGACAATTGTGTACCATTTGTATGCGAGATAAAATCCAGGCACATGCCCTTCGGACAAAAGTCTGACGCTTTGCCTGCGGAAAATCCGATTGCGTGTACGAGACTTTAGTCATAGGGCTAAAATGGCATTTTAGTTTTAGTCCTATTTTAGTCTTCTGCAAGTGTTTTAGTTTTAATCATATTTATGTTTTCAATCTCTTTTTATTATTTTTTAAAACATTTATACAAATACATATATAGCACTTACCCCCGAAGGAGCTGCTGGTAATTGATTGGGCCTGTACTCTGCTTTTCCACCCCCTATAAATTGGCTCGACCCGCTTGGCACAGCTGTGTAACAGTGTTGGTGTGAAACCCAATGTCAAGGAACAACCCAACAATAGCAATATAAATGTATTGTACCTCTGTTTTTACCTGGGCATCCGTTGCTCCGCCTGCTAGGAGAATGAACAAGCCTTACACCAATTGTACTTAACCAGACTGTATGTTTACTGAAACAGGTATAAACAGTAATTACGACTGTATGAACACACAAATTCAATACAATTATGAAATGAGTATCTGTAAATGGCTAACACTCCAAGATTTCTTAAATGACCCCTGCAGGCGCGTCTCAAAGTGGGACTAGTGCTCAAGGTGATCAAACCTTGACCCTGAGCACCTTTCCACTTCCAGTACGGCCATATGGACACACTATGCAAAGTTATTAAACAACATAACACAGTGTAATGGCTCAATAGTTCCCCTCTCGAGATATGATGCAGTCCTTTGCATGTGACTGTAAAACAAAGTCTCCCAGCGAGAGGTATAGTATCTGTTCTTCCTTCTTCAGCTAGCCATTATACTGCCTTGTTTGTAATCCAAAGGTTTAGCAGAAAATAAAGTAACATAAAGTGATGGATGACAGCAATTCCGGTTATGAAACACACCTATAACTGCCTCCGGTGAAAGTACACTCAAGCCGTCAATCAGTACATAGTGGAGTATAGGCTTGAGGCCTGGTTCGACTCATGGTTCATTTAAATGAGACCTCCCTGTGGAACTGCAGGTCTTAGCAACACTGTGGGATTAGACTAAGTATGTGGAGTGCTGTGTATAACTTCTGGGCAACAGCCCTCTCACCACACCAAGCCTGGAAAACTGGATGACTCCGCTCCGGTTGTCTCAGTCCCGCTGCCAGCCAGCACCATCACTCTGCTCCGCTCCGCAAAATGACCGGGGCCCTCGCTTGGCTCTGTCAGGTGTTCTGGATCCTCAGACCCGATCACACAACTTCTCCAGCGTTCTGTGGTAAGTCACTCTCAGTGGTTGCTGTTCTGTTCCGCACCGAACGGGCCTCGCTCTTCAGACGACTCCACACAGGTCACTGCAGGCAGGCCACGCTTCCCAGCAAGAAGAGAAAGAAAACGGCCACGCTCGGCCTTTTATTACCTACCCAGCATGCAGTTCAGTCACTTGGCCTCATGGGTAGGCAACTAAGGCACCGTGGGTAAGTGAGTCTTTTCACAACACAATTAAGTCACTTCCTGTATAGGCTTTACTTCATGCTTCAATGTGAAATATAAACAAGTCTTATTCACATTATATACCACTAGAGGGAGCCAAATACCAATCTAACAACATTACAGCATTACATAGCATTAGAAGGCAAAAATCCCAGCGCTACACATACATATAAATTCTACAAAAGCAAAAAATTTCGATATCACTCTATATATCCAATTTAAAATGATTCATGTTTTATTTATCTTACTTTTTACTTTCC